>NC_088923.1:42092500-42325000 GCF_038396675.1 Hydra vulgaris
GGTTTTTCAAATTCATATTATTATTTATAGTAATACCTAGGTCCCGTTCCTGTTTTGTTTCATTTAATTTAATGATTATTCCATCGTGGGTTGTTATACATAATGGGGCAGCTTGATTTATTTGATCAATTAACTTTTTTGATTTGGTACTGTAAACCTTCATATTTTTACACTTTTCGTAATTTAATTTTCATTTTTTGTCCATCCAACTATTTTATTGAGATCATCTTGTAATATTTCATTATCTTTCTGGTTTTTGATTACAGCAATTAACTTACTGTTATCTGAAAATACCTTGCAGGTATTGTGAACTAGTTCAGACATGTCGTTAATAAATAGGTTAAATAGAAGTGGCAATAAAACTTTGCCTTGTGGTACACCACTTAACACTGGAAACCATTCAGAAACTTCATTTTAATTACAATCCTTTGTTGCCTGTTCGAGAGAAAGCTGTGTAGCCAATCTAAAAATATATTGTCAAAATCATAAGTTTTTATTTTAGCAATTAGTAGTTTATGATCTACTGTATCGAATGCTTTAGCAAAGTCAAGGTAAACCACTAAAGCATAAAATCCACTATTTAAAGCGTCAGTAATTACATCTATTGATTCAAGTAAACTTGTGATTACTGATTTACCTGTAGTGAAGCCATGTTGTTCTTTAGCTATTAAGTTGTGTAAATTGAAGTAACTCGTTATGTCATCTTTTATTATTTTTTGCATTACTTTACTAATAACTGATGATGACGAGATAGGCCAATAATTTGTTGTATCTTTTTTTTTCCCTTTTTTTGGAATAGGTGTGATGTTTATTTGTTTCCATAGTTGTGGTGTAGTTCCAGTGTTGTATGCTTTGATAAATAGTAAACTAAGTTGCAGGCTAAGAGCAGAACTGCATTTTTTTAGAATATAAGGAAAAATATCGTCAATTCCAGCTGCTTTGTTTTCATCTAATAAATCAAATTTTTTTTTAACATTAAATGGTGAGAATAGAACAGATGGATTTAAAGTATATTTTTAATTGTTCTTGAAGATAAGCTTTTAATTAAATCATTTTCTTGATCAAATGGTTTGCTGAATGATTTGTAAAATTGTTTATTTAGACAATTAACTATGTTTATATTTGTTGTTAAATTTATGTCGTCAGCATTGATTAATGAGATAATTTTATTTTTATATAATTTTTGATTATTTATATATTTGTATAATAATTTTGGGTTAAATTTACATTTGCTTATTACTGATTTTTCATGGTTAATTCAGGCATTTTTTACTAATTTTTTCAATTCTCTTGCTTTTCTATTGTAATCAGTTGAAAGTTATTTTTTATGGTCAGATGATTTTGAAGTAGATTTCATAAGGAAATAAATTTTTTTTTTTAATTGGCTGCCTTTTTGATATTATTATTGTGTCATTTGATAGAGCTATTTTTAATTTTATTACTATTGATACAGATTTTTGGTATATGAATATCTATAAGATTTTTATAAGTTTTTATTAGAATGTTTATCATTTTGTTTGTCTTGATTATTGAATAGTTTAAACCAGTTGATGCTGGTGAATGCTATATTTAGATTAGAATAGTTACCTTTTTGGTACATTTTGATTATTTTTTGATTTTTTTGTATGGCGTGTGATTTATTTAGGGTAAAAGTCCCAGGTTAGTGTGGAATGGAGTTTTTTTTTGACTGAGATATTGGATCATTAACATTAGTTGTATATATCTTGTTCAGGTCATTTGTAATTACTAGATCAATGATGTTATGGTTTAGAGTTGGTTCTAGTACTGATTGTACTAAGAAATTTGAATTGAGAGTGTCTAGAAAGACTATACTGGATTGGCGTGTACAATTTGATTCTCCATTAATGTTCCATAATATGTCTAAATAGTGTAAATCGCCTGCTATTAAGAGACTTGAGAATTATTTTGAGCTAACTAGCTGGGCAGCTGATGTAATGGAATAGTTAATTGCATTATTTACTTGGTGTTCTGAGTGTGGTGGTCTTTAGATGCAACCGATAAGGAGGGATTCTGCTTTAATTTTAATTTCACACCAGATAGATTTAATTAAAGAGCTGTTTAATTGTTGAAAATTTATTTCTAGTGATTGAATGTCTTTTCTTATGTAAATCACCGCACCTCCACCTTTTTTACAAATTCGATTTTTATAGTGATTTTTATATGAGTGTAGTTTTTTATAATAGATTTTATAGTAGATTTTTATTGTAATGAGTGTAGTAGATAGAAAGGAAAAAGATTTTTCATCAAACCAGAATTCAGTTATGCATATAATATGTGGTTGGTTTCGTTGATTCAGCATTAATAGAAATTTATCCCATTTGTTATTTAGTGAAGTTGCATTTGAATAGAAGCAATTTAATTTGTTTAATGTTTGAATATCTGAATTAAATAAGTATGGTTTAGATAGTTTTGATTTTAATTTTTTTAAGTTCGCCTGAACGGATCCCCCAATAATATTTTTCCCCGTTGTTTTTATTGTAACGTTGTCTCCCATTACTTCTAAGAACTTCATGAATAAGAGCTACATTTCTTTTGTTTCTGATTTTTCTTAATTCATTGTCAAGTAGTCGTTCATTTTCAATTTTGTCCTTGTTAAACATTTTTGAAGATATCAATTTCTTCTAATTTTTTTGAAATACTAATTACTAACTTTTGAGTGTCTATGCTGTCAAGTCCGATTAATATCAGGTCTAAACGTCTTTCTGATCCTTTTTTTTTGTTGTTAAACGTATTATTCTTTTTGTATTATTTAATGAAAGGTTGGTATTTATTGCTTTAAGCATTCAATTTTTTGTTAATTATTTTCTAAGATTGTATTTTTGTCTTCACTGGGTGATTCAATAATACTGCTGACAACAATATTTTTTTCAATTTTCTTTTTGGTATTGAATTCATCGGTAATTTTAGCCATCATTACAATTTCAGTTTCTTTTGGTTTTGTTATACTTTGCTTTGTTGCTTCTGCATATGAGAATATTGTTGGATTGTCTGCAGTGGAAATCAACACTCCTTCTGCTTTAAGTTAATCAATTTTGAGATGTTTCGCTTCATTTTCTGCGTCTAATGAACCAACTCTTGTAACAAGAGTTGAAACTAGTAATGATAGTTTTCCACACCAAGTATGCAGTCGTTTAGTAAGCTCACACGGGTTTCCTTGGGCAATCCTTGGCCAATTTTCTTCTCAAAGGAAATCCATGTTATTTATAGAAATATCTATGCTCTCAAAGATAAGTTGGTCTTTGGTTATCAGAAGACCAACTTATCTTTGAGAGCGTATTTATCTCAAAGATAAGTTGGCTGGTGAGGGCTACCACCCTAAATACCAGTGGATTACCTCATGATCTCTGAACTTTTTGAACTTTCTTTGTTTTCTTGTTACCTAGGGACTTATTACACAGGGACTAAAAAGTTTCAGTATGTTTTTTTTCCGTATACATATATACATATATTCCGTATATATATTTATATATATACTTCCGTATATATATAAATATGTATATATATTTATATACATACATTTTTATATATACATACATATAGATTTTATATATACATACATATAGATTTAATAAAGCTCTTTGTCAGTTTATGAGTAATCAATATTTATAAAATAGATCAAAATATAATAAATATTTAACCCTTAAATGACGAGAAAAAAAAAGTTATACTAAGGACAGCTGGGGTATTAAACTATCATAACTAAAAATATAGGTTTTTATACAAAATATGTTGAACTTTTTAAATTAAAATGCATGCTTTCAACAAAAATTTCATTTTTCTCTATGTTTTTTTAACTAAAAGTGATATTTGATACAATTTGTTCAAATAAAAACAAAATATATCTTCAAAATAAAGCAACTATTGCAAACAATTTTGCTATGAGCCTTAAAACAGAATAACTACATGATGCACATTGCAGACAGGTTTTTCATGAACACGAGGACACATGTAGCATCTTTTTATGTGCTGCCCTTGAATTAGTTCACCTTGATTTAATGGGTTATTTTGGGCAATTACTTAGCATAGATTATTATTTGCAACTATTTGTGGAAGATTGTCATTTGCATCAAATTTTTTTAATAAGAATATTATCAGCTGTTATGTGTCTACCACTTCCATTCAAGTGATCAGTGAGTTCAAAAACTGCTCGTTTAGCTTGTCCAACATCAGGTACTCCATTTACTCTACCAATGTATGGTTCCTAGTTAGTGTAGTAAGAGGTTTCAGCATCACATAATATCGATATCTTCATTCCATACTTTCCTGGCTTAGTAGGTATAAACATCTTAAATGGACAATGTCCCCTAAATGTAACTAGTTGCTCATCGACAGTAAGATATGCACTTGGATTGAAGTTGCTTTTACATTTAGTAATAAACATTTCCAATAAGTTTCTTAAAAGTGCAAATTTGTTGTCCAATCCTTCATTGTCAAATTCGTTGATTTCTTATTTCTCTCATCAAATCAAATGCATCGTTGCCAGTAAACAAGTTGATCTCTTTCCATTGAAGACAAAAATAATGGTATACCATCTAATCTACTCCAAAGCTCTTATATGCTTTGGTTTTTAGAATGGAACACTCCAGCTAGGAGGAGAACTCCAATAAACTCATAAAGCTCATTACTGTCGTGTCAGTCCATCCCTTTAGTCTTATTTTATGAGCTTCAACATTAGTGCAAATGACAATAATTCTAATCATTTCTGGTGTTATAAAGAGTTTAAAGGCAGTATCCACACTTTGGCTGCAAACCTGAGCTGCAAACCATGTTGGTCCAGTTGGTTGTTGAATAATATTGTGTGCATGTGGCTGAGAAGCATATACATGTGGAAGTTTACTCCAAATCTCCTCACTATTCTTTAAAATCATGTTTTGATGTAAAATGTGATTTTCCTGAACAACTTTTTCATTGCTTTCATCAGAGATGATAGCATAATTCATTTAAACTAAAAATAATATTGTAAGCCTCGAATGCAGCATTTCTTCTTGGGCAATTCATTATTTTAAATATATTTGTTCTAAAAAATAGTTTTAGTGTTTATCAAACAAAATATGTGAAAAATATAAAACAAATATTTAAGGCGTTATTATTTTGTATCAATAATATAAATATTTTTGACATAAAAACAAGGTATATGAAATATAAGCACTTTATTGTTGTTAGTAACTAAAGCAGAAGCAAGTGTTAAACTAAACATAATTTATATAGCTATTTATTGATTAAATGAGAAAATTTGCATGGGGTATAAAAATACCATAACCGTCTTAAATGTAACTAAATTTTCAACTATCAATATTATTGTTAATTTATAAGAAAAACAAAACATTTTACAGTAACAACTTCCTTAAAAGATAATAAAAGATGTTCTAAAGCGACAGTTCAAACAGACAAAGTTTGTTCATGTGGCAATTAAAAATAAACACTTCTGGGGTAGTAAAATACCCTGCCATCCTTTAAGGGTTAATTGTTTAAATGAAAAAAATACAACTTTTTAATGGGACTTTTCATGCTATTTGGCAATCACTTAGAAATTTCAGTGTCGTTTTTAAACCTGACCAAGTTAAATGATTTTATGTGGTTTGCGAACCTGATTTTGAAGGAGTTTTTGCTAATACCAATATAAGATTTCTTAGCATGATTGATGTTAGGTGGTGTTATAGTAGCCTTATAAACAATATTGTTAGTTAGGCATTGATTTTTTAAAGGACGCATAGCTCTATCTATACAGTTGCATTTTCTAACATTACTTTTATTGCCCAAAATGTGTTGGTTGTGGGACTTAATTATGGTACTAATATTTGGCATGCAAATATTAGGCAACTTATTTTGGCGGTGTTTCTGTTAAAAATCTTGTGTAGCTTGTGGTGGGCTGGAAAATGTAAGTCGATTAAATTCAAGAAAAGGTTTTCTAACTTGGTGACAACGTTCTTACTGAATGGGTGATTAAACCATATGATGTTTCGTTTGCGTCTATTAGTATCACAATTTTTTGTAAATTTAAATTAAGACGATATTGGATATTTTTGCACTGTCCAGACTTTATAAGGGCTTCTTTGTAAATTATTTTGCTGGAGGAGTTTGATGACAATCTTTGTTCAATAGAGGTTGGCAGCTGCTTTAAAATACTTGGTGGGTGATTAGAGCTGATATGGATATAGTTTAACTAACTTTCAGGTTTATGGTAAGATTTGAAGCTGCAGTCACTGAGATTTAATGTAGTATTGAGATAATTCACTATTTTTATGTTACATTGAACAGAAATATTACTGTTACTTTTGAATATCTGAGTTATATACTTTTTAACTTTTTCCATTTGTGGACTGCTAGTGTTTTTAATCACGGCCAACCCATTATCTCAATACAGCTCAAAATCAAACTTGTTATAAAATGAGAAATTTGGAAAAGAAGTCCAACCAACTCACATACCTTGGCACCATCAAATGCTTCTATGGTGACGTCAAATAAATTGCCTGATTTTTTTATCCAAACTTCATTATTGTTAAATAATAAGAATTTATGTGCGTGATGAATCAAAAATTTGTGCTTGTTGGCAATGGTAACATACTTTCAGCAAAGCAAATGGAGTTGATAAGAAGTTTCTTGTTTATAGAAGGTTAAAAGTCAACAAAGTCAAAAATGTAGAATTTATAAAAATGTTTGTCTTTGATGTTCTTGAACCATTTAATTACCTCCTGTGTGTTACTCCACTGTTTAATGCATACAATGTTTCTTAGCTTGATGTTCATATTGGATAAAATATACTTGTTTTACTTATTTTGTTCTTTGCTGGGTTTTTGAGACGAACCTAGGATTATTTAAAAAATAGGTTTATGATCTTACAATGTGATGAAACAGCTTGATGATCCAATTATATAGATTTTGTTGAAAACATCCAGATTTTATATGATTTATCTTTTTTTAATGACGCAGTTAAAACTTATATAATATATACTGCTGACAACAGTTGAGGGAAAATCTGTTATTTAACACACAGCTAATAGTTTTGAAAAAGAATTTCAAATTATTCTTGTGTTATAATCTACTAATTTTTTGACATTAAAAAAAAGTGTTTTTTAAATAAAAAATTATAAAAAAATATATTCAATAATTATTAATCAACTTGCGAAAAATTAATTATTAAAAAAATATCAAGAAATATAAAAATCGTTAATCATAAATATTAAGTTAACAGTATCTTAAATACATATCAAAACAACAAAAGCAAAAAATTTTAGCCACGAATTTATTCTTCAATACTATTATAAGAACTTATTAAGCACTTGCGTTTTTGTTTGGTAGCATCTTACCATTAATAGTTTAAAAAAATAGTGATCTGGCGCAAATATAAAACAAGAAGTTGGGAAGTATAAAAAACTACATTGTTGAAGTAGTATAAATGCGCTCTTGTAAATACTACTTCAAACATTGACAAATGAAAGTTGTAAAACAAATAGAAAGCCTTTAATAATCACAGTCTTCCGCAATTTCAAGATCGCGGCCCTGACACCGAGCGCGCATAATTGCGCTCGATGACAACATATTATAATTTTACGAGCGTGTTATAACACGCTTGGCAATTTTCTTCATCACAAGCCCTATATATATATATATATATATATATATATATATATATATATATATATATATATATATATATATATATATATATATATATATATATATATATATATATATATATATATATATATATATATATATATATATATATATATATATATATATATTATAATTTAGGTGGTATCTTCTTTGCTGTTGGTATTCATGACAACTTTATTACTGTTATCTTCAATTTTGGAAATGGTGTCAGAATTGTAAAGAGTCATGATGAGCTATCTGTATCACGAGTATGGCATTATTTAGTCTCTGGATATTCAGGGCAACAGGTTTATATTTTAATTGACAATCAGCCGAAGGTTTTATATACATGTTATGAAAAGTTATCTTATCTTGATTTTACCAGTGCATTGTTTATTGGTGGAACACCATCCAATGTTATTCTTCCAAAATCTGTGCTTTTATTTTTCTCCTCTGGATTTACAGGAGCAATTTATAAACTTAGTCTTCGCACTGATAATCCCTATTTTACATCTATACTATTTAAAAAATTTCAAAATAATTTGACAGAAACTACAAGTATTCAATTAGAGAATAGCTTGGGCATTGTTATGGGGGTTCAAAGTTGTCACAATCAGTTGTGTAACAACAATGGATCATGTCTTGAACAAGGTTAATTTATTAGTTAAGAGAATATAAAATAAAAAAAAAGTTTTTCCAAAATAAAAGAAAAACATTATTTTTTTTGATTTTTTGTAATAAGTTACAAGTTTTAATTTTTATAAAAATTATGGTTATGTTTAAGAATAAACCTGAATTAATTTTAATTTTATTTTAATTTTTTAGAAAATGTATTTTACTGTAGTTGTCTTTATCCAAACAAAGGAATACTCTGTCAAGACACTATACTTCCATGTGTTGAGTATAATCCTTGTCATCCAAGTTCAGCTTGTTATTCAGATAATAATATTGATATAAATTGTGATTGCGCTTTTGGCCAATCAGGATTGTTTTGCCAAACTAGTATTTTATTTTCCTTTTTGTTTTTTTTTAATGTTTTTTGTTTATTGTGTTATTGTTATTATTATGATTAGTTTTATTTTAGATCTTGTTATTTCAACACCATTTTTTAATGATAAGTCATATTTGCTTTTGCCTGGTTTAAATATTGCTTCGTACACCTTAATGGAAATGTATTTTAGACCTGATAAGATAAATGGCCTCTTATTTTATGTAGCAAATAATATGAATGTGTCAAGCACTGGAGATTTTCTTGCAATAGGATTGTATAATGGGTAGGCTTTGTGTATACCTGAAATATTTTGTATATATCTAAAATATTTATGTTTTGTTAAACACCTGCACCATGAAATTTGAAGCTGGCTTTAAGCTTTAATAAAAATTTAAGTACACTTGATAAAAAAAGATTTTTGGTTTACACATAGAATAAAATATGCAGTATTCAAAATTATAAAATTTTTTATCACAAGACTTTATCTTGTAACTTGTTCTAGTCTGGTATTTAGGTCAAGTCTACTGGCACAGTCACGAATCTAACACGCAAGGTTTGATACATTATTTGTAGACCATCTTCTTGTACTCATTTTGCTTAAGCATTGCCCGAAAATCCTCTATAGCATGAGCTTCTGGCAAGTTTGCTGGATTGTCCTTTTTTTTGAACAATTGGTATCTTGTGGGTTTCCAGTTAAAATGTTACTAAATTAGCATAGTGAGATGTTGCCTAATTGAGCAAAAAGATGCTCTTGGTGTCTCAATATTTATTATTAAACAGTTGCAAGTGCTATTATAAACACTCTTTTAGATAGATCTTGATTTATTGCTTGCCCAGAGGGAACAATGTAAATTGATGTGACATCTTGTGGGGAGATGCTATCTTTACAAGTTTTTTTTTTCAAATTTTGCAACCCCATAATAATATCTGATGTTAAATTTTGATCATTTGAATTTTATATATAATTACCAGCCAGTATGCTATTTGACAAAGTAAAGTAAGACTCATCATCAATAATAAATTCATGATATTTTAAATAATGTCAACCGCATTTTCAGCAACCTCAAAAGCCTGTGGTCAGGAGTTCTGTCTGGTATTTTATAACAAAGAATAGGCTTTTTAAAGCATTTTAAGATTTGTCCGATTGTGCTTTTGCTACCACCAAGCCTTCTAGCAGTCTTTGAAAGTGAAACACCTCTTTGATGGTTAAACATTTTTCTTAATTTGATGGAGTTGCTTGTGTATAAAAAGTGGGCCTTCTTCTACTTCCAGATTTCCAGACCAAAGTTTTATTTTGATTGAAACTGTTTATATATATATGAATTTTAGCTTTTGATTGCTTTCCATCTTAAAACAGTACCAAATAACGTGTTTTCTATCTTTTACACATTGCTTTTTAGGGCTTGTTGATTTGGCATTTGAAATTGTTATCTAAATCAACTTGTTTCTCTGCGCAGCGGCCTTGTTCGTTGAGGTTCGTGTTTCGGAGTTATAGAGTTGACAGAGGGTTATAACCACTATTGAGTAGCCTAAAACTTATCAAATAGTTTATATACTAGTTAGTAGCAGAAAGATAGAGCTTTAATTTGGTATCAAATACTAATTCATTTATTAAATTTACTAAATATCACTAATTAAAGCTTGTCTCAAATTTTATTGCACAGGTGTGTAGTTATTCAGAAAAAATAGAAAAAACAAAGAATAATGTCCCAAACCAAGCTCCCAAATCAAGCGTTGATGTAGCGGCATTTCCTTGCATGTTTTACCTATTAATCAGTCGATGTATGTATTGAACCCCCAGCAACAAGTTATTGTAGTATGATGTAATCAATGTGTATCTACTGCTGCATTCATGTGTGTGTTTATATATATATATATATATATATATATATATATATATATATATATATGTATGTATATGTATGTATATATATATATATATATATATATATATATATATATATATATATATATATATATATATATATATATATATATATATATATATATATAGATATATAGTATATATATATATATATATATATATATATATATATATATATATATATATATATATATATATATATATATATGTATATATACATATCTATACATACATATATATATATATATATATATATATATATATATATATATATATATATATATATATATATATGTATATATATATATATATATACATTTATATATGTATATATATATTCTACTATAAATGCATGTTTAGATAAGCACTGTGATGTCACACTGAAATAGCCTGTTGCCAGGGGCTTCAATACATACATTGACTATCTTGTAGCCTGCTGTCGCAAAGGAGTGCTGCTACATCAATTGTGGGTTTGGGCAGCAATATTTTCTTTCATTTTTCTTTGTTTTATTTTTTTTACTACAAAAAATCTGTAAGCTATAAAGACAAGAAAACTAGTAAGCATTTTGTTTGTAATTGATATGTTTAGATATGCTCTTGTTCGCTTCAACCTTGGCAGAAATACTGTCACTTTACTAAGTCGCACATGCGTTACTACTAACAACATCAATAGATTGCATTTCCAGAGAATTAACAATCAGGCTGTCATGAAACTTAATGATGATTTATATGTTGGAGTGCGATCATCTCAGTTAGCTGTTTCTCTAGATGTTAATAGTGTTTTTTACATTGGAGGAGTGCCTGATTTTTCAGTCATTAGTACTGATATCTCAAATGAAATCAAGTCAAATTTTGTTGGTTGTATTACTCATTTCAAAGTAATAATTTAATTCGTTTTAGTCATAATGAGGTCTTTATGAAATAAAGTTTATTTTCAATACCTTTACTTTCAGGTAAATGATAAATTATTTATGTTAAATTCATCGAATACAGATATTGTTGGAAGAAACATTGGTGAATACACTAGTTCATGTATAAAAAACAATTGTCTGAATAATGCATCCTGCAGCGCTGAAGCTGATTACAGTTACAAGTGTAATTGTTTATTGGGATTTTCAGGCGTATTTTGCGAAGAAGGTTTTTAAATTCTTGTTGCAAACATTATTAACTTATTTACTATATAACTTTACTAAAATGTTTTCCGCTAATTCTGTAAATGAGGTGCTACTAACTGATTTTAATTGTATTAAATGCAAAAATGTCATATTTTAAAAATAAACATAAAAATTAAGTGAAAAAATTTTAAAACAAATTTTAGACAGAATAGACAAAAGTTCTATGTTTGTAAAGGTGTTAACCAAATTTTTGACTATTTGAATTGTTTAAAATTTTTAAACACAAAAGGGTTTAAATATTTGTACTAATTTTGAAATACATTTTTTACATAAACACATTCAATTTTTAATTAAATGAATCTTAAACAATAGTATTGTATTTAATTTTAATTAAAATATGTTGCAAAAATTTTTCGGCATTAGGAGCAGTTAATTTATTTATCACAATGTTTGCTAAATATTTTCCTAAATTTAGCTTTCTTAAAAAAATGATGTGCTTAAATTTTATCAGACATGACCAATTTTTTTTTCTTGAAACAAAAAATAGCAAACAAAGTTGTCAAAGTTCATCTTTTGTCTTTATAAATGATGTAAAAATTGATAATGAAGTTAGTTTATAAACTATACAAACAATATTAACTAATTTCAACTGCATATTAACTTTGTAATGTAAAAAATTATTTAAAAAAGTTTATTCGTCAGGTGTTTTTTAAACAAATTCCGTATTTTATGAAATATTTTTATCAGACAAAAGTTTATTCGTCAGGTGTTTTTTAAACAAATTCCGTATTTTATGAAATATTTTTATCAGACAAAAGTGCAATAGTGAAAAGAGTGGAAAAAAGCTAGTTGAAAAAAGCACTACAAATAAAATAACAATAAGAAAATAATTTATTTCATTATGATAATTTAATTTTTAAGTTTTGCATTTATTATTTTAATAAATATAAACAGGTATACTAAGCTATTTACTTTAAGTATACAAATTATACTAAGAAATATAATGTAAATTATTATATTTTAAAGAAACACACAATATTTTTTAATTTTGACATGTTTCGTAGTTAACATACTACATTTTCAAAAGATAAATTTACAATTTGAAACTTTTTTTTTTTTAGATTATTCACCTTCCCAAGGCCCAAGGGGGGCCACTACAGTCGACAAGGCTACTTTTTTTTGTGTTTTTTTTAATTTTTAGTTGTTATTCGTGGTGCAACCCTCTCTCAACTCTTTAACTCTGAAACACAAACCTTGCCGAGCAAGGCTGCTGCGCGGAGAAACTTGAGCGGGTACTTCCAGGGACATGGTAGGAGTTTAACTCCGAACCTCTTGCTTACAAAGCGAGCGCTCTTACCACTACACCACTACTGCATAACTCTAGATATAAATATAAAATCAAAATTTAAAGACATTCCAGAGAAATATTAACAGACAAATAGAATTGTTACAAACCAAAAAAAATTATAATACAAATTATAATACCGTAAATAGCAAAAAAATAAAAATAAATGTTATGTGGATGATATTATTGCTATTTTTAGAGTTTAAAGCTCAGGAATTTTTTACACATCTTTATAAACAACATAAAAACTTAAAATTTATGATGGAAAAAGAACACGATAATCTAAGTGCATTTTCAGATGTTCTTATCAATAAGTCTGTTTCGCTTTCCACAATAGTTTATCACAAAAAAAACATATACTGGTCTTTTACAAAAATTTTCCAGTTTTGTTCCCTATTGTTAAAAAATTAGTCTTATACGTTGTTTGATTGATAGAATCTATAAAATCAACAACACATGGCTAGGATTTGATAAGGACATGAAAAATCTAATGTTATAAAAAATAACCAATATCCACCTAAAATAATTGACACTGAAATTAAATTATTTGTTGATAAAAAGTTAAATCCATCCATGATAAACAGTATTGATAACCATAATATAAGATATTATAAGCTTCCATTTATTGGATTTTACTCAAATTTTACTTAATCTAAAGTTAATAAAATCAATAAAAAATATTGTAAAGATGTAATAATTTAATTTTCACTACCAACAAATTATAAAACAGTTTATGTATAAAAGATCCACTTCCTAAGCTGCTCAAATCCAATGTTGTTTACAAATTTAATTGTGCTAGATGTAATGCCAGTTATATTAGAGAAACCTCCAGACACTTAACAACAAGGATTCATGAGCATTTTACAAGTGACAAACAATCTAATGTTTATAGATTTCATCTGTTAATTGTGAAAATCTAAGTAACTATAATTGTTTTAAAATTTTGGATACTGCTTCTTACAAAAACAAATTGAAAATTAAAGAAGCACTCCATATTAAATAGGAAAACCCATCTTTAAATAAACAAACTGTTCATTATAATATAAATTTTTTTATCTAGTCTTTTTTGTTTTTGTTTTTTTAATTTACTTATAATTTTATTTTTATTTTTTTTCTACTTACTGTATTATAATCTGTATTATAATTTTTATTGGTTTGTAACAATTCTATTTGTCTGTTAATATTTCACTGTAATGTCTTCAAATTTTGATTTTAAATTTATATCCAGAGTTTTAAATTGTAATTTTATCTTTTAAAAATGTATTATGTTAACTACGAAACATGTCAATATAATAAAATATCATGTTTTTCTTTAAAATATGTTCTCATATATTGCTATTGGGTTGCTCTAAAAATTATTATATATTTTAAATGGTAATTCCTTATTTATAGTAGTATATAATTTTTGATTTTCCAAACTTTTGAACTTCAGAAATATAAAAAACTTTTTAATTACCGGTTAAATGTTAAATAGATTTAAAATATAAATTTAATTTTATAATATTCAATTTATTCATAATAATTTAGGTAAATGTAAAGTATAAAAAGCTCTGAGCTCAAAAAAAAGAACCCTCTTTCACATACAGTTAATTAAGTTTTTGCATTTAGATTTTATATTTATGTATTGGGTTCATTTTATGTGTATTGATATCTGTTTTTAGAATTGAAAACAATGACAGTGTCATCTTTTGATGGAAGTGGCTATTGGGTAGGTCACATTGAAACTGAGAGGTAATTTATAGTTAAAATGTCTTTACATTTTCAATATTTAATAACTTTATTAGGGAGAAAAAATGATGCTGTTATTGTGTTGTCTCCTGAGTGCCAAATAAATTCGTAGTAAAAAACTTCAAATAGTTTTGTCTGTTTAACTTATAGAAATCAAACAAAAGGTCAGTAATAATTAATGTACATCAATCAGTTGAAATAAAGAAGATTGTTTAATATTATGAAGTTGAAATAACATAATTTTGTAATTTTATATTGGTAAAAGCTTATTGCAAAGTTCACCAACCTATTTGCTCTTTGTGAGACTAAATTAAGTTTTTCTGTTTCATCTTTGGATCTCAGTGTTCCTGGGAATTATTAATTGATTTGTAAAATAATGAATAATAGTCACCTGTTTGACCTTGGCATATACTTATGTATTAATTCACTTATTTAACATGAAATTAAATAAGTGAATGCCAAGAAACTTTTTACATGAGCAACTCTTTTGAGAACAAATGTAATTGATGAAAAAAATCACTTGGTGTCAAGGTCTAATTTTTCCCTGTTTTTAAAAAATTGGTTCAATCTAATCTTGTTACCTCCCCCAAAAAAGGCAGGGCTATTTGTAATCAATTTTTAAATACATTTAATAGGGTTTTTGACAAATGTGCCCCCTATAAAACTTTGTCTAAAAATCAAATCAAACTTAAATCTAAACCTTGGATCTCTAAAGGCTTACTTAGATCTATTTCTGTTAAAAACAAACTCCATAAAAACTTTGTAAGACGTAAGAACATTTATACAAAAAATGAACTTTTCACAAAATTTAAATTCTATAGAAGTAAAATTAGTACTACAACTTATTTTAATAACAACATGAACAACATAAAAAAATACATGGAAAGGTATAAAAGATATCATAAATATTAAAGCATCATTACATTAAACACCTAGTCAGCTAAATCTGAATGAAAGTATCATCACAGACCATACCACTGTTTCAAATATATTTAATAACTATTTTTTTTCTATTTGAGAAAACTACTCAATGAAATCATGCCATCAAAATGTATTTACAGTGACTTTCTTAATTTGCCTAATACTAATTCTTTCTTTATTGATCCTGTGAGGGAAGATGAGGTATCTAATCTTATTAATAATGCTCTTAAAAGTGATAAAAGTTATGGACCTAATAGTATTCGTACATTTTTTCTTCAACCTACCTCTCACATAATCTCCAAACCTCTAAGCTTTATGATAAATAATTCTTTTAAAAGTGGCAAATTCCTTGAAGTTTTTAAAGTAGCTAAAGTCATTCCAATTTATAAAAAAAGCTCCTTACTAGACTTATATAACTATCAACTTATTTCCCTTCTTTCCAACCTAAGCAAAGTTTTTGAGAAGGCTATTCATAACAGGCTATTTGAGTTTCTAGAAAAATTTAAATGCCTGCACCAACATCAATATGGATTTCAAAACAAACATTCTTCAACGCACTTATTAAAATTACTGAGAAGATTAGAAGAGCTCTAGATAATAGGCAATTTGCATGTGGGATGTTTATAAACCACTTTTTTTCTTTTTATTAATAATTTAAATAATTCTTTTAAATTTGCAACTGCTTATCATTTTGCTTATGATACTAATATGCTACTGGTTGGCAAATCACTTAAAAAAATCAACAAATATATTAATCATGATCTTGGAAATCTTGTTCAGTGGCTTTGTTCTAATAATCTTTCTCTCAATTCTAATAAAGCAGAGCTGATTATCTTTAAATCCAATCTGGTACCAATTAATAAGCTTTAAATTTAAGACTAAGCGGGCAAAAAATTTATCCTTTAGACTCTATTAAATATCTTGGGATCAAAATTGATTCTAATCTTTCTTTTCAAGACCATCTAAATGGCTTAGCAATGAAACTCAGCAGATCTAATGAAATGCTAGCCAAAGTTTACCATTGTGGTAATCTAGAAACTCTGCTAAATTTATATCATGCTATTTTTGGTCCCATCTAATATATATATATGTCAAGTATGGGGACAATCCCATAAACAAATCTTTTTAAGGTTGTCCAATCTCCAAAGTAAATACAAGTAAAAGTTCATCTTTTGCTTTATATATATATATATATATATATATATATATATATATATATATATATATATATATATATATATATATATATAAAAAGAAGCGAAACTTTATAAAAATTTCAAAAATAACAAAATTTTACACGAATTATTATTCTAAGTTTTATTGCATAAAAATTATTATTTTTTAACAAAAAATTAAAAAAAACCTTTTTTTCATGTTTTTGTCAAAAAAAATTTTTAAGGTATTTTAACAAAAAAATGATAACTATTTTTGAAATTTTTATAAAGTTTCGCTTCTTTTGAGACCCAACATGACTTACTTTTAAAAAACTTTTTTTTCTTCTGTTTAGGGTCTTGTTGCAAGTTTCAGACTTGAGGTGGCCCCCCTAAATCTCATTCAATTTTGAAAAAATTTAACAGGGTGTCTTTTGAGAACCAATAGAAAGTTTTAAGAATAGGGACAGATCAATTTTTGAATGTATGGGGCGTTGGATGCACCCTTATATATATATATATATATATATATATATATATATATATATATATATATATATATATATGTATGCATATATACATATATATATATATATATATATATATATATATATATATATATATATATATATATATATATATATATATATATATATATATATATATATATATATATATATATATATATATATATATATATATATAATATATATATATATATATATATATATATATATATATATATATATATATATATATATATATATATATATATATATATATATATATATATATATAACCCTCGGAATTAGGGTCAGCATTTAGCAATGCCAACCTAACTGCCAACCTGAAAGTGTTTGAGGTCATCAAAAAATTGCCGACCTCCTTTCTATGTTTTATGGTCACACCTTTGTACAAGGTGGGTCAAAAGTCACTGACCCTTTTTATTTTTTAATATCTTTTTTATTTCTTAATATTTTTTATTTTCTTAATATTTTTTATTTTTTTTAGATCCTGGAAATTAATTATGGAAAAATTCAGTACCGTTCAACATACACAAATTGTAAAATTTTACTATCAAAATCAAAGCTCAATAAATCAAACCCAAAGAGCTTATCAAAGGCATTTCAATGTGAGAGATGCTCCTTGAAGAAATGCAATTAAGAGCATGGTTAAAAGATTTGAAGATCAAGGAGCTGTAAGTGATCTGCCATGTTCTGGAAGACCTAAAGCTGTTTGTACTGATGAAAACAAAGAAAGGATATGTAAAAATCTTGAAGAAAATCCAACAACTTCCACCCGAAGACAATCATTGGAACTTGGAATTTCTTGAACATCTTTAAGAAGGGTTATGAAAAGTCTAAATTTTTATCCATACAAAGTGCAACTCATCCAAGAATTGAAGCCACAGGACTTTCAGCCTAGACTACAGTATGCTGTTCGATTACGAGAAATTGCTGAAAATGAACCAAATTTTTTAGATAAACTAATCATGTCTGATGAAGCCCACTTCCACCTAAATGGGTTCGTCAATAAACAAAACTGTCGCATTTGGGCAACAGAAAACCCAAGAGCTGTGCATCAAAGAGAACTTCACACTGTAAAGTGCACTGTATTGTGCGCAATAACTTCAAATGAAATTATTGGGCCATATTTTTTTGAAGATGATGATGGAATTGCTGTGACTGTGACAAGAGAGAGGTACAGAGCGATGCTTCAAAATTTCTTATGGCCAGCAATTGAAAATCGAGTTGGAATGTGGTTCCAGCAGGATGGAGCAACAGCTCATTCTGCAAGAAAAAGCATGCAATTATTCCGGCAACGTTTTAATGGAAGAATTATTTCTTGATTTGGTGATGTCAATTGGCCATCTCATTCTTGGCCATCTTTTTCTTGTGGGGATATCTAAAGGAAAAGGTTTATGCCAACAAGCCGCAATCTTTAATAGATCTAAAGGAAAACATCACTTGAGAAATAAGAGAAATAAGCCCAGAAACTTTGGAAAAGGTTATGGCAGAGGTAATCGAAAGAGTTGCAATTTGTGAAGCAGAAAATGGAAGGCATATGCAGGATGTTATTTTTCATACTTAACGATAAAGTTTCTAAAGCTTACTAAAATTAAATTTGTGATAAGAAAAAAATTAAATTTGTGATAGAAAATCAATTTCCATCGCCTTAACGTTATGATACTAAAATTTCATGCATATAACTGTTAAAATAAAAAAGTTATTTAAAATTGAAATGGTTCAGTGACTTTTGGCCCACCCTGTATCAAATAATTATTGCCAACCTGATACCGACCTCAAAAAGATTAAAGTCGGCAAATTGTTGCCAACCTCATTTTTCCTAATTCCGAGGGTTATATATATATATATATATATATATATATATATATATATATATATATATTATATATATATATATATATATATATATATATATATATATATGTATATAAATATATATATATATATATATGTGTATATATATATATATATAGTTCTATAGTTTGTTGCATTTGGGAAGAGCGGAAGGAAAAAAATGATTCTTACGCCAACACATACATCACTTTTAATTACTTTTAACTTTCGTCCAACATTTGCGTGTTGTCAGAAAGTTAAAACCATTAATTTAATTAGAAATTAATCGTTTTTTAAAAAAACCACAAAGACGCAAATTTAATTGACCAGAATGTTTTTAAAAACATTCTGAATGTTTTTTAAAAACATTCTGAATGTTTTTTAAAAACATTCTGAATGTTTTTAACAATATAATCAATGTTTTTATTTATATGTTTAACAATATAAACAATGTTTTTATTTTTATTTTTTTTGATAAAATGTTTTATTTTAATTTTTTTTACTGTAAATCATGCGCGGAGTATTGCTACATCGGCTATCTTATAGCCTGACTCGCTAGGGAGTGCTGCTACATCGACTGACAAATAGCCTGACTCACAAGGGAGTGCTGCTATGTCGACTGACAAATAGCCTGACTCGCAACGGAGTGCTGCTACACCTACTATCTTTTAGCCTGACCCGCAACGGAGTGTTGCTACATCGACTGAGGGTTTGGTTGGGGCAGGCAGTCTATCAATTAATAAAAAAAAAAATTCTGGTCTTGCATTTTAATTTTTACTTTTTGTCAACAAAATATGGAAAAAACTTTCTGACAACATAGAAGAGTTCTATATATATATATATATATATATATATATATATATATATATATATATATATATATATATATATATATATATATATATATATATATATATATATATATATATATATATATATATATATATATATATATATATATATATATATATACATATATATATATATATATATATATATATATATATATATATATATATATATATATATATATATATATATATGAAAAGCCTATTTTCAAAACGCGGTAAGCGCCAATTTCGAAAAAACTGCGTTAAGTGGATAATTTTGAAGAGAAAGTTAGATATTTTTAAGTCATGTTTGTAACTAATTAATTAGGTTTAAATTTTTTTTTTAAATTAGGCTCTAAAAATTATTTATTTTCAAAACGCTGTATAATTTTTTTAGTTTATTTTCAATGTGCTGTATATTTTTTTGACCAATCCGTGCTTATATAAAGTTAACTCCACGCAAGCGCAATAGTCATATTTAAATAATAATAATAAAGATGGCTGATTTGGATGGTTTAGATGAAAGTGTTATGTCAACGTTAAAATCACGAAAAAAAAAAAAACAATGCTCTGCAAGAGAGAAAAATAAGTTATTTAGACATTCAAGCGGAGGAAAAATTCCTACTATATCATGTAATCATGTTTCAGGTTACTGCAAAGTGAGTTTTTTTAATTTAATGATCTTCGTATGTTGAAATTATAATTTAGTTATGAGTTTAAAGTTTTATTATACACAATGTAAGATTACTTGGTATAATTTGTGTTTATGGCAAAATAATTATTTATTGATTGACTTATTTCAGGCTTGAGATATAACAAAGGATAATTTGCTAAAACATCATACAGAATTCTATAGTATTGCAAATAAAGTATCACAAGATGCTACTATACTGTCAATGCTTAATATAATCAGTGTTAAAAGAGTCAGAGTGAAATATAATAATCGAATAAAGTTAAGAAATATGAGTATTGAGTACTTTTTATGCTGCGAGGGAATTAAAATACGAGTTTGCCAAGCTTCATTTTGTTCAGGATTGTGTAAGTATAAAATTACTTTACTTTTAATTCAGAAATATAATGTATATTTTGTTAAAAAAAAATTAATGAGTAAAAGTTAATATTTTATTAATTTATTCCAGCCATAAAACCTGATAGAGTTTTAAGAATTGCAAGACACTGATATGAACATGGAACAACCAGACCTGAAAATAGAGGAGGAGACAGGAAGAAAATAGCTTTTTCTTATAAGAAAGAAGTTATTAAAAACCATATTCAGTCTTTTAATTGCAGAGCAAGTCATTATGGAAGAAAAGGTGCTCCAGGACGTAAATATTTGCCCTCTGATTTAAATGTAAAGCGGATGTACGAACTTTTTTTTGGATAAAAACAATGCTTATACTGTAGCTACTGTAGGCTACCATTATTATTATGGGGTATTTATGAATCATTTCAATTTACCTTTTGGATACCCTGCAACAGATACATGCTCTACATGTCAAACATATAAGTTGGCTATGAAAAACCAAAATATTACTGATAACCAAAAAAAATTTAAAACTGCTCTTTTCATTCTTCATCGAAGGAAAGCTAGAAAATTTTATAGTCTTCTCAATGATATTCATCCCAATGAGATCACTATCTGTTTTGACATGTTGGAGAACCTTGTACTACCAAAATTATCAATCGGAGAAGCCTACTATTCTAGACAGCTTTATTTTTATGTCCTTGGTGTTGTTATTCATAAAGGTGATAAGTCTCAGTCTGTTAACGATATATATTTTTTTACTTGGATGGAGTGTGAAAATAGGAAAGATTCGAATATGATCTGTTCAGCTATAGAACATCTACTTAAAAATGTTTAAAAAAATAAATGTTTCAACGCCTCGTCACTTCGATTGTTTTCTGATGCATGCTATGGCCAGAATAAAAACATAAATATGACATATATGCTTCTAGGTCTAAGAAAACAATATTTTAATAAACTGCAGATTACACATACTTTTCCAGAACGAGGTCACTCATATCTGCCAGCTGATCGCGTGTTTGGTCGAGTTCAGCTAGATATTAAAAAAAGAGACCAAGTTTTTGAGCCTAATGAATACTTAAACATACTTAGCCGGCATGGAAAAGTTATGGTTTACGGGCAGAATTGGTCAGCACATGACTTCAAATCAGATTCAAAAAGTCATGAGCAAAAAAACATTTAAAATCAGTGAAGCAAAAAAACTTCTTATAAATTCAGACAAGCTCGAAGTAGTTGCATTTAGTTACCATTCTGAGCCAAAATCGCACAGTATCCTTAAAAAACGGAAGAAATGGGAGACATTTCGACCGCAACGTTTGGAATTAAATAACTGTGAAAGACGATGTTTTTCTTCTTCTCAGTCTTGTAGGAGCAGAAGGCAGAATACTTAGTATGTACAAAACACTACTCTGTAATGCCACTGAAGATAATGCTAGCCTTAGTGAAGAAGATAGTTCATAATTTGATTTAAATGTTTTTTAGCTGTGAATTTTGTAAACATGTTTAATTTAAGATACAAATATTTAAAAAAATTTCCAGCATAACATGATTTTTTTTTTTTTTTTTTTATTAACGTTATTGAATACAAGACAAAATACTCATTAACACCTTATATATTTTTATAGTTGCACTTGTGAGTTGTTTAAAAAAAGTTGCTGATTTATATTAAAGGAGAACAAAATTTTAAGGTAGATCTTAGAATGCATAATAAAATAATATTATGTTTCATTAATAGATATATTTTATTAATGAAATGGATATAAAGCGTTTTGTTAATAAATAATACTTGGATATACAGCGTTTTGAAACAAAACAAAAATAACCACTGAAAATATACATCGATTTCATACCGCTCGATTTCAGTAGACATTATAGTCTTATTAATAAAGTACATGTTTAACTAAATCAATAATAACTTATTCCAAAATACTTAATTTCTTTATGCAGGAGAAAAGTTCGATTTACTCAAAACCCAAAAAATGGATTTACAGCGTTTTGAAAATGAGCTCTTCATATATAATATATATATATATATATATATATATATATATATATATATATATATATATATATATATATATATATATATATATATATATATATATATATATATATATATATGTATATATATATATATAATTTAGGTAAGGATTATTAAAAAAATAATCGCGAAAGTGTGAAAAGCAATTGCAAAACGCTTAATTTGAGCCTTGTATACATAAACTTACATAATATAGGTGTCATTATATAGTTACTGAGTTAGCTGTAATTTGATATATGTATGTTAGTGTTCTGTCTAAACTTCTGCCACTGTGTTGACTCATCCGTAAGCTGCTATTTGTATGTTTGTGCTCATTCTGGCACAATGTTCATTAGTCCATAAGTTCCTATATGCATGTATGTATTTTGCTTAAATCTATGATGTTGTGTGAGCTCAGTTACCAACTAGTGACTTCAACTATAAAACTTACGCTCATCTTAATTTTTAACTCACTATTAAATGTAATGTTTTTAGTAAAGCATTTCCAAAATGTCTTGTTCAATTTTAAAGTAATGCTTTCAGAGAGTAACTTCTTTCAACTACTCCAGGTCAGATTCCAGATCATCATGATCACCCTGCTACTGGTATTATGTAACCCAGTGCTAGCTACCCTCATACTTTGCTGCTTTGTAAGGTTTGTTTTTTCAGGCAAAGGATAGAAAAAATAAACACCAACTTTTTTAGACAATGGCTATAAAAAATTCCCTTGCTTTTGGGCTCTTGGTTGAGTAAAGGTTAGAAATGGTGTCTCATTAAAAATACTCATTTTAGGCAGATGTTAGCTGTATCCAGCTAAAAATCCTCTGCCCTGTGGCTATTGATTGAGTAAAGGCTGGAAATGGTGTCTAGATAAAAAATACTCATCTTGGGCAGATATTAACTGCATCCAGCTAAAACTCCTCTGCCTTTGGGGGTTTAGTTGAGTAAAGGCTAGAGATGGTGTCTCAATAAAAATCCTTATCTTAGGCAGATGTTACCTGGATCTTGCTATTGTCTTGTAGAAGGCCTACTCGACAAATTCTTTAGGAGTAAACCTTGCACCCCTTTATCAACTATTAGGCTGACAAAGATGTAAATTTGTGTTACGTTTTTTTCTGCATAGGATGATGAATGCAAATTTGTGTTATGTTTTTTTCTGCATAGGATGACGAATGCAACTTTATGATTCTACTCATAGAATTTTGATTGAACTTTTTCTGTGATTTGATTCTGTGAACTGAGGGTACAGCTCTAAAACTCAGTTTAATGATTCTGAGGGTGGCTGGTAGTAGGTTTTCCCCAACTCTGTAGTGGCTCTCAGAGAGGCTGATTTCATCAAGAGCTGTAAAATATCAGAGTATTAACAATGCCATAATGTGCATAAATGGTGTCCCTGTCACGACTTTAATTTAATTAGAGACAGTTGCATAGCTTATTGCTTGGGATTTTGTGCTCTATCTATGAACAAGTCAAGTTTTTTTTGAACTAAAACCATGTCTAAAGTAACAAAAAATAATAAAAATAAAAAACCATTACCACCCTCTAACTGCTATATACCTTAATATACCTTTATATAATAATATACCTTTCAAAAATATTTGTGATCTTTAAAGTAACTTTCTATCAGTTGAATCTTATCTCAAGCCTTCCCAGGAAACGTGTGTGGTTTTTTGTCTTGCTTGTCCATGTATATGTTTTTTATCTAGACAACTTGGTCACCGCTGTTTGCAAGTTTTATTATATTAGGCATTTATTTATTTTGTAGAAAAAAACTAAGTTTCAAAAACAATGAAAGCAAAACTAACAAAATGGGAAATTAAAATAAATTTAAATAAAAAAAAATAATTTTAAAACTGATAATTTAACACATTTTTTACACTGCCTTAATTGTTTCATATTACCTTTCTATTCCTGTAGGTTTTTTATCCAATCTTTTAGCGCTTTGTAATTTTGGATACCTATTGCTTTTTAACATTTGGCTCTGCACCAAGTTCAACTCACCCCCTCCCTTTTGATCCAATATGTTATTCGTAAAATATACTTAAACAATTAATAATAAATTCTTGTTGGATTTTTGTTCTTTTATACTGGTCCAACACTTATATAGTGTTTAGCTAACTGTTACTCTAATATAATCTTTTCTCCTTCTTCTCTGAGGCTCCTATGGCTGTATGTGTTCCACCAAGGTAGCCGGTTTTTAAGTCCGGTTGCGAATGATATTTTGCGAATAATCTTTTGAAATACAAAATTTAATAACAATAACCCTAAAAATTTTTTGTATTTCTTAATCTTTTACTCAATTAACTTTACCTCACTTACCATCCTTGAGTCTTGTCTCTGACGCTAGCCTGTGTTCAGTTTCTCTTTGTTCTCCTTTTAGATAATGCAATGATCTCTATAAATCTTTCTTCTTTTACTTCTTCTTTGGACTCACCCTTTCCATGTACTACTTGCTACTACCCTAATGCTGACTAGGATTCTTTTTGTAATTTTCTTTGTCCTTGGGCTGATGATAAATATGGCTCCTATGCAGCCTCATGGATCTAGGCACATATGGAAGGTTTTTTTCCTTCTTGTTGGTTTCAAGTCAAACCTTGTTTTCCTACATGGTTTTCACCTTTTTGCACAGTTGCTTTATTTAATTGTATTCATGTTTTCATCTTCTTCAAAAGAATAACTGTTTTAAAAACAAACATCTATTTATTATTGCAAGAAACCAATGTAAAAAGGTGCTGCTTGATGCTAAGCTCCATTATTTCCTGTTTACCAAATCTTGTTTTTCAGAAGTTAGGCTCAAGTAACTTTTGAAAATATCCTACAGTGTCATTAACAAATTTAAGTCTAACACATTCTATTTCTAATTCATAATACTAATCTTTTGACCTCAACCAAGAATAAGCTTGAACTATTTGGAGAGGACTTTTCTTCTAATTCGGCTCTTAAATGTTATGGTCATACTTTTACTGTCATTCTAGTTAAACAGATTAATCCATCCTTAGACATTCAAAGCACTCCAGCATTTATTACTAAGTTCATATCTCAATTAAACTTTTCTATGGCATGTGGTCCAGACAACATTTCTGTCATAATCCAGAATTCTCTTCAATTCTCTTAAAACTATATAACAAGTGCTTGACAATCTTATTTTCCTGCCTGGTGGAAATTTGCATCTGTGGTTTTAATTTTTAATAACTCTTGAGAACATTTTGATCCCTCCAACTATCGTTCGATCAGTCTTCTCTCCATTATTAGCAAGGTCTTTGAGTCTTTGATCTACAAATTTTCAAACATCCCATAATGAGTCAAATAACTTACTGTATGACAACCAATATGGGTTTCAATCTTCTTTTTCTATGGCTGACTTGTTGATTGCTGACTGTAAGATTCTATTGTGGACTAAAGTCAGCAAGGGCTATTGCTCTTGACATATCTAAAGTTTTTGATAATGTTTGGCATGCTGATTTTCTCCATAAGTTAGCTGCATTAGATGTCTGAAAAGTTTTTGAGATAATCAATTCATTTTTTTCTAACAGCTTTATTAAAGTCATCCTCAAACATTTTTCTTCATTTCCACTAATTAATGGGATACCAAAAGGTTCTATCCTTGGTCCTGTTTGTTTTTTCTTATCTACATCTATGATCTTCCTGACAACTTTGCATATAAGTGGCACTATTTGCTAATGACTCGACTTTATTCTCATGTCTTGACAAAAAGTTTACTCTTTTCGATTAATTAGAACAGGCAGCCAATCTTGAATTTGATCTCACTTTCATAACAGATTGAGGCTCGCAGTGGCTTGTAAATTTTAACTCTAAAAAAAACTCAGTATTTACTGCAAATCACTATTTTAATACTGTCCACATTTCTATATTAATGTATGGTAACCCTCTTAATGAGTCTTCTTCCTTACCTTTTTTTGGATTATCATTCACTTTTGAGCTTTCATGGAAACCGTATATACAGTTGATCGAAATGTTAGCATCTGCTACTAATTCAATCTCCACTTCTACAATTTATGTTTCTATACATTTATCCTTGTAAGTAATGCTGTTGTCATATTTAGGCTGGTTTTTCTAATGATGCTCTTTCTCTTGTAATCAATTGTAAGTATAGTTGGACCAGGTTTATCTCCCAAGCTCAGGCCTCTCTCCCATTATCATAAAGTTGCATCTATACCTGACACTGTTTTCTTGCTTTTTAACTCCATTCTTTGTTTTCTAGTAACTCTTAACTTAATAGTGGATGCGTGGGAGTGAATCAGAATAAATATATATATAAATTACATTTTTTGGTTTCCCGATCTAATATTTATGATAAATTTTTTCATAAAATATTGTTGGCTAAAAACTTAATATTGATAGGAGCTTTTTTTGTTTATAGTTGTTGGTATTTTATATGTTGCTTTTATTAAAACCTATATATTACTTAGTCAAACATATGGTAGTTAATACATATGGGATTAAAGTCTGGATATAAAATTGATTTTTAAAAGCTTTGAATTATTGCAAAGTGTTATACTTTATTTATAGAATAAGAATTGTTTTGTTTATTTTACTTTTAAAATTTTCAATTTTACAATTAAAAATGAAAAGACTAAATGTTTGTTCTTAAGTAAAATAATTTAAAAGCATCTTTTTTTTATTTAAAAAATATTTACTTGTAACTACTTGCAATTATAGAGCATCATTACATAACAGTTTTGCACTATCATTCCGTAGTACTAATGATGGTCTTTTATTTTGGTACGGGCGTCTTCAGGATGATTATGGAGATATGATTTCAGTGGGGTTGTATAATGGTACTATTAATGTCAGGTACAACAAAATTGATTCTTAATAAACAGAAGTAGTTTAAACAAACAAACAACAAACTTAACCAAAAAAGTTGATGTTTCTATTACTATCTAACAATTAATTTTCTGTATAAAAGGTTTTGAATTCTAATCTTTCTGCTTCATATTAGTTATACTATTTATTAAACTATTGTTTGTTATCAGGTTTGTTGCTTTTAGGTACATGATAGATGGTAAGGAAGTTTCTTCTTCAACTGAGCAGCAGTTTAATGATGGGACTTATCATAGGATACATATTTTGAGGTTTTGTTTAAGTTATAAGTTCTTATTTTACACATTAGAAAATAACAGTTATATTATAAATATATAAAGCCCTTGGAATTAGTATCAGCATTTGGCAATGCCGACCTAACTGTTAACCTAAAAGTGTTTGAGGTCAGCAAAAAATTACCAACCTCATTTCTGTGTTATGGTAATATCTGTATCAATTTTTTTTTGTCAACCTGATGCCAATTTCTAAAAGATTGAGGTCTCCAAATTATTGCCGACCTCATTTTTCCTAATTCTGAGCTTTGTGTATACACACACACACACATATATATATATATATATATATATATATATATATATATATATATATATATATATATATATATATATATATATATATATACATATATAAATATATATATATATATTTATATATGTATGTATATATATATATCTATATATATATATAAATATATATATTTATATATATATACAAATATATATATAAATATATATATATTTATATGTATATATATATATGTATATATATATATATATATATATTTATGTATATATATATATATGTATATATATATATATTTATAAATATAAATATATATATAAATACATATTTATATACATATATATAAATATATATATAAATATATATATATATATATATATATATATATATATATATATATATATATATATATATATATATATATATATATATATATATATATACAGTATTGGAAAAACATTTGCAACCAACATCGAACAATGCTAAAAAGTGTTCCTAATTTTACATGTCTTAAAAACAAAATGAACTATACTACCACAGCAAACAGTTCAGGAGTCTGGAGTCATAGCATGCCATGACATGAGCAATCAGCTGACAGGTGACAGCACACAGGCAGAATTTCGTTGACAAGTGCCATTTGGCAGCGGACAAAACAAGTGCAACTTTTTTAGTTTGTTTCATTTTCTTAAGTCTGGTCCGTGTCAACGTCACGGAAGCATGCAGAAGCTTCCAGAAGTTTCCAGAAGAAGCATCTGGAAGCATCCAGTAGCATCCAGAAATATCCAGAAACATTCAGAAGCATCCAGACGCATCCAGAAGCTTCCAGAAGCATCGAAAAGAAGCATCTAGAATCTTTCAGATCAGATTCACACAGGTTCATTTTGCTATATAAGAGACATGTAAATCGACGTGTATTTCAGTCAGTATATGGAAGTCAATCAGTCAGTATTATCAAGACAGTTTATCGAAGTGAGTTTTATCAAAGTGTTTTATCGAAGAACATCAATACAAGAAGTGAAATACAACAAGTGTTTCATTACATCAATGCAGTCCACATCCAACCAAGACGTTGTGCTCCACAGAGCATTATTGTATCATCACAAGGTCAATGTAACACGGTAAGCCTTGAAAAGCGTGATTATTTATTTTTATTATTTTTATGACTTCAAGTGCAAAAATGGCTCCCGACAGTCTTGGATTGGAACTAAGAAAAAAAATTATTGGCAATTATGTAAGTGGAATGTCACAAAAAAGTATTTGTGATAAATATCGCGTGAAAAAATGGACCGTATCAAGACTATGTTCCAAATATCGTTCTACAGGGAAGTTGGCAGCTGATAAAATAGTTGGAAGACCGCGTTCTACCACTTCTAGAGAGGATTCTCTAGAAGTGGTGGAACGCATGGTGTAGGCAATGTAATGGTCATTCTCTAGAAGTGGTGAAAAACATGGTGTAGGCAATGTAATGTTCTAGGGGTGTTTTTCTGCTAACGGTCTAGGTCTAATACATCAAAACGATGGAATAATGGACCGTTTCATGTATAAAAATATACTGAAAGATGTTATGTTACCTCATGCTGATTGGAATATGCCAATAAAATGGGTTTTTCAGCACGACAATGATCCGAAACACACTGCAAAAGTTGTCAAGCAGTGGTTTCAAGACAACCACCTATCGGTGATGGAAAGGCTGCCTCAATCTCCGGATCTCAACCTTATCGAGAACCTGTGGGAGATCGTCAACCGCAGAATTAATTGTGAAGGTGTTTGTAATAAGGATCAACTGTTTGAACAAATCCAAAAGGCCTGGGCAGAGAGTCCACTAAGTGTCGTTTATCACCTGATCGAATCTATGCCTCATAGATGCAAGGCTGTGATTGACAACAAAGGATTCGCCAAGAAATGTTGATAGCAAAATACAGCTTGGTATTGTCGAGTTGCACTTGTTTTGTCGAGAAAGAAATCAACTTTTTTTAATACTTTTGATTAATTTTTTAGTTTTCGTGTACAAATAATGAACTTTGTGATGAATAAAACTTGAAGAACTTTGTCTCTAAACAGTTACATATACACTTTCATTTTTAAGGCCCACCTTAATAATATATTTATTAAGGTGGGCCTTAAAAATAAAAATTTTGAAATCATCTTCTGGCACCATGTCTTTTTCTGTGACAAATATGAAAAAAATAAACTATGCAAAAAATCATTCCAATCAAATATTTAGTGGTGGCCCTCAAACCTTGAAGTTTCTACCTGTGGGACAATTTCAGTTTTGTTTTTAACTTATTTTCAGCTTTCAATGACTTAATGACTGTTTAACTTATTTTCAGATAAAAAAATGAAAATAATAACTAATAATAACTAGTCATAATGCAAAATGTAAATTTAAGTTGAAGTTCTAAACTTTAAACACTCATAGTCCAAAGCATTGATATGGTTGTTTCAGAGTGAGATTTCACTCAATACTGTTTGCTTCACTTTTCTTTTTGTGCAATATGGAAATAGTCTGCAATGCTCGTTGACAATTTGAAGAAGCTGAAGTTGATGCTTGTCTTTGGTTAACTTTTTATTAAAATCCTAAATAAGGACCGCACCTTGCTCAGCCCTATTGTTGACGACAGCTAGACTTTTTACTACATGTAATGCTCGGTGGGAGGCTTTGTCTTCTTCCCATGGAGAAGGTACTTTAGAAAGCAAGGACTCAGGAAGTTTCAGATACTGGAACAGTTTTTTAGAATTATTTGGCAGAGCTGTTCTGGACCTCGTTCACCAAGAAACACAGATATCAGAAATCGGATTTTATGTTTGGTCTTTTTGATGAATGATCTTGAACTACTACTTTCATGATAGCAAGCATATCCAAATGTGGATATGCTTGCTTCCGACTCATGAAGCAACACAGAAGTTGCTTCATGAGTCGGAAGTCATTCAGAGGTGCCTCAACTGTTAATAGTGCAGTTGTCCAGACTCTAAGGTGAATAATCACTGAAAACATAGCCAGATCTCAGATACCGCTTTCTTCTGATGCTGTCATGTTAAACTGGCGGTGGAACAGCCACATTTTGATCGCATAAATGACTTTTGATACCAATTGCACCTGGTTCATGGCTCCAGGCATTAAAAATCGCACTCCTCAAAAAAGAACATCAACATATAATTGAAAGCTCAAGGAACTCTTTGTAGTCACCTTGTGGCTGTTAACATTTTAAATGTTTTTGTGCAAATTCCAGGATGTCAGAACGAAATGGTTTGACCACAAATTCCATACATGGATCTGAAGAGGCAATCTGGAAATTTTCAAGATTCATACATTCAAAAAAGACATTTGTCTTTGAACCTCTTAAAAATGAGTATTTCTAGTCCAGTAGAAGTACTAATTGTAGTCTTTTTAAATGAAGCCCCAACCATAAGTTCCATCAGGTGGTGACAACAGGCTAGAAGCATAAAATCTTTATTGAGTCTCTGCTTAATTAATGAGTATGCACTGACATGATGACCAGTGTTTAATGCTATTGTGTCAAAACACAATGCCGCCCACCTGATCTCCAATACCCCAAGCTTCCAAACATTCTATAACTGCACATGCTTGTGCTTCACATGTTCTGGTTGATAGTTTTGGAACGCCCCATAATTGCTCAACACTAACACATGTGAAATCAAGATTTGAAAACAAGATGTCAAATCTTCCATAAGTTTGCCGTCCCAGTAAACTGTTAAAGGCACACTTGTTGAAAATTCTGATCTGAGATTTTTGGATTTTGTTGTTCAATAACTTGCTCTAGACCTTTGTATTAAGTTCCGCTTAATGTTTAACGTGTTCACATGTGCTCAAGACTTATTGTTTGTAACTTAAATGTTACAAGAATAAACATAAGAAGCTTCATTTATTGCGCAATGGAAAATATGTTATGCAAAAAAAATCCAACATGCAACAATATATGAATGTGATACATCCAAGGATTCTCTATCTAGAAAAGAATCCAGATACTCTAATTCACCACCTTTTGAATTACATCTTTTGATTAAAGTTGTATTTACTTTAGGATGTCTACTTATGGATATTTGGCCTGAATTTGATGACTGGCTGAAAACTAAGTGTTCTTCAGAGAGGGTATCAAGGTAGAGGTTGGGTCAGAAATAATTCTAACAAGATCCTGGTAAACCTGTATGAACTTTATAAAGTAGTAACATCTCAGGATCCTTAAGTGAGACCTATAATTCAGTGTTTAAAAGACTTTAGTAGTAAAAGATTCCTGTTTTGGTCAAATTTTTTTCGACAGAGTATAAAATGTCATTTACTGTGTTTAAAAATTCTTTCTTTTCTACCCAAGAGCTTGCACTAGCTCTTGGAAAAAAATGTTTATTAAGCTGGAAGTTTCACATTTTGCTGTGTCTTGTTCAGCCCTTTGTCGAACACAATAACTGTGGCCTAGCTAAGTTTGCTGAACAGTGTGGAGAAGCTATTCATTCTGTTATCATCTGTCATTAGTTTCATTGAAAGAAGACTTTAACTTACTTATCTTTAACTTTGACATGTTCCTCTCTAAAGTGCAGGAAAATGAATTAATGTATATTTGGATTGTGTAACAAATATAAATTAGTATTGTAAATATAGATTTTTTTTGATATGGTTTTTTCAAGCGCTTGAAGTCTTTATTGGTAACAGGCATCTAAAATGTTTAAATGGATTTAGGGCCTCATCAATTTTACCTTTTTACTTCATTTGTGAAACTTAGTTTTTTGTTTTGATTTTAAAACACTTATGTCTATTTGTATAAGACAAATACCATAAATTAATAACTTTTTCTTACAATTGGCATCTAAAATGGTTCAGTTTTTTTTTTTTGTGCCCTTTGTGATCTTTAGCACTTTGTTCCAACTTTTATAGTTTAAAAAACTTTTTTTTTTTTTTTTTTTATAAGACAAATGTCTTAATTTATATATTTTTTGCAATGGGTGTCTAAAATAGTCAAATGGGCATCAGGCCCCTCAATTTACCTATTTACCCCATTTGTGACACTTTTTTCTGATTTTAAAAATGCTATATTCTATTTTTATAAAACAAATCTCTTATGTAAAAAAAGCTTTGTTTAGGTGACACAACATAAAACCTTGTAGTTTTTTAGGTCAACCGTGTGGATTAGGGTTGTTTGAAATTCATACACTTAAAATTCGCTATTGTAATGCACACACTTCAGCACAACAAAACATGTTTTTGACATATATATTGCTGAGTTAGCCAGTAAAGAAGGGATTATACGCATGGCAAAATTGTTTATGGAGACATCTATGACAATATTGTACAAGTTTTTTCAAATCTATTCTTATTTTTTTTAAATAAGATCTGTAGTTTTCAATAACTGTGCTGTTTATCCTATATTATATATATATATATATATAATATATATATATATATATATATATATATATATATATATATATATATATATATATATATATATATATATATATATATATATATATATATATATATATATATATATTTAAACAACTTTAAAATGTATTCTACAAAATAGAGTGCTTTATATATATATTATAGTGACAAATAAATGCATTACAAAAATTTATTTGGTTTCATTTAATAAAAAAATGATATTGGGAAACTTTAGATATAAATTGATATATATATACTATACTTGACAACAAGGGTATCTTTACTCAAGTATTGTATATAAAAATTAACTCAAAACATAAAGGGAAACTTTAGATATAATCTGTGGATGTTTAGGGGTTGCTCAGCCCAGTTTTATGAGGTTGCTCAAAACAACATTTTTCATTTTTTATCATTTATCTCTTCTATTTTACTAATTAAGATAAGAATGTTATCAGTATTTTATTATTTGTTATCTTTTGAGGCATTATGCATAATACACATTGTTATTTTTTCAGAAAATTATTAAGTTAAAAATGAAGTTAGTTAGCTGGCATTTAGAACACCCAGTGTACTATATCATCATCGAGTGTAATATATCATCATCGAGTGTAATATATCATCATCGAGTGTAATATATCATCATCCAGTGTAATATATCATCATCTAGTGTAATATATCATCATCCAGTGTAATATATCATCATCCAGTGTAATATATCATCATCCAGTTAATTTATTGCAACAGTATTGCACTACTGCTGAAATTATCCTTATTATGCATTATCCTGAAATAACAAATGTTATGTGTGGTGTATTGCTCAAGCTGCTGCTGTAAACACAGGGCAAAAATTGCCATCTAAAAGACAAGCCTTAGAAACTTTTTTTTTTCTTTAAAAATGATAACAATGTAAGAGAAAGTGCAGGTATCGTGACAGAGCAGGTTATGGACTTTTGACAAAATGCTAGAATTCCAACAAAACAACACTACCATGTTATAACACATGTTAAAAATCTTGTTGAGAAAAATGAAAAGCTGAGAAAGAGTAAAGGCCGCAAAACAGAGACTCAGCAAACAATGAAGAAACTTTTTCTCAAGAAATCGAAAAACTAATGCTCATGAAGACAAGGTTTTTCTTATACTACAAAGAGAAAGAAGAAAAGGCTAAATGAGTTCAGTTGATTGTGAATTGTTCAAACAAGAACAGCATATTTTAGATAGAAAAAAAGCAAATGAAGAAAGAGAAACAAAAGAGCTTAAAAGAAGAGGAGTAGGAACATGTTCAGAAGTCACAGACCTAGTTTTGACAGAATCAGACTCCTCTCAGGGTACTGATAATGAACTAGATGACTTAATTTTATTACAGCAAAAAATTGAAACTAAAAAAAGAGTGAAGAGGCAGAAACAAAGCAAGTGATTACTTTAGCATTTTGTTCAGCTCTTGATTGTTTAAATATTTATAATCGTTCTGGTTCTTTGATTTTGTCTACAATTTGTCAAGGGTTAAGTGCCCCTTGACAAATTGTAGACAAAATCAAAGAACCAGAACATTTTTCTACATCATACAAATATCTTTAATGTACATGTATTGAAAATCTTAAAGAAGTTCCAACTGCCCATAATAGTGACAAGATGTGATGTTGAAAAACTGTTGTCAGTCCCAAAACTGGATTAAGGCATTGGTGAACAAATGAGTTATGCAAGCAAACAAGCTTTAAAAGTTTGGAACATTTCATATGACAAAATTGTGGCACTCTGTTTTGATAGTATTTCAAGCAACACAGGCATACATTCAGGTGCTTGTACCTTGCTGGAGAAATTAATTGGAAAGTCTTTATTATACACAGCCTGTCAACACCATGTTCATAAAGGGATTTTATCCAATGTCGACAAAACTTGTTTTGGATTATGTATTGGTCCAGAGATTAAGTTGTTTCAAGGATTTTGTAATCAGTGGAGTAAACTTAATTCTGAATCATCGGTCTTAACTGATGCAGCTCTCAAAGTGTATGGTTTGCTTGTACCATCAGTTGTATAATTTGATGTAAATACGCTGCAAGGAACAGAACAAGGAATCTCGCGGCAATTAAAGAGTTTTTGCAACTGCCTATAATTTTTTTAAGAAAAACTTCATCAGATCAATTTGGAATGACTTTGTAACAAAGAGATCAAAATATGTATTTGAAATGGTTGGAATAAATGGACATTTATGAAAGAAAATTGCCCAGACACATAGAGTACAGCAATCAAATACCAGGAACCACATAAAGTTGTTAATTTTATGAAAGTTGCTATGAAAAATGACACAGCAGAAAGAGGAGTAAAACTTGTTTCAGATTACACAAAAATTTTGGCGAATGATGAAACTGGATTGCAATATGTTTTACAAAACATTCTAAAGATCTTAAGTTCCAGGTATGCAAAAGTCCACAATTGTTGAGCAACCCATTGATATCTTAATATCAAACTATGCAAAATATTATCAAGTTATCTTGATAATATTTTGCATAGTTTGTTTTTTAGTTAAAAAGATATTGCATAGTTGCATAGTTTATTTTTAAGTTTAAAGGAACGCATTTAGGAGTTGAGAGTCCAATTTCAAACACTTTGATTTTTTTTTGTCACCCTATTATCTATATATTATACATATATGTATATACTATATTTGATTTAGAATATAATAAATGGTCAAAGAATACAAAAGAAGCAATAAATGTGTCAGAAACAGCAATGTATTTAAAGCATGCAACAGTTATAATAAAGGCGATCAGCAAAAGGCTGTTTATTTAGTGCAAAGCAAAACACTCACACTTTCTGAGTAGAAACTATAGGATGGAAAATGGTCATAAAACAGTAGGTCGATCTAAGATGTTTAGTGTTGAGGAGGAAAATAGTTTTGTTTACAACTTAAAAATTATCAGTGAGTTTTTTTCCATTTTCTTTTATTAGATTTAAAAAATATGGCTTAATGATATTTAATAAGACTGGATGCAAGAATACTTTCTTAAAGATAACCTTCATAAAAATCATTGGCAGCAAGTTTTTTAAAACGTAATAAACATTTTTTTGTCAAATAGATATGCAACCAATATTACTACAGATACAGCGAAAAATTTGTATAGTATAACTGATAACTTTTTCAATAATCTTGAAAAAAGTATTAAAAATGTATTTAAATTGTTTATTATAAATGTTTTTTTTAACTTGTGCGATGATCCTGGAACCAAAAAACAAGGCTCAAAGTATCTTGAAAGAATTATCAACGAGGCTCTAAGTATCCTAAAAGAATTTTAGAGACTTTTAAAGCCTCAACAAGTTTAATGTTTGTTGGAACTGCTAATGGTGCTATTTTACCCATTTGCGTTGTTTATTAATCATTTGCGGGATACTTGGATGGAAGGTGGACCTGATAAAACTATTTATAACAGAAGTAAAAGTGTTTGGTTTGATAATTTTTGCTTTTTGAAGACTAGTTTTGCAAAATAATTATTCAATATATACAAAACAAAGAAATAAATAAAATTATGATTGGTGACAAATTATCATCACACTTCTCTAAAAAAATTGAAAATTTCCTGTGAAGAGTATGATATCACAATTATCTGTCCTTTTTACTCATCTACTACAGCCATTAGATGTTGATGTTTTTGCTCCCTTAAAGCATTATTGAAGTTGATACTTACTGAGTGGAAGAAACAAGATTGAAGAAACAAAAAACTTTATTAAAATCTTCTTTTCCACATGTCTTCCACTTAGTCTCAGTTAATGGAAAACATCTCCAAAAAAACAAAATTTCTCGTTTAAAAAAGTGTAGCATATATCCTTGAAATAAAGATTGTCCAAAGTCAAGATTACCACTGTCAAATGTCGGCAACCAAGCTGAGGAACTCTATAAATCCAATATATTATTATACATGTTAAATGATATGTGAAATGACAATTTGAAATAAAAGTCTCAAAAAAGATGTAAACAATGCTATGTATCACTAGAAAAAGGAATCAGTTCCAAGGATATTTTGTTTCAAATATTTCCTGTTAGTCCGAAGAAGGTCAAAAATTGAAGAATTAATAAACTTTGTATCAGAAAAAATATCAGAAAATGTAACTGCTTCCTTTGACATTATAAGAGAGATAGCTGGTCCTAGCGAAGAATTTTCTGTACCCCAAATAAAAGAGCAAGATTATCATCATTGATATTGTTGCAAAAAGCCTTTTCTTAGCTAGAAGCTAAAAAAATAAACGTTAAAGAAACTAAATTATATTGCATTGGTGAAACTGTTCTAATAAAAAATAATTACCATAACTCACACTTTATTGTTATTATTAAAGATTTTGAACGAAGCTTCTATTGGAGCAAAAAAAAAGGGAAAAGATTTATTTGCTAAAAAAAGACTCGGATTTTATAAGAAAAGATATAATAGTTAAATAAGCTCATCTAATTGAAAGTGGGGGCGATTTTTTTTAATTGTTAGAATAGAATGATGAGGCGCTTTTTGAAAGAAAATCAAACATTTCAAATTTAGACGAAACCTTTAATTGTTATGCTTTTCAAACCTGTCATGCTTCATGCTTTTCTAGTTGTTTTTGATATACATAGTTTTTATTAGGATTTTTGTTTGTTTTTATTATATATATTATATATATATATATATATATATATTAACTGGAAATATATGAGTATAATATGGAAAATATTCGTAACGAAAAAACTTCGTAACGACAAATTTTTATATCATTCTTTATTGATTTATTTAAAAACATCGGTATTATAATAATTTATATAATGATTATTAATTCATATAGTTCTGCGTTTCCAAATAGCCCCGATGTCTGGGTTATTTGGAAAGGAGTCGAAAAATGACTTCACTTCTTGATTATAAAGTATAATTTGTCAAATCTTGAATAAAAGTATAGCTTGAACTTAGTTCAATCTGAAGTAACTGATTTTTGCGATTGCAATTTACTATAAAACAAGTTAACTTATTTATATTTCTTTCCGAATAGCCCGGATATGCCGACAGAGCCATCATAAATCAATTCCATGTTTTTTCCGTTAACAATTTCGTTAGAGATAATTTTTTTATCGTTTCATTGAATACTTAAATGCTCTTTGCACCATTTTTTCCTATTTTTGCAATCAGGTAATGTCGAAAATGGCTTCATTACAGCATGACACAAATTTAATTCTTTTAGCATAATAAATTACTTATTGGCGTACTGCTTTTATATAAATATATATATATATATATATATATATATATATATATATATATATATATATATATATATATATATATATACATAAATATATACATATATATATATATTTATATACGTATAATTATTCATATATATGTATTTATATTTACATATATATATATATATATATATATATATATATATATATATATATATATATATATATATATATATATATATATATATATATATTTATGTACATATAATTATTCGTATATATATGAAGACCTCAGCGGAAAAACCGGCGTTGTTACATTTAAAAAGTATTGAGAAACTATTTATTGATCATTAATAAAAGTCTTTATTTAAAGCAAATGAAACTAAGCAATTTAAAAAAATTTATATTATAATTATTTTATTTAAAATTTATTCAAAATAAAACATTTTGTAATTTTTTATACAAAATTTTTTTTTTCTTTGCTTTAAATAAAGACATTTATTAATGATCAACAAATACTTTCTCAATACTTTTTAAATGTGACAACGCCGGTTTTTTCACTGAGGTCTTCGTATATTTACATATATATATATATATATATATATATATATATAATATATATATATATATATATATATATATATATATATATATATATATATATATATATATATATATATTATGTTTTAAAGAAATGGCAATGCTATTTTTGTCTGGATCAACTTGAATAAACCAGATTTGGTAGTGAGTCATTCAGCCCAAGTTTCATTCGACACAGATGGATACATATATATTGGTGAGTAAAATTTTATTCTGTTAAGTATAATATTTTCTATAAACTATTCAACCTGAGTTAAATGTGACCGCAAAAATTAAATTCAAAGTTGTGATATTTACAAATATATTTAAATTACTTTTATGTTTTTTTATGCAATCTTTGACGGAATAGGGTTAGGGTAACAAGGAATGAACAGAGTTACCGCTAGATGAAAAAAATTAAGTTACAATGTTTTCTTAATAGGTTTTTAAACACTATGCACAACCGAGTACAAAAATTCAGTTTTCTTCACAAAAGAGTTTTAAAATAAAAAAAAAGAGTTTTTAATGTGAAAAAAAATATAACTTTTTTTTTGTTTCTCCAAGTAAGTAATTCAGTGGAATCTTTCATAAACGGATACCTCTCTTAGACTGACTGTGGCACTTGGATGTAAAGGTTAAACTTTTAGAATAATAATTTTCGCTTTTTGCAACACTCAGTTTAATTTTTTGCTAGAAGAAGAAGTTACTACGGGTATATCTGCTTCAAAATACCATCATTTGAAAAATATTTTTATAGCATCTCATCATTTTTGATAATAATTGAAAATGAAAATTTTCTAGCATCAAAGTAAATGATCAATGTATTTGATATTGGGAACAGACAGCAGTAATGCGATTCAGAATCCAAAAATTGCAAGTAATCAGGTCAAAGATTCCAAGTGATGGCTGGTACAGTAATAAAAATAACGATTTGGAACTAGAATTTACGGATTTCGTAGAGATAATCACATTACTTAACAGAATCAAGCAATGCTCTGTCTTAAACGACGAAAGCCGATAAAAAATGATGATGTGCCGTTTACGATCACGAAAAAGACCTTTAACTGTCTTGCAAAAGTTTGAGTCATTTATTTATTGAAAAATGATATAATTACAAGTACCTTTTCTCAAATATAAACTCCTTAAAAAAGGTATGAAAAACTTTTTAATAAAAATCCAAGTTTGAATTTGCTGCTATATCTCCATGAAACGGATAATTTAAAGGCCCGTTTTGAAGTTTTTTTAAGATATCTACTGTGCAAGAAGTTTAATTTAATTTCTTAATAATTGCTTATTGGCGTGAGTAATTATCACTTGTAGTAAGATAATCTTTAGATAATTTACTTATCTAAAATAATAAGTAAGTTATCCTTTGTAATATTACTTCAAATAAATTACATTCACTTATGCAAAGGTTAAATTAGTTTTCTGTTTTTATCTTTCAATAAGCAATAATATATAGATATTTTTATTATTGGTTGTTAAATAGGCACCAAACAACCGTCCTTGATTGAGTTTGTTTTAACTTGCATAAATGTTTAAAAAAAAAATAATTATAGACACTTTTGATACTCAATTCTTGTATTTTTTGTAATCACTTTAAAATTTTTTTTTTTAATAAGCGTAAATTAAAGTTTACACAATCAAAAGTCGTTTGTCTACTACCTAATAAATGTGACAGCAATATTTTAGTAAACAATTTTTTAATTAGGAGGCTTACCTGGAGATGTATATGCGCTTTCTGGCCATCGCTTCATGCAAGGATGGGTTGGATGTATTGCGAATGTTACTTTATCTAACGAAGCCTCTTTTATTAACTTTGCCGATAAGGAAATTGCTTCTGGTAAAAATGTAAAGCCTTGTAGTTAGAGCTGCTAAAGGTCCGTAGATTTTGTTTTTAAGTGTGTATCGTATCTGAATATTTACACTGATCACCTCGATTGCAGACTAGGGTTTACAATTATGATCTTGTGCCCTAACATGTTGGTCCTAATTTCGGTTTAATTTTACGTATCCATTCAAACACGAGACGTATCCGATACAATTTTTGGTTTTATTTATCTCTTAAAGTTAAACAAAAAGACGCGAAGTGAGCAAAAACGAAAAGCCTTGTACAGATGAATTATAGCTGAATATAAAATTCAACTGTAAAATGTGTTTCAATATTTATGGCGTAATATTTTTCAACATAATTTATAATGTTTTCATCATAATTTATATATAGTCTATATTAGAATGAAAAATGTAAGTCTATCATAATTTAAATTTAAAAGAAAAATGAGTCTATTATCGACGTACTTTTTTCGCGTATTGTAAATTTTACAATTTATTTTAGAGACCTTAAAAATATTAAATCAGTGTATATGTATGTACACACTAAAAATTAAAGGTAGAAATTTTTAGTTAAGGTAGGATATGTGATATACCCTTAGTAAGGTATAATTTTCTACCTTATAAGGTAGAAAATTATACCTTTAAGTTAGAAAATTCTATGAAAAATAGTTGTTTTTAATATAATTTTCTACCTTAAAAGGTAGAAAATTATACCTTACTAAGGGTATATCACATATCCTACCCTAAGGTAGTAATTTCTACCTTTTTTTTTAGTGTGTGTATATTGTTATATATATAAATGTATGTATATATTGTTTATGAACTTTTTGTTAATAAGGAAAGACTTGTTTTGCTTTGCGTCTACGGCTGTTTTTTTATTGTTGTTGACATTAGTTTCAAAAATTGTAATAAAATTTTTAATTACTTTTACAAAATTATTTGACAAAAGTAAACTTTTATACAAAACTCGTTCGACTTTTTTAAATTAAACTATTTAATTAAACACAGTAGGTCTTTAGCTAAACAGTTTAATTTTTAAATTTATCCCTAAAAAGAAGCTCAATTTTACTGTGGTTTTCAAGCCTGGTAAGCTACATCCTAGTAAAAACATTTAAACAAAAAAAAATACAAACTTTAAACGAATTCTAGTTTTTTAACCACTACCTTGTTCAGTTATAACCTGATTTTGAAAATATTCTGTCAACACCCACAAAAATAAAGCTTGTTCAACAAGCAAGTACACAGTGTTAAATGCTTTTAAGATAGATAACTTCCAGAAATGGTGCAATTTTGGATTATGTTAATACCAAATTTTGAAAATTGCGACGACCAGAGTCTGGTAACAGTATTCCTCAAATATGTTTATTGTTGCTTCTGTTCTAAATGTGGTTTCCATTTTAAAAAAATTTCTTTTACTTCACACTTCATTAAACCAAGTGAAAATTAATTTGTTAAAATTAATCGACAGTTTTAAAATTTTATAAAATTGATATAAAATTTAAAATCCGTCGATAAATTTTGAATTTTCGAAATATTAAACAAAAAAAATCTGCAATATTAAACGAAAAAAATGGATTTATAGTCAGGTTATAATGTTTGGGTGGGGTTGGCTCTTATTACTCAAATATTACTGATAATCTCGTTTTAGTTTGATTTTTAGTAATATTTTAAAGCGGACTTTCACCTAGGGATCATTCGCAATTTATGTTACGCAAAAAACAACTTTTTAGACAAACCCCCTGTCTCCCCCCTTCGCCGCAAACTATTGCAAAATATTAAACCCCTCCTCCTCCTCCTCCCTCCCACCTTCCCCTATTATTTGTCACCTCGCATTAAGGTGGTACTAGCCGGACAAATTTCAAAATTTTTAGATTTTTTTTTTCTAAATTTGAAAAATAGAATCATTGTAGATTTCAAAAATGTATAGTTTTAGTATGTTTTTAAGTAATTTAGTGACAGAAAATGTTAATTTGGTAATATGATCTCAAAAAGAAGCCCTTAGCAACCCCATAGCAACAATAAACAATGCTTACTTTTGGGCTAACTTAAATTTCATCAAACAATTAATTTCTATTATTATTCTACATTTCATATATATCTCCTTTGCTTTATATCAACTTTGCAAATACGTTAATTCCATTAATAATATTAAATTGAATTGTATAGTGAGAAGGAAGTGAATTTATAACAGTATATCAATAACAGCTTGTTATGATTATTTTATTGAATTTATTGCATTTATTTTTCACATTTTACTGCTTTATTCTTAGATGGGAAATAAAAAAAATAGCAAAAGAATAAAAAGAAATTATTTTCATGGAAATCAACATAAAATGTCTGATCAACAAAACATTTCACCTGAAAGTGCTTCTTATTCAAATATGTTTAGTAGTACTAATAGTACAAGTGCTAAAAAGTTGAACAAACCAGTTAATTGTATTGGCAGTTCAGCTAAAAACAAACAGACATCTAACGACCTTAATTTTTTTATATTTATACATTTTGGCATTATGAAAGATTTATTTGAGGCGTTCTCACGCTGTTCTGAGTGTAGCTCACCTGTTAAGCTTACACATAATAAAAATGAACACAAAGGGTTTTCACTTAAATTATGTATAAAATGTAGTGTTTGTTCAGCATGCAGATTTTCTTATACTTCTCCTCAATATATACCTTTACAAAAAAGTAAAACTGTAAAAAAAGCACATGAAATTAACTATCGCACAGTTATGGCTTTTCGCGAGATAGGCAAAGGTCATGCTGGAATTGAAACATTTACAACAATGATGAATATGCCATTTTCTATTGCATTTACTACTTATAAAAAAATTAATAAGACTCTTTATTGTGCATATGAAAAATCTGCTGAAAAAAGTACCCAAAAAGCTGCTCATGAAGTGCGTCAAATGATTAACATCAATGCGTGTAGCAATGATATTGTTGACTGTCATATTTCTATTGATGGAACATGGCAAAAAAGGGGTTATTCATCCCTGAATGGCGTGGTATCTGCAATTTCAAAGGATAATAAAAAGGTCTTAGACTATTACCCTATGTCAAAATTTTGTAAATCTTGTGAGATTTGGTCAAAAAAAAAAGGATCAGCTGGTTATGAACTATGGAAAACAAGACATAAGTGTGCAATTAATCATCACGAATCATCTGGTGCTATGGAGTCCGCTGGTGCTATTTCAATTTTTTGTTCTTCATTAAGTAAGTTTAACTTAAGGTACAGTCATTACATAGGAGATGGGGACACTAAAGCATACAGCAAAGTAAGGGAAGCAAGACCTTATAGAGAAACGTTGATACCAGAAAAACTAGAGTGTCTCGGTCATGTTCAAAAGAGACTTGGAACAAGACTTCGGAATTTACGTGCAATAAAAAAAAAAGAAAAGTTGAATGACAGTAAAACTCTCTCAGGTAAAGGAAGACTAACTGATGCAAGTATTAACTTAATGCAGAATTACTTTGGTATGGCTATTCGTCAGAATGACAAACTCTACCCTATGAAAAAAGCTGTACTTGCAGTTTTATGGCACTGCTGCGAAGGTGATGCAGCTACGCGTCATCAATTTTGTCCCAGAACCAATACTAGCTGGTGCAAATGGCAAAGGGATAAGATTACAGGACAATGCACTTATAAAAACAAGTTAAACCTACCAGTTGCTATAAAAGACCTATTACACCCAATATTTATGGAACTTAGTTCGGACAATCTTTTGTCAAAATGTTTACACAGCTATACCCAAAATCCTAATGAGTCTTTTAATCAAATAATCTGGGAAAAATGCCCCAAAACACATTTTGTTTCAAAAAATGTTTTAGAGTTAGCTGTTTTCTCTGCAGTTATATCTTTTAATGGATGTTACGTTTCCCATAAAGAAACATTTAAGGTGGCTCATATAGAAAAAAAACTCATTTTTTTAAAAAAATTTGATTTTTTTTTTAATATATCATTCAATGCAAAATTTATCATTCTTCTAGAAAATATATACATTTTGCATAAAATACTTACTACTATTAGTTTAATTTAACATTTTTCATAGGTAGGTTTAATTTTTTAAGATTAAAGTTTCTTTTTAGCGGAAAATTTTAAAATAATATTCAAAAATATTTTTGTTAAAAAATTATGTATTTTTATTTTAAAATATGAAATTAATATCTAAATAAAGTCTGTATATTGTACAATACATGCAACTAAATAATGCGGCTTTTAATTTGTCATGTATTATAGTGAGTTGTCATTTATTGTTGAGTTGCACAGCTTGATTCAAGTTTTGGTAGCTATTGATATGTCAAAGCATTTAACTTGTATTTTTTATCAGATTATTGATAATGCCCAGTAAACAGAATTTAAGAAGAAAGAAAAAATGTAAGTTTAAAGGAAATCGGTTTATCAAGTCAAGCAAGGTGACAGAAACTTTAAAATCTTCTTCACTTCGTTATCAAAAATTATCAAAAAATTCGAATGAGACTTCTAAAGAAGATGATGATAACTATTTTTTGTTCGTAAATTTTAAAATTCTTAAAGATCTTATAAGTAGTTTAACATGCACTGTGTGTAATGCACAAAAGCTGAGTTTATCCAATAAATTTGATCTAAGAATGGGTTTTGCAAACAAACTTTTAATAAAATGCTTTTTTTGTAATTGGAGCAATGAATTTTATACATCAGTTATCGAAACATAATCAGTCATTTGTATAAAGCTTACAATAATGTAGCAAGTAATAGCATAGTAAAAGCAGTTGGCAAGATTAAGTCAAACCCTGAAAATAAAGCTCATTTAGGCATCACAACATGTCGTGTTTCAGTAAATGGTTCTTGGCAGAAGAGGGGATTTTCATCCCTTAATGGTTATGTTGCAGCTATAAACCATGGCAAGTGTATTGATATTTATGTAATGACAAAGTATTGCAGGCAGTGTCAAATTTGGAGTAGAAAAAAAGGCTCTGAAGAACACCAAAACTGGCTTTCCAAGCATAAATGTTCAATTAACCATCAAAGTTCATCGGGTGCAATGGAGTCAACTGGTGCAGTGGAGATTTTTCAGCGGTCAGTTTTGAAAAACAACCTTATTTACAATGAGTACCTTGGTGATGGAGATACATCTTCATACAAAGAAGTATTTGCTTGTAATGTTTATAAAGATTATGGTATTAATCCAATTAAATTAGAATGTGTCGGACATGTGCAAAAGAAATTTGGAAACAGACTTCGAAATCTTCGTAAAAAGTTCAAAGGAACAAAAAATTCTTTGTCTGGTCGCGGTAAGCTAACAGATAAAACAATTAACTCAATGCAAAACTTTTATGGACTTGCCATCCGACAGAATTTAAATAATTTATGCGCTATGAAAAAAGCTGTCTTAGCAATTGTTTGGCATTGCTGTGAAACAGATAAAGGGGACAAAGTTCGACATCAGTTTTGTCCACCTGGATCGGCCAGTTGGTGCAAATATAAAAAAGATTTAATTAATGGCACCAGCAATTATAAAAAGAATATAAATTTACCATCATGGAGTTTTCAAATTTTGTTGCCAACATTTTTAGAACTCAGAAGTGACGAGTTGTTATCAAAATGTCTTCATTGACAAACCCAAAATGCCAACGAAGGTTTCAACAATATTGTATGGTCACGTTGTCCGAAAAACACTTTTGTAACAAAAGATGTATTAGAGATTGGTATTAATTCTGCCATAGTTTATTTTAATGATGGAGCAAATGATGTAAACAATGTAATGGCAGAGTTTGCAATTAATGGATGCAGATTTATGCAAAAAGCTAATATATTACTTAATAAGTTAAGTATTCGATGGTCTGTAAATAAGTGTAATGAGAAGACTAAAAAAAGACGTAAACAATTAAGAACCAAGAAAAAAGGTCTTTCATATAATGCAAACAACAAAGATGTTGCTGAAGTCTATGTTTCTGGTGGTTTTTAAGTTGATGTAATTGTTTAAAATATTTTTTTTTTGTTTCTGTTTTTGTTTTTCGTTTTTCCATTTTTTTGCAACTTTAAAACCGGATATCTCGTGATTAAGAAAAGCTTTTTGGCTGAAATTTTCAGTACATGTTCCTTGATCATTAAGATTTCAGATGTACTATAATAATTAACTAAGAATAATTTTATAAAATTTAAAACCCCAAACACCTGTTTTTTTAATGTATAATTTGGTTGTTTTTTTTTATATTGTGTCCAATTTGAGATTTTCTAAATATTTTTCTTTTGTTTTAGTAGAAATGAATGATAATAATATAAAGAAGCTATAAACAAAAAATTATTGAATTTTGAATAAAATTGATCAAGAAACAGTGTTTTGAATTTTTTCAGATTTTCCCGCTTTTAACACTGATTTTGATAAAATTTGTCTTAAATATAATTTACTTAAAGTTTTTTTATCAAATTTTTAGTTTTCTATATTATCAAAAGGAAACTAAAATATATATGAACCGCTGGAATTGCTTTTATTCAAAAAAAAATTTTTTCTATGTGAGCCACCTTAAGCAACTTGGATTTCATTGTGGAAAATATTTCCTTCTCGGTGCAATTAAAAAAGACAAAAATCGCGTCATTCATATGGAAAGGAAGGAAAAAGAAGTGAAAAAATCAAGAAGGAAAAAATAGAGAGGTATAAAAAAAGGATTTAGCAAGGATGACTCCTATGTGTCTGGAAATTTTTAAAGATATATATTGTTAAAGTTGTTTTATTTTGTTTTCTTGCGTTTTCTCTGTTAACAGATTTTTAAACTTTGAACAAGAATATCTTTTGAACTACTTGGAGATTATGGCTAAAATTTTCACAGATTGTTCATCAGGTTACTGTGAAGGGATTTGACCAAAAAGAGACTTTTATAGTTAGCTGTTGTCGAGATATTAACATTAGCAGCACAAATTTTACATAAAAATAAAAAATTATTTTTTAAAGTGCAGCCATTTTGATTCTGTAAAAGTTCTGATGGTGATTCTAGTCAAATCCCTCAATCAACATGTTGTTAACCTTTTTGCAAAATTTTAGCTTCACACACTGACTATTTCATGAGAAATCCTTGTTTAAAAATGTAGTTAAAATTGTATATTTTTTGCTGACTCAGCATGTTTTCGAGTATACTAATACTTTTTATTATATTTACTCTAAATAATTTTTAAATGCACATAGTTTAAAAAAAAATTGCATCAAAATTAAATAAATTGACTGTTTTAATTTTTATGGGCTAGTACCACCTTAAAAAACTTTTTTTAATTATTTATAAAAAAACAAACAAGTATTCCTCTCTTTAGTTAATTTTTTTTTAACTACTCAATATTTTCTCTAACAAAATTAAGGGAGATGCACCCCAAAAAGTTTCAAAAATTCCTAGCAAATTTTTTAACTGCTTTAGATGCATTAACATATGGGGATTTCAAAAATCGTAGTGGTTATGTCTGAAAATTTCTCTAAGTATAAAAATTTTGCATTTTTCAAGTAGTAACATTGTCGTTTTTCAAAAAATATAAATATACATCTTGTAGTACGCCTCAATAAATGACTTTTTATGCAATGAAAATTTAGATAAAATTCGCAACTAAAAATTTTATTTGGTTTCCTGTAAGATTTAAAGAGCTTTTTGTTAGATTTATAAAACTATTAGTAATAAAAAATAGTTTTTAAGTTAAATTTAGCTCAATTTTTATCGCAACAGTAATAAACTTTTTAAAAGTTTTTAAACATGGTAAAAGTAGATTAAGTTAAAGCAAGAACAAAACGAGCAGTAAAAAGAAAAAGAATTTTTAATGGAAATGTGTTACGTGGCAGTGAAACTTTAAGTAATTTAAAAACTTTTAATAATTTAAATAAATCACCTTTTAAATGATAATATTGAATCTTTTGTTGATAAACAAACAGACATCTTCAAAACGTCGACTTCTTCTTTTCGCAAGCTTCAACCTATTTTGAACTTAACACCACAAAAGAATGCTTATGTCCAACACAAAGATGTGATAGGTTATAGAACAATTGACTATTCTATTTTGTCAGATGCTGTATCAGTTTTAAGTTGCCTCACTTGCTTTCAAATAACTAAAACATTAGCAAAAAGCGAGGACTTGCATGTGAACTTACAATTTTTTGTTCAAAATGTAAATAACGAAATAACTTTTACACTTCAAAACTATTAAATCAAAAAAGAATCTTTGATATAAACACAGGTACAATCTACACAATGAGAACTCTTAGAATAGAATATTCTGGAATTCAAAAATTTACAACCCTCATGAACATGTCAAAAACAATGACGGCAAAAAACTATGATAAACTTGCTTTAAAAATAGCTAATACTACAGAGGAAGTTGCACAGGAAACAATGGTTGATGCTGTAGCTGATTTAAGACAAAATTGTCAAAATGATGATGAGATTTTTAATATTGGTGTATCATGTGATGAGACATGACAGCGTATGGGGATTTTCCTCATTAAATGGTGTGGTTGCTGTGCTCTCATTGGACAGTGGGAAAGTTTTAGATGTTGAGTCGATTTTACAGAGGGTGCTCTTTAAGTCAAAACCTTGCTAAAATAAATCCTACTGCTTATGCCAAGTTGAAAACTTTACATATTTGTAAAATGAACTTCATTGGTTCTGCAAGTGGAATAGGATGCGAAGGAGCCAGTCGCATTTTCCAGCGATCGATTCAAAAACATATACTAGAATATGTTAACTTTTTTGAGTGTCGGAGATAATAAAAGCTACAATATTGTCAAGGATGTTTATCCTGACACTCAAGTAACTAAATTAGAATGTGTTGGGCACTATCAGAAGCGTGTTTGGAACCCAACTTCGATAATTGAAAAAAAAAGTGAGAGGACTAGGTGGTCGTGGAAAATTGACGGATGCAACAATTGATCGATTGCAAAAATTTTTTGGTATGGCAATTAAACAAAATACTGGTGATTTAGTTGCCATGAAATCATCAGCACTTGCAACTCTTTTTCACGTGGCCTCATTGAAAGGTAACAACTGGCAATACCCACATTGTCCAACGGGTGCAAGTAGCTGGTGTAAATTCAACAGAGACAAAGTAAATAAAACCAATACTTACAAGCCAGGCCCTGGCCTTCTTTTAGAGGTTGTATACAAAATCAGATCTGTTTTTGAGGATCTCACTAAAGATGATGAGCTTAAAAAATGTCTTCACGACAAAACACAAAATGCGAATGAGCCCTTTAATGGAAAAATTTGGAATCGTATGCCGAAAACAAAATTTGTCACTATTACAGTGCAAAAGTTTAGTGTTTACGACGCTGTAGCTAATTTTAATATTGGGATGAAATCGTTAGTCCTAATTTATGAAAAACTTAACATGATTCCTGGCTATTATACAATAAACGGTTCAAACGCAATAAACAAAATCCACTTTAAACGGTGAATCTATCGAGGAAAGCCAAATAATAAATTGCCAAAAAAACCAGTATGGCTGTTTTACCTTTTCAAAAATTGACTTTTTTTATAATACCATTTTTGGCGGACGTGTCCACAGACCCAGATATTTTTTTTCCAAATCTGTTCCATTTAAAACACTCATGCATCTATTCTAAATGTAATACCAAAGTTTCACTTTGCCCTTTTTAATAGTTTTTGCTGAATCTTGGCCGGCGCAAATCATATTTTCTGCTTATTTTGGGGTTTTTTTGGGGTATATGCAACAATTATTGACCAAAAAAAAAAACGTAAATTTTTTGTTTTTATTATATTGTATGTTAGATTACTTAAAAAGTTTTCCTTTATTGTCTGTATTTAAATTTGGGGGTGATCTCCCTTAAGGTGTTCTGCAATAAAAAATTGGAATTGACAGTTTTTGCTCTCAACCTGCGCTTCGCTAAAAAAAATCAATAAAGTTTAATTCTTTTCCTTTTATAATATTTTTATCTACCCATTCTTCTGCTTTAAAGCCTTTATTATTCTCTAAGAAACCAAGATGTCCATTTTCGTTCTTTTGAATAATTTTCGTTACCTTAGGTTTTGGTATTTGAACATTTTTTTCATTCGGATGAATTATTTTACTATTGTAAGCAAAGCTATTGATGCAAAATAAATGTTGCACTCTTTGCACACTCTACTTTGAAAGATTTTTTTGATACTAGGACAATGTTGGTCAAACGGAACATATTTTTTGAAGCAGGATGTAAAGATTGGAAAGTAAAGCAGGATGTAAAGGTTGTAAGCAGGATGTAAAAATTGGATGTAAATGAAGCAGGATGTAAAGATTGGATGTAAAGGATGTAAAGCAGGATGTAAAGATTGGAACATATTTTTTGAAGCAGGATATAAAGATTGGATGTAAGTCTTGTCAACTAACAATTGTGACTCAATAAGAGGGCAAGAACTAAAAGCATTCGAAGTCAGAACAATCTGCAGCGTATATTGGCTAGACCTTGCATGAACGTCAATTTATTCTTGACTTTTTTTAATTACTGCTTTGGTATCAGTTTCCGAGTTGAGTGTGTCAATAAACTCTGAGTAGGTTTCAAAGTTATCAATAACTATGTTGGAAAACACTTCAACTAATCTTTCGCCGTTTAGAGTTTTCTCTTTCCAACTGTAAGTTAGTTGTCTTTCCAGCAGAGTCTAAGTATAATCCATAAGGATTGTGAGGGAAAATTAGTTCTGAAAGCTGGTGTAAAAGTGGAGCCACTTTTCGTTCAACTGGATTGAATGCACTTCTGTGTACGTGCATTTGTGGCAATTAGTAAAGAATCCGAAGAAAAAGTTATGAAGTTGTGAATGACCATTTCTATCGTTTTTTGATACCTGGGGTTTTCAGCTGGTCCTCCGTCAGTAAACATTAAAACAATGGGCCTTGTATTACCATTCAAATCCTACATAATGCCTCAAAATAGCGGTAGTTTATATAATTGTGCTAATTTTCTTGCGTGAGAATAAGTAGTGCACTTTAAACGCTTTGCTAAATAAATTCTTTTTTACCGAATCCATCATTATCAGTTTTTAGCCCAGCATAGACTGATGGAATTAATTTATGGCATGGAGAAACGACAAAATCGTGATCAGGCAATCTTACTTTATATTCTATATACATGATCAAGGGAGCTTGTTAAGTAGCTGCTGGAAGATCAATTGACACTTTTGCTTTGTCATCTTGGCTCACTAAAGCAACTTCTGCTAGTCCCAAGAATGATGATAATTCCTTTAAATTCTCAATCGAAGCAAGACAAAATTTCGTTTCCGGATAATTTTTATGAAAGTCTTTTCCTGCTTTAATGAGTCTAACAGGAGCAATAATGACAACTTCTTTCCATCTGTAGTGCGAGAATTTTTTGGTGGAAGATGATAGTAGACTGTTGATCAGCCAATTGTGAATTCTTAATTTTGCAGAGTTTCTGTTAACTGATCAAGAGATTTAACTGTTCCCAAAGTCTTGCCTCCGTCTGTCAGCAGGAGTGGCACCGTGAGTTGACTTTCAGTAACAGAAGGGCGTCCAGTCTTTTCATGAATTTTTAATTTGACGAATGAGGCAATCTCAGGATGATCTTTAAGATCTCAACCAATACTTTTTTCTTCCTTTCTCGGACACTTTCTGTCGTTTATGGCTATCCTCAAGTAATTTTAATTTTCTTTTGATACTTATTTTTCTTTTTTTTAAATCTTTTATTTTTCAGTCATGTTTATGTAAACTTCAAATTACCACCCAACACCAACACTGCCCCCCCTCCTCTATATAAATATATATATACATATGTATATATATATATATATATATATATATATATATATATATATATATATATATATATATATATATATATATATAAACATATATATACATATATATATATATATATATATATATATGCATTGTGTATGTGCTTGAGTTGTTTGACCTAATTGCCCATTAGTCGTCCTCGTCGTTGTTGTCCTCGTCCATTATTGGAGGATGACAACAAAAAACGCAAATAAACAAAGAAATAAACTATGCAAATCAAAAACACAAGAGCACATAAATTTTCCTTTACTTTTTTTTTCTTTTGCTTTGTTTAAGAACTTGCTTTTATTCTCGTTTTTTTAATTTTTTATTTTTTGAATTAATTTCATTAAAAAATAATAGATCAAAGTTAAGAGTTCCTTTTTTATAAGAATGAGGCAAGTCGAGGAGTTAAAAATGTCGTTTGAAATGAGTAGAAGTGTCGATTTTTAATAAAAGAATATAATATCAAGTTTTATACATTAGGGAAAAAAATTGAGTTTTTAAAATATCTGCAATATAATTTTTCGCGTTACCCAAAACTACTCAAGGGGCGTTCAATAACGCAAATTCTGTACTTTTGAGCACCAAGTCTCTGGTTAATCAAGGCTTATATGATCTTATATTAAGGCTTTTAATATGTTATATTAATTAAGGCTTATATTTTAGTGTGTTATAAGTTTTTAGGAAAGAAAATCTGCTTTTTTACTGTAAATACAGTAAAACTGATTTTGTCTAAAAACCATGTCCAAACCCTCACTTGCTTTAAAAATGGTAAAATTTATGCTAATTTTGAGAAGCAAAAAATCAATGTGCCAAAGAGCTACTGAATTTCAGTTTTTTGAAAATTGTTTATACACCTATATACTTTCAATAAATTAAAGGACTTCAATAGGTGGTTTTGCCTAAATGAAGATATCTTTAATTTAAAATAACTTTTGACTTTAATTTAAAATAACATTTATTAGAATTGGTAGCTATTTAATAAATCAAGTTTTTCAATTTTGGTTGGTCCCTGTTAGTTGTTTAAAACTTTAAATTTGTTTTTTTGTGAACCCTTATTTTAGCTAGAGAAAAGTAGATTTATGATTTAAATTAAAATATTGAATACTTTTAAAAAATGAAAAAAGTTACCTTAATTTTTTTTATTAGTGTACATATTATTCTGATATTTATATTACCATTTCAATAATATATGTATAGTTTAACATTACACATATATAATGTAATAGTTCGCTATTTTTTATGACACAATTCATGAAAAATTTCCACTATGTGAGACTTTTCATACTCTTGAGTTGTGGAAAACATAAAACATTTTTGGACATTTACATGGGCTTATGATTTTTATAAATTTACAAATTTTCTTAATTAATTGCTATCATAATGCCTAATAATTTATATCATTTATAAATATGTGAAGAGGTTTTTCAATGATATTTTTTATGGGATATTTGTCGATAGTTTTGTAATATTATTTTACTAGGAATTTGTAAAGTGCAGAGTTTGAATTGAAGTTATGGAAGAGTTTGATTCAAAATCGAAATTAAATAAAACAATCATTTGATAACACGACTGAACATAATAATGTTGATTATACAAAATGCTGTTTATTTTCTAAAGGTTCATATGGGGAAAATTTAAGATCTAAATTAACTGGGTTATTTAAATGCGACGAGTTAACACATGTGTTTGCCCATGGTTTTACCGAAAAACATGTAATTGTGTCGCGAATACATATAGAACTAAGTAATGAACAAGTTATGTGTGCTTTTCACAAACAGAAGTATGGCAGATACTGGTATGTAATAAAGTAGTGCTTACATCCATACCATGAAGTTTCTCCAACAAATAAGGAAAGAGACAAACAAAAAAATCTCCGAAAATGAAATATTATGATTATTACAATGAAAGTTATTATATTATAAATTATAATATTATGATGATTACTATGAAATGGTAATAAATGTTTTCCTTGTTCTTTTCCAGTATCTGGTCAGCTGTGCAGAATTCACAGAGACAGCATGTTTCTAAATCATGACCAAATAGAGAATGATCCTATTTACGCACTTGATTTAGTGTCAAATTATTTATTCCTACTCAATATCTTAGTGGACAGCAAATCTCTCTTCATTTAGCAGAATGTACGAGAAATACCAACAAGATTTGCTTAAAAAATCTGTAAAAGTCGAAGGTATTAAGGACTTTAAAGAAAAATTAGAAGAAAACGTATTAGCAAATGACACTGAAAATGTAGTTAACGAGATTTTAGTTAATGTTGAGAAACTAAATAATGTAAACGTTGGGCAGTATGTTCTTGTAGCAAGAAGTTTTGAACATCTAACAAATCACTCTGTTGGTCGAATAACAAAAATACTAGATGATGGTGATGTGCTTATCAACCTCATGGTTGATAAAACCTTTTATTGGCCATACCCCAAACAAGAATTTATTGAAGACAGGTGTATCATCCACAAAATATCAAACATTCCTGAGCAAAGACTTATGGAGCATTTTGTTTTTAGCATAGACGACATGGAAGTGATAAACAAATGCTGTAGAAAATAAACTAATATTTTTTATAATGGATTTGTTTGTAGATTTTAGTGTTTTTATAGTTTTTTTTTTACTGTCAAAGGTCTTTTTGAATTAAAGATATCTTCGTTTAAGAAAAACCACCCATTGAAGTCTTTTAATTTATTGAAAGTATATAGGTGTATAAACCATTTTCAAAAAACTGTAATTCAATAGCTCTTCCGCACATTGATATTTTGCTTCTCAAAATTGGCATAAATTGTATCGTTTTTAAAGTGAGGGTTTGGACATGATTTTTAGACTAAATCAGTTTGACTGTATTTACAGTAAAAAATTAGATTTTCTTTCTTAAAAATTTATGATGTACTAATATAAGCCTTGATTAACTAGTGATTTGGTGCTCAAAAGTACAGAATTTGCGTTATTGAACACCCCTTGAGTAGTTTTGGGTAATGAGAAAAAGTATATTGCAGATATTTAAAAAACTCAACTTTTTCCCTAATGTATAAAACTTGATGTTATATTTGTTTATAAAAAATCAACACTTCTACTCATTTCAAACAACTTTTTTAACTGCACGAGGTTGCTACATCGAAACATCTGAAACTTTGAAAAATGACGAAAAGTTAACGTTTTATGAAGATTCAAATGGCAGTAACTTTTGAACCGCTCTGAACTATGGTCTCAAAATTTCAGGTTTTCTTATAAAATAATTTGAAGAAATCCCTGAAATTTTTCAGAAAATCCAATAACTCAACTATTTCAAGCTGCTGATTTTGCCTCATTCTTATAAAAAACGACTCTTAAGGAATGATATGTTCTTTTTTTACTTATCCTTTTGTTTCACTCTTCAATTTTTAAAAAATTTCTTTATTACTTTATACGGTTATTAATTATCCGTTTATTTATTACTTTTTCATTTTCTTCTTTAATTTTTAATTTATAAAAAAAAACAAAGGTTAAAAACTGGTAAGTTATCGTCTTTAGCGACGCCACCACGTTGATAATACAGTTTTATACTCAAGTTTTGCATATTTATAATGCTCTAAAAACTTAAAGAACTCAATCGAATCATCCGTGACGTCACAAAGTTTTCCATTGCAACGCCCTCCCTCCTATGTCATAGATTAACACAAATTCTATGAAACCCTCCCCTTTAAAGCGTGACGTAATTTATTTTAACCAAATATGATTGTAGCTTTTAATGTTTGATGTTGACTGTCAGGTTTAACTTGAATAGTAAATATTATTTATGAAAAACTAATAGTAATTTATAAACAACATTGGTATTGCGTGATTCACGTTTTATCAATACATTTGAATCCATTGTTGTTATTGTTCGGGTCATTCACATGACATCAAACAGTTAGTCATTATGGCTAACGTTTGATATCTTATTTATAACTTTGTACAATACACGTATAACATTTTACTATTATATGACTATATCATAGAGCCATATAATGACAAAACATTCGTAATTATTCAATCGTAAATTTTTTGATACATTTAAATCCAAAACTACATTTTCAATTTTACATTGTACTTGAAAAGCATTATATGACTGTAAATTTAACTTATTTCACTACATATTATAAAAGCAATATTACATCAACCTTTGATAATTAATTAAATTTTTTTATTATAAACAATCAATTTTATTGTTATTGTTATTATTATATCTTAAAACACTTTAAAGGAAGAAAATGCTCTTTAGTATTATGCGCCTTGTAATTTACCTCTGAACTGCCATTGAATAAATAAAACACTACTCTATTGCATAAATAACATAAAAGCTAAGCATGATTTTATAGCATCTTGACAAAAACAAACAAGAAGTTAGATAACATTTGTCAACCTCTTTTAGACTAGCAAAACAGTTTGTTAAACAAATATCTAAATATTGCTATCAAATTATTTACACATTTTTGTTATAGATATTTTACGACAGATGAATATTTGAAAAAAAAGTGGTGCCTTTTGTGGCAGCACGACTTTTTAATAATTATTTTTTGCTTATTTCTTTAACAACTTTTAATTAAAACGATGCCAATAAAAGTACTCTTGGTCAGAAATTACATGCTACCGTTATACCATTTGCGTTCCATCTTCTAACTAGCCGTAAACAATTCACGAAAGTCCCATGCCAATCCCAGAAGAAAAGAAGATTTAATTTACGGCATAACCTTAATACCATATGGGACCTACCTAGAATCCAGATCAATTCCAAGCCAAAACCAAATTCTGGTAATCCCAGCTTAATCCCAGCTGGCACTCAGTTGGAATAATTAACTGGGACATGTTTGGATAATTTTTTTATGCGTTCCGATTAGCAGAATATTTCCTGTTATTGGAAATTCATACAGCCGATAAAGGTCTTGGTGCAAAAAAGGCGTAATTCCATTTTAAACAATAGTTCAGGAGAAAGAAAAAACTAATTAATTTTGAAAGTAGGAAACACAGATTTGTCCCTAAAATCATGCCCTCAATCACATACGTAGTGCTCATCTAAATCGTTTTTGCACCAGCTGATAAAGCTTTTTTTTGTACACTGATAGTCCATTTACAACTGAAAGTCGGCTGAAAGTGGATTTACACAGTTTTTAAACAAAGGACTTTATTCATAATAAGCACCGTAATTCGGGGCTACTTGAGCTACCCGGGGATATTTAAACCCAAAATAATAAAATGTTTATTTATTTGTTTATTTTTTATAGAACTATATGGTGAGAAAGTAAATAAGTTACTCTTCTATTTATTGTAAAATCCTATCTAGGTTGATATAATAAAACAATCACAGAATATTTTGGTAATCTAGATAATGAAACAGGGAAATGGCCCTGGCAACAGATGACCTTGGGGGAAAAAATGTATCTTAAAAAAAGGAATAAAATACTATTAAGGCAACTTTTTTGGAGCGACTATACAAAGTAAAGTCGCTCCAAAAATGGGCGGTTCGAGAGTAACTTATTTGAAAATTGATTTGGGAACTACCAGTGCTACTTAAACAGAAAGAAATAAGAAAAGTTGCTGAAAATATAATTACCGATCCAAATGAAGACAGTTCAGAAAGTTAAAATGAACAAGCCGATTTGACGTTGGACGATGTTATTAAAAGTAGTTGGACGATGCTATTAAAAGTTTTTGAAATTGCATTTAAATTGATTTTCTTAGTGTATTATTTTTGTGATATTCAATGAAAACTGCAGAAACTTTTTACACTATGGGTTCAAGTAGCCCAACAACAGGGGTCACTTGAATACTTAACCACCCCTTCTCCATCCTCCTTCCTCAAGAAATAAAAGGGGACTAAATTTCCCTCAAATTTTTTTTTTCTACAATCATTATTGCTAATACCCGGGCCAAAGAATTATCAACAACAGGCTTTTTTACATTAGCATAGATATGGGAGAGAACCACGAACATAAAACACGACAACTTCATTCGGGTACTATGACGACATTCCAAATTTTACTTTTATAAACAAACTTTTTACAATAAAATATATATTTAATATAGGTAAGTTTAATGCTGATCAATATTTAGATAGGAACTATGACTTTTTTTAATTAGTTATTTCGGTACTCAGAAAAGTCCTAATTGTCTTATACAATGCACCGCGGAATTTAAGGGTAAGCATACCTATTAGGGTAAATTGAATAAAAAAAATGTGATTCTTTAAACGTAATAACAATAAAGAGTTGCCTTTTGGTTAAAAATTATCAAATTCCATTGAAATAAAAAAAAATTATATTTTTTAGGTTCCCAAAGGGGAGGAAACGGGGCCAAAAACTACTTAAGCGACGAAGACCACAAATGCAAGCTTCCGCTGTATAATCGGGTACCAAATCTAGATAAAGAAAACGTGTACTACAACATGTAGCAACAAATATCCACGCTTTATACATTATATTAGTTTCATAAATATCTTAAATCATAATTTGATCGCAAAGATCTTTTCCAACATACTTGAATGCATATTTATCACAAACTCTCGATAAGGGTAGTAGCGGAGAATTCGGATACTTACAGGGTTTACTGTCAAATCTTCTGCAAATGTAACAATTTCTAATTAGTCTTAATTAGACTACGAGCTTTTGTTAACCAAAACTTAGTTCTTAATTCGTTTAGTGTTTCTTTAACATCACTATGTTTAGTAATATAATGATAATGTAAAATAATTAAATTTAAAAGGTAATTTAGAATCAAAGGGAATCGGTGCGCTACTAAGACGACCTTTACAAGGAATTAATTCATCAACAGTAAAAAACCCTAAATCTCTTTTTAGTTGGTTGTAAGACTCGCTATTAAATATACTTTTCTGAATAAACTTTATCCACAACAATTCTGCATTATTTAGTTCTAAAGTAGTTATTGTATAAAAATCATTATTGAATTCTTTTTTAATAATACAAACAAAACGTAAAACTAAAGCGGTAACCTTAAGAAGACGATTGTATATTTTAAAATTCTTAATATTCATAAAATCTAAATATATTATAGAATGCTCTGAAGTAATCAAATTTGCGATTTCAAACAGAGAATCTCCTTGCTTGCTTAAATCAAATGAAGGCCATGAAATAAAATCATTGAATAGAAAACTTGAATCTTTAAACCAAAGGTCATTATTTTGAAACGTACTAAATTTACAACGACGAGATAAAATATCCGTGGGATTTTTTTCACTTTAAATATAACTCCAAAAATTAATATCATACAAGGAAAGAATTTTTTCTAAGCGTTTCTGAACAAATGCTTCTTATTTTTAATTTACATTATTTACCCAATTAAGACAAATAATAGAGTCAGAAAATAACTTGACACAAGAAATATTTAAAACACAAGATAATTCATTGTATACAACTAAAAACAAACTAGCTAATAATAACATAGCCCTTAATGAACTCTTGATTTAGAAGTAACTAGACAAGAATTTGCAATTCCCTCAGCGCTACTTCTTAAATAAATACAACACCCATACGCTTTTAGGCTCGCATAGCAAAAACCATATAACTCAAATTTAATTTTTTGGATGCTGTCTACACACTTACTATACTATCTTGAAATACAAATAAAAGGTCCTGAACCTAAATCATTAATAATATTGTCCCATTCAATCAAGATATTATCTCCTTTAAGTGAATTCTAACCTAACTATAACTTACAAATCGATTGAAATAATATCTTACGTCTTACAATAATAGGATTCACTAATCTTAAAGGATCATAAAAACTTGCAATGAATCTAAGAATACTTCGTTTAGTCCACTAAATATATAAAATCCTAAAAAGAAAAAATAAAGTTATCTTTAATTTTATCCCATTTTAAACCAAGAACTTTGGTTATGTCACTTGAGGTTGGATTGTCCTCTTTAATTAACCTATTAAGCTCCGTTGAATTTGACTCAAATTTTCTAAGATAAAAATTTCCTTATCTTAAACACGATTTTGCTTTATTATAAAATAAAAGTCCCTCGGATACACAACCGAAACTTGCATTTAAATCATCACCATGTAACAATTGAATTAATTTCTTGCTAAAATCAAAATTGTTTGCAGCATAATGTTTGGCGTGATTAATTAAGGTCGCAGGTAATAAGAAAGGAGAAGAGGTTACGCCAAACAAAACCCGATACAATCGATAAACACTTAATTCAGCATTTTTTAAATTATTATTGTCTAAATCAAATAAATCTTTATACCATATAAATCTTACAAAGTCACGATGCTTTTCAGCTAATGTAATGTTTAAAAATGCTTTCTCAATATCGGCAATTGAAGCGATTCGCTTTGCACGAAAACGTAAAAGTATACTATATAACGAAGTTGTAAGTGATGGTCCTGAAAATAGACACTCATTTAACGAAGGACCAGATGTGCAAGCACTTGCATCGAAAACTATACGCACCTTTGAAGTTAGATTATCTTCACGTATTACAGGACGGTGAGGTAAATAGTGAACGTCACCAATATTTGATTCAAAATTAGAGACTTTCTCAATAATGCCTTTAGATAATTGATCCTTAATAATAATATTGTATGATGCAAATAAATCTCTATCGCTTGCAAGTTTTTTCTCTAATGCTAAAAACCTGACTTCCATAAATTTTAATTGTCGCCTATCACCGGATGATCTATTTTATTTAATAAGACAATTCGACTTCATACATTGCACCATTAAACTTAATATTTTTCTGAAAGTTTTCATAAACAATCTTATCACTTTTACTAATTTTGGAATCATCCCATAATAAATTTAAGTCATTTTTAATTAAAATTTGTTCCCTATTGAAATCAGAAGCAACCTTTAAAACGTGAGAAGATAAAACAGTTGAATTATCAATTTGATCCTTATTAACTATCATGGGACCGCTTATTAAATATATTAATTTAGATTTAATCGCTATGGGACCGGTAACTCCCCTTGTAATTGAATTTTCCAATAAAAATTTGCACCTAATAAAATATCAACTGATAAATTTTCTTTAGAATTATTATAATCGGGTAATCTAGGAAGCTTAAGATGTTTATAATTATTACATGCTATATTAATATCCTGCCCACTTTAAGGAGATCATATATCCTTTACAAAACATTCAACACTTATAAAATAATCATAAATACTTTTAATAGAAACTCTCACTCTTAGACTTCAGAAATGCTACCGTGCCCAAATGTTTCTATACTAATTTCTTTCCCAGCCGGCACACAACATTGTATTTACGTTAGACCTTATGTTAGTACAACGTTGCCGGTTCGGCAAAATGGAAAGGTTTTGTAACTTAAAATTCTTACGTTAGATAATAACGTTATACCAACGTAAAATCCTAATGTTAGATTAACGTTATACTAACGTGAAATTCTTATTTATTAAATTAAGAGCAGTCGTGGCGCAGTGGTTAGAGTTCTGGCTCAGAACCCAGAGGTCCTAGGTTCAACGCCAGCTCTTGCTTAACAAGCGACATTGGTACGGAAGAAGGCGTGAACTTCCTGTTAAATGCTCTCCCGCGGTGCTCTGTGATAAGATTGTAAGGACTTCTGGGAGCACCTAAAATAACTACAAAAAAAATTCTACTGTTAGATAAACGTTATACTAACGTAAATTTATGTTGGAAAAATATTGGCGTTTTATATTAACGTAAAATATTAATTGTAATTGTGTTTATTATTTAATGTAAATATACTGTTATATTTATGTAACCCTGCCGAAGCCTATGGCTTCGGTCATGGTTATTATATGAATATAACCATATATAAACGGTTTATATATAACTTTAATGTTAATATACTAGCATAAAATATTTAAAACAATTGCAATCAATATTCAACATTAATATAAGGGTTTTTAACCCCTTATAAGGCGTTAGAAAAACCGTTTCGGGGATACTCGAACTAAAAATACAATAAATGTTTTTAAAGACATTTTTTAAGGATGTATTATGTATTCTTTTGTATATTATATAGCATATATAATAAATTTACAAAAAAACTCAAAATTAATAATTGTTCAACAATCACTTGCTTCCTCAATTAATTTTTTTTTTGCTTCCATTTACAAATATTGAGAACTTTAAGATGCTTCCTATTTGATCTTTTATTTGTGCTTCCGTCGAAGACTCGTGCATTAGCAGGATGGCTTCTAAAATACAACATGGGATACTGTTAATGGAATGTTAAAAAAACAGTTAAAAATACATTTTTCTTATAACTGACTATTTGTTTAATTTTTTCTCAACACTAACTCAAGATTCAAGACTAAGATATATCTATACAAAACATATGAAAGGAAGAAGAGATAGATAGAACAATATTGAAATATTATTAACGTACCAATTATTGCTTTACACAACTTTTTATCTTCGAATGATACCTTCTTTATATCACCACGATGCTTACCTTTCATATTTAACTTAGTCATAACATCATGCTCCATAATTCTATAAAAACAAATAATAAATCACAATGTGACAACAAATAATAAATCAAAAGTAACAAGGAACAAGTGACAACAAATAATAAATCAAAAGTAACAAGGAATATACTGCCATTCCAGCAAACTTATTGAAATAATTTTAAACGCACAATAGAGAAATAACTCACAAAGTATAATTTCGAAAGGTTCTTTTTTTTTTATTAGTGTTTTTAATTCAAAGTTTCATCGAATTGAAGCTGAAACCTGTACGGGAGAACCTAAATGAATGGGATAATTTAAAAGTTGATAATTTATATATTGAAAATTGTCTGATAATCATTAACTCTCGCACTACGATGCACTACTTGCATTAAAACAATAATATTGGTTCAAGATGAATGTGCAATTAATTCCCATTAATGGCACAACTCTATTGTTGTATAGCCAATGTCATATTTAGACCATAATAGGAATAATGATTTGGTCTATTGAATGGTAGAGTTTAAAATATCCTACCACAGGTGTTTGGACCAACCAACCCTAGATGCTTGTATACAAATTTAATTTTGTTCCATTCAATAAGGGTCCCATTCATTAAGGTTCTGCCCATACATTAATATTAAATTGTTTGTTTTTCTAAACTACTATCCTTCTGCTAGATTTTTCTATAACACTTACATAATTTAAAGGTTTGATTATCCAGAGCTAAACAAAAATACATACCTGACCATAACATTTTTTGTATTTTCTTTAAGTTTTTCAACCTGCTTTCTTGAGGTGACAGCTAAAGCATAAAGAGATGTCTAGTGAAAAGTGCATGTTCGAATGAGACAAAATTGTTTAACAAAAATTACAAGACTGTGAAAAACTCTAAAAAATGTGAATGGCGATCCATCACTAAGATAGTTCTTAATTTATAAGTAGGAATTTACCTTTTACACCATATTCTGGTAAAATATGAGAGCAGTTTAAATAGGTTCCTAAAAAAAACAATGAACTTAAATAGCATTCTATCAAACAGACAAACATTAATACAGAAATTATAAATACAAACTACCAATTTACTGTATTCCCTGTTGTCTTTTATTCTGGTTTCAAGTTAAAATAAAAAAAACAAAATTCTTCAAGGGACTCAATCTTTTTGAAAATGGTTACGTTTACATTTTCTGACCTTTTATTGTAACATTTGCAACAGTTTTCTCGAGAAGCAATTGAAGTACAAATTTTTGGAATTCTAAAAAAAATCACCTCTTCAAGTTTAATAAAGTAATGAATATAAAATTAAAATAAACTAAAATATAAAAATAGACTTTTTTGGCAAAAAAATAAAATGTTACAGTAGGATTTTTTTTTTTAATGTTAAAACTTATTTTGAAGTTTGACATTTTAATTACTTTAAAAGATTTAATTGTAAAAGATTTAATTTGTATTTTATAAGTTTTATTTAAATTTTTCAGTTGAATTGTAAATAAATGTTTTATATATAAAAGATTTAAACAATTATCACCTTAAGTATAAGTAAACCAACATGTATTTTGATTTCTATTTATTTATTTTAGATATATTGTTTATTTATTTAAGTACTTTTTTACAAATAGAATAAGTTGTATGATTGTCAAACATTTAATTTTTCACCCATTACTTTAATTTCAACTTTAATTTTTAGTTGAAGACGCCATTAGTTTAATGCGCTAGTTACAATTGTTACTATACTAATAGTTTCGATTATATAATTCTGTAAAATAGAGGTTAGCTCAACTTGGCACAGGATATTTTTTGGTAAAGTAGGTAGTTTCAAAGTAAACAGGTCATGAGAATATATATTGAGTATAGATTGCCATGGAATGGGTCGTTGAATTCAGATTCATATTCAGGGGATTCAGATTGCTATGAAGTTCTAGATGAATGATGAGTCGTATCCTCTGGATTCCCTGATAAACTATGAGACGCACTCTCAGGGGAGTGATAATAAAGACCTCCAGATAAATCTTGAGATGGGCCGCATGGTGATCTGGCCGAATAACTAGATGAACGTTTCAATGGATAACGAGATGCATGAGATAAATAAGACAGTGGTTCATAAGAATCTAGAGATTCTGAATGATGATGATGATGAACAGGTGAATACTGTATTGGTAAAGGAGATTGTAGAGATGGATGTGAAATAATACTTGAACTTTTCTATTTAGCTTTCTCTATCACTTCCATTATTGAAAATGTTGGTTTGCTTGGAACACTTTTACCTAAACACAGAATAATAAAAAAAGTTAAAATAATAAGCAAGGTTATTTACAATTTAAATTATGGTCAAGCATATGTATATGAAACTGTAATGTAAATTATGGTATGGTTATTTTATAAGAGAAAACAACAGAAAACAGACAATGAATTTTTTGACAAAAATGATAAAAAAAGTCGCCACAACTGAAATATACCTTTAGAAAAGTCAAATTCTTCAAATTTCTTTTTTTTTACGTCGCTTTCTGAAGAACTTGTATGCATAAGAAATTCATGGTACACTCTCTCCTCACCTATAACAAATCACAAAAATAGAAAACAATACAGTTGTGAACTTAAACATTATAAAAGAGCATTCTGAAGAACTTGTATGCATAAGAAATTCATGGTACACACTCTCCTCACCTATAACAAATCACAAAACTAGAAAACAATATAATTGTGAACTTAAACATTTAATCCAATGTTCTGATTGAAAAATATTATTTCATTACTGACCTTTAATAACAACTTCATTATTTTTCTAGGTATCTTTATTCGGGTTAATTAACTTTTTATTTGAAATATTAATCCCTTAAGGATTTTGAGCTTTTTTTTTTACAAATTTCTTTACAACTTGTAAGTAGTTTTCAAATGGAAAGCTGGAAATATTATCCAAAGAAGTAGAGAATTTTTTGCTATCTTCCCAAAGATGTGTTAGACAGTGAACATTATAAACTGTAAATGTAGGACTAAACATAACAATGCAAGTGGAAACAAAATACCTTAAAAAGATCTTTTGCACAACCAAAAAAGTTGTTTAACAAAGAAATATTCGCATAGCAAGAGTAAAAGAGAGAAATTTGATGAGTACCAACATAACATATCATTTTTGAATGAATCATCATCTCTCGAAATACAATCAACATTATAAAAGAGCATTCTAAAATGTTTGTCAGTCCCTTTAACTTCACAGCGCTTGCAACCGTGGAAACTGCTATGAGATTTAATACCCTTTAAGAACTGCCTTGCAGGGGCATCACACACAAACGCTGAAATTTTTATATCCAGCACTTTGCCATTGTACTGAAAACCATTTGCCAATAATAACTCATACTCATGCAAAAAATCGTATAAAAAATCATCACGACTATTTGGCTTGTTATCACCAACAAATAATCCTACAATAAAAGGCGTCACTTTATCAAACATACATAATATAGGCCAAACCTGTGCATTTGATGACTTGAACAAGGGAAGTCCATTTATATTGAAAGTAGAGAAATTGTATTTAACTCAAACCTATAATGCTAATTGACTGCTAAGGTTCTTGATATGCCGTTTAAAATACCAAGGTAAACATATTTACCTCCACATTTTAACTCACTTGGGACATTCCTAGGAGTATTCAAAGTTGTCCTTGTGCATTTTGGTAAATCAATTGATGACCATCTGGTGTAAAATGGTTAACAGTTTATCACTTGCATTTCTGGTTATTCTGTGTTTTAAAATCCATTTGGCAATCTCTATAACAAGTATTCCATCATTCAGATCTTCATTATCATCACTCATAAGAACCTCAGAATCTAGATCGGAACTCTCAGTTCCAGAAGTACCTTTATGAACAGACACACAAAAAAAGTTGTTATAGTTCTCAATTTCAATGTTTTGGAAATCAACTTCATTAATATTGGATTTGACATGCAGTGAGTTGTCAATTTTTTCATTTACCAGTAGATTGTTTAAGGTTCGATTACTTTGCTGCCATTCCCTCAAGTATTGATTTATTGCTTGTTTATTCATTTTTTATTATTCTGAAATAAACCTAAATTTTAGTGGTTTTGACAATAACAAGATGATAATAAAAACTGAACATTATAAAAAAATAAAAAATAAGAAAACCTAAATTTTTAATAATAAAAAAAGGTAACTACATTTATTTAAAGCAAGTTTTTTACTTGCTAGCTTATTAATCTCATACAGTTTCTATCATAATTTTTATCTCAAATGTTTCTATCAAAATTAAAATCATACAGCTAAATGTTTTTATAATAATTAATATCATACAGTTAAATTTTTGTATCATAATTAAAATCATACAGATAAATATTTGTATGATGATTAAAGTTATACAGTTGAATGTTTGTATCATTATTAAAATCATACAGTTAAAAAGTCTAATTAAATAGTAATAATTAATAGTAATAATTGCGCTTAATACAATTTTTGGAAAGACAGTAAAAACACTTGCTTGTGTTTATTAGCTATGGTTATTAAGGATAAAATAAAAACTAGCTTAAAATAAAATCTAAAAATAAAAACGAGGTATTACAGGTTTTCTAAGAATGAAATGTTAAGGTTAATCTTTAGTTTGGAAAATACTTTTAATTTTATTTTTTTTCAGTTTAATTACTAAGTTAAATAGATTATCTTAACTAAAACACAACTAAATGAATAAACAAATAAATACTAAAAATGTGAAAATACATGATAATTACAAGCATAGTATATACTATAAATATACAAGAAGAAACTAAACAATAATAAATAAAACTGTGTAACAACTGCTTACATTCTCTTCTTGCTCGCATTTATTTATACCAATGGAGAGACCTTTCCAATATTTGCAATCTGATCGTTTATTTGAGCTTTTGTTAAAGATTGTCTATGCTTTCTACAAATGAAAAATTTGAAATAAATTTTATTCTATTTAAGGACTGAAGTTTCCGAAAAACGGTTCTTCGGTATTTTTCGGGGAATCGAAAGGAATCGAAGGTTTCGGTTCTTTATCAGAATAGGAATCGAAAAGAACCGAAGTTATCGGTTCCTTATAAAAAAAGGAACCGCAAAGAACCGAAGTTATCGGTTCTTTATCAGAATAGGAATCGAAAAGAACCGAAGTTATCGGTTCCTTATAAAAAAAGGAACCGCAAAGAACCGAAGTTATCGGTTCTTTATCAGAATAGGAATCGAAAAGAACCGTAAATTGATTACTCACCTTTTTTTTAATAATATACTTCCGTTATAATCAATATTTTCGATTCTTTTCAATATTTTCAATTATTTCGGTAAATTTCGATTCTTTGTAATAAAAACTGTAAATTTCAATTATTAATTAGAAAATCGTTTTTATTGTAAAGAATCGTTTTTATTACAAATACGTTTTAATAATGGCGTGCGAAATTAAATTTAAATTTATTCAAATTTAATTTACCTCCCCTAAGGGATTAATTAAAAAATCGTTTTTATTGTAAAAAATCGTTTTTATTACAAATACATTTTAATAATAGCGTGCGAAATTAAATTCAAAATCATTCAAATTTAATTTCCCTCCCCTAAGGGATTCCCCTTTACCAGTATAAATAGTGGGGTTTTGTGAAAATCTAATCAGTTACAATTTATTGTTTCACAAACAACTCTTACAAACAACAACAACATTAAAATTTACAACAGTGTCTCAAGTTAATAATGCAATTTGGAATTACTTTACCAAACTACCAGAAGTGACAGTGAATTCTGTCACCAAAAAGAAAACTTATAAATCAAGTTGTAATCAATGTCAAGCAGTGTTAACTTGCTGCCATGGAAGTACATCAGGAATGAGTAAACATTTAGGGTAAGTAATGTTTTTTTAATTTTTTCGGTAATTTCGATTCTTTTTAATATTTTCAGAATTTTTGCAATTTAAGTTAATATTAAGTAAAGATTTACTTTATAAAAAAATAAAAAAATAACAATAGTTCTTAATAATTAAATAAACATAAGCACTGATTAATATTTATGATACAGTAACAGCTAACAGTAATACTGTTTGTTACATTTAATTTAATATAGCGCCATCTATAGGAGTTAGTTCAATTTTTTCGATTCTTTTCAATATTTTCAATTATTTCGGTAATTTCGATTCCTATCCCTATAATAATTTAATATAAATCTTTTTTTATACAGATCTCAGCAAACCATTCAAGCCAAAGCTTATCTTAAGGCAAAGAATGACAAGGTAGTGCAACTGGCTGCTGACAGGGAGGAAGTTGAAAAGGAGCTTGATAGATCTTCAAGTTTGAGAGGTTTCTTTCCAGCCACAACCACTAGTAAAAAAAGGGTGGATAACCTTAGTAAAAAGTCTCCACCATCCAGTCAGCAAGGTGGTCATGAAAAACTTCAAGTAACTCTGGATGAGTATGTTAAGGTGAGAAAAATATTGTAATTTTTTAGTAGCTTAAATAATCGTTTTTATAACATTTTACCGTTTTTATTTGTAAATATTCGAATCAAAATCAAGCCCAAATTGGTATATTGAGAAAAAATATTTCTTCAAAAAAAACTCGGATCTTTTGGGCGCCGTTTGGGCCATGCAGAAAATTTTTTTTTTCTCAATTTACCAATTCGGGCTTGATTTTGATGAAACTAATTTTAGAAATCTATTTTTATATTCAATTAGAAACTTTTGAGCCATTTTCCAAATTTATAATATACTTTAAAGTTTAATAACTCTGTAAATTAATAAAAAGTTAAATTTCCTCACTAGACAACAATTTAATGATTCCAAATTAATGTCCTTTTTGCTCTAAACTCAATATTAACAAAGTTATTGAGGTTTAAAGTTTTTGATTTGACCTGTCACCTAACACGTGCATGTTGATTTAGTAAACACGTGTTTTTCAAACGTTTCAAAACTTTAAAGGCTTTTAACTTTAAACTTTTTTGTTTTAATAAATAGAGTGATTAGCACTGTCTCTAGAAACTGCAACAACTTACCCATATATATTAGGTTGTCAGGTCTAGTTTAACGTAATTTCGATTCCTTGCAGTAATCTCGATAATTTCGATTCCTTTCGATATTTTACATTTTTTTTATTATTTCAGATAACTAAATGGGATTCACAAAGCAGCTGTCAGCTTGATTTTGATACAGTTCTCACTTTGGCCTCTATCATGTAAAATCTTCCTTTCAATATTGTGGAAACTCCAGGAATGAAGTTGCTCTTGAACTATTTGGCACCAAAAGCAATCATAAAAACACCAAAAACACTTGCTACAACAAAGCTTGACATAATTTATCATAATGTTGAAAAGGCAATAACCAATCAACTTGAGGAAGAAGTACCAGAATGTGAAAGTGTAGCTTTTACATCAGATGGTTGGACTGCAAAAAATGGTGATCCTTTTAAATCTCTTACACTCCAATACATCAACAGTGATTTTGAGTTGAAAAAGTACAGTTTGGACTGCCAGGCTCATTTAAATAGGAAAACAGGTCCTTTACTTGCCAAAGGATTAGACACTATGATTTCAAAATATGAAGTCTTGGCAAGGCCTGACCTAGAAAGAACATGTGTGACTGATGGTGCAGCTAACATGAAGGCAGCTGTCAGTTTATCAACTTTATTGGACAAGCAATTGGTGTGTGTTGATCACATGTTGAATAATTGTTTGAAAGACACATTAGAAAATGGTGAGGTTAAGGTAATTGTTGATAAGTGCAAGAGACTTGCTCAAAGGACACATCAAAGCACTAAGGATTGGTATGAAATCAAACAAGAATGTGAATCTCTAGGGTGTAATCCAATCAAGCTAATCCAATCAGTGCAAACAAGATGGAATTCAAGTGCAATGCTGTTCAAGTCAGTGTTAAGAAATCAGCAAGGTTTGAAGTCTGTCAGAGATAACAGCCTGAATGCAAACTTGACAATACTTATACCAAGTGATGAAGATTTTCAAGTAACTGCAGAACTTCATCCTTTCTTGGCAAAATGTCAAGAATACTCAGAGATTTGGTCCTCAGATAAAACACCTACAGCTCACAAGATCCAGCAACACCTCTTTGATAATATACTATGTTACAATTCTTGTTATACCTAAGAGGCCGCCCGTCCAAGTAGAAAAAAAGCTCAAATAAAAAGGAAGAACTGGTGATAAGCAATGCACCGATAAAGCGGTCGATTGAACCGATGAACCGAAAGGTTAAAAAAAAAGTTCCCGGGTTCAAAAAAGAACGACGTCACGCGCATGCGCGCAGAAATAAAGGATCAGGTGAAATGGGTTCATAACGAATGGAATCAAAAAACAAACCGTTACAACAATTTCAAACTCCAACGACAGTAGCAGTAGTTCAACCTTATAAACCTGATCCTCCAATAGATAATGGTGGTACACACGACTCGCATGGGAATCGTATTCGATATTTTGAAGTGTATTAATAAATCGAAAATAGCGTCGATATTAACACTTTCGAGCTTGTTTATTGTTATTGTAGTAGGAGGATATTTATTTGGAGCGTTATTAGGAGTTTTTATATTACTTGGAACAATGTTGGGATTTTATATTTGTAATAAAATAATAAAAAACAAAGTGTAAAATTTTTTTAATGATATATATATATTATAATAAAATTAAGGTTTAATATTTCTAATTCCGTAAGAAATTCCTCCAGAAATAGCGCCACCCAAAACAGCTTTTCCAATCGTAGGTAAAATAAGGTATATACCTCTTCTTCTTTTATTTTGTTTACGAAAACGTTTTAATCTCTTACAGTGTTTTTTGTAGTGTTTTTTGCGATTTTTATACATTTTTTTAACGTGGTAAAATAGCAGATATGAAAGACGGAGCTAAAACCGCTGCTAACAAGGGTAGAAATTTACCTCTCATACGTCTTTTTAAATGTCTTTTTGAGTGTTTTCTACCTGCGCCTTTTAAAGGAGGTAAACAAACTCTCCCTCTTCCTCTTTTTTTATATGACTTTTTTTTTATTTTACAAGCGGTGCAACACCCTATTTTACGCATTGCGTTGCTTTTGAAGATAATCCAAAGCGTAACCTCCTACGTTTGATTTCAATAGCCGTTTAGCAAAATTTTTTACTTTGGTAATAAATTTTCCTTTCCCTCTATGATGACGAGTTTTATGATGTCGACGACGGTGTCCGCTTCTTCTTGTACGCCTGCGAGCCATGAACACAACAAATAAAAAAAAAACTAGATTAATAATTTTTTAAGATTTTTTCAGAAATAAATAGCCGTTTACTTATAAAATAATAAATACAAATAGGGTTTATTTAATAAAATTAAAAATGTTTTTTATAACAAATTAAGACGATTTAAATTTGGTAGGAATATAGTTGACTTCAGTGTCGTTTCCTGACCCTTGTTCTATAACTTGAGCTGGATATTGCATATATATAACAAGTACACCTTTAAATTGTTCTGTAAATTGCACATTGATTTAAAACGAATTATTTCCAGCAATAGTAGCAGGAAGTTTATCGTTGATAAAATTATAATCGCTAGTGGTACCGATGACTAAAGGTTCTGTAGCGTTAGTAGTACTAAAATATAATTTAGGATGTCTCAAAAAACTATTATCGTCAAAATTATAAAAATCTGCAATATTGTTAATATTAAAAGTAGAGGGTGTATTTCCTTTACACCAGGAAGCATAACTTTTCCAAATGAACCATTGATCATCTTGTTTTAACAATTATTATATGTTCTTCTGTAATTATAAAGGGTGATTTTTTTACATATGTTCTTCTGTAATTATAAAGGGTGATTTTTTTAATGATGTTGCAAGCCATTTCAACCGGTGTAAAACAACCTTTGCTTAAATGATCGCTTTCTTTTTTTGAATTAACAGTAAATATAATGCTATAAGGTACAAGATCTGCTGTCTTTATACTTCCTAAATTGACGGTGACTTCTGCAACATTTTCTACATTGGTGACAACTTGTTCGTAGTGAGCAATACGTAGTAAAGTATACATTTCGTCTTTTTTACTGTTAAGATATAAAGATTTTTCCAAGGGTAAACTAGGTTTGAGTCTATACGTATTGCAATAAATCATTGGGTTTTTTATAGCTACTCCTACATAAGCAAGCGCTGTTACCTCTGCGTCTGAAATAGGTCTTATCCATTCTAATAGTTGATTCATATCGTTTTAAATATAAAACTCCAATCTAATTTGTTTATTTTTTCCAAAATATTCTTTCATTTGAAAAACTTCACATATTAAACTCAAAGGTACTCTTAAAGTGTAAATTTACAACCTTTTTCTCCAATCATGAAAGCATTATATCTATCTCTTAGCACTGTTTGATAACCAGCAGGTAAAGGAGCAGCTCCGCTTGCTGTGTTGAGTGGTTTAATGAGTCCATTAGGGTCTGCAGCTTGTATAAGCGCTTTGGTTTCAGCAAAACTAATAGGGTTTGTATTTTTAGTTTCTTCTGTTAAACCTAAATTAGGATTAATCATCAACTCTCTAAAAGCTTTTATATAACTTTTTTTAACTAGCATTGATTTAAATCGATCATAAGAACGATTAATAACAGCGTTGTTTGCGCAAGTAGTATTCTTTTTTTGATAGTTGGGAAAAAATTTGAAACATTTAAATAAGGCTTGAATAAAGTTGTTGCAAAGACATACTTTTTTTGCTAAATCATCGTCTGTTACAGGTGTAAATCTTGTTTGTGTGTTGACATTTTTATAAAGAAATAATTCAAAATCTATATAAAAATCTGGTAGATATGGTCCTTTCGTTAAGTATAGTGGTAAAAGAAATTAAATTAGCCATGTCAGAAGTAAGATCGTAAGAAAATTTTTGATTATTAACAGCAATGACTTCATCTTGAGCTTGAGCTGTTTGAAAACCAGGATATTTTTCATTTAGTAGCGCTTTATATTCAGCGCTAATATTACCACTTGTTGCTTCTTGCAATAAACGATTTTCGTGGTCTGCTTGTGTCAAAACATCTTCAATAGTAACATGACCGTTTGTATTGGGTGTATAACGGTTGCCGTCACCGTCTCTCATATATTTAGCTAACGAACCCATTTAAAAAAAAAAAAAAAAACATTTTTTTCTATTTATTCATCTTCTGATTCTGAAGTAGTTTTTTTAAATGGTATTTTTTTATTTTTAACGTCTTTTAAAGCACGAGTGTAACCAAGTTCAATTAGACTTTTTTTGTTCAATTTTTTTTTCTTTTTTTCGTTGTTATTCTGCATGAGTGGACTTGATAAAATGGCTCTTTGTTGAATAATGCAGTTTCTACATAAACCGTTTATTTTGTCGACAGCATTGACTTCTTGAAAGCATTGTGAACAAATGTGTAAAGGACTAGATTTGCTTTTAGGTTTTTTTTCAACAAGCTCTTCTTCTTCTGAACTTTCGGTTTCAGATTCTAAATATTTTCGTTTTATAAGTTTGGATTTGATTTGTTCCTTTTTTCTCCTATTCTTTGGAGGTTTTTCTTCTGGTATTTCTTCTTTTTTATTTTTGATTTTTTTAATTTCATTCAAATCGGATTTCATGTTTTGCAATTCAGATTTAGAAGAATATTGAGTCAGTTGATTTTGTAATTGTTGCATGTGATTTTTAATTTGAGTGAATTGTTCTTTAGGAATTACTTTTGATTCTTCATTTGATTCATCATTTTTTCTCCTAAATTGACTAAATTTTTATGATATCTTCCGTTAGCACAAAAGAGACTCGTTTTTTTTTTGTAAATAGGTGAGAGAAAAAAAATAACAACTTTTTCTTTCTTTTTATATTTTCTTAATCATAATAAAAAATAAAAGACATTATTTTATACTAATCAAACTAGTTAATTGTAAAACGGAACCATTTGAATCTTTAAAGTAGGATTAAAAAAAACAGTAGAACTAAGATTATTACAGGTGAGGGGTTCAGATTTTGAATTGAGAAACGACCATCTTGTTTGTTTCCAATCGTCTACATCGTTGATATCAAAGGTGGATAATTGTCCTTGAATAGAAGTATTACGATTTTTTGTAAAATCAATATTGGTGGTGACTTGAGTAGAATTGGTGTAGTCTAATAAATTGAAAAAAGCAACATTACCGGGAACATAAATTTTGTTCATATACATTCCACAATTTACAGCTTGATCGCATTTGATAAAAATGTAAGCGTCCGTAGTTGAAGAAAAGTTGGAAACAGTGTTATTAAAATTACTAATTTGAACTAGAGCACATCTTAAGAAAGGGAGACTTTTTTTTTGAATTTTAAAATCTAGCGACATGGCGTTGGTCATATTTTGATCCACTTGCATAACAAAGGGATTGATTTGTTGAGTTAAACTGTATTGATCTCTTTGTAAAAGTAAAGTATAAGGTATAGGATTGTTTCCAACAGGTTGATACATTTTTAAAATGATAGTTTTTAAAGGTAAACTGTCTGTCCAAGTTTGTATAATCGTACCATCGCTCTTTTTTTGATAAATGAATTGACCATTAAGAGAAGTGCAATAAAATACCAATTCTGTTAGATTATTTCCTTGTAATATAGCTTTGACACTATTTAACCATGTTTTATGACTCGGTGTGGTAGCTCTTTCTAAAGTACTTGTTGTGACAAGAGGTACTTTGATGGTATTTGAAAAAATAGGTTTGCTTTGTTCGCAATATATTAAAACTTCAATAAAAGTTTCTGCGCTATATTTAGCGATTAAAGAGCTATCGGATGTCCATATTTTATAAATGTCATTAGGTAAGTTTGAAGGTAATACTTGAAAGGGAGTGCCTTTTATTTCGGGAGTACCAATAGGAACATTATTCCATGTGTAACTGGTATCATAATCTGAATAGGAGTTACTTTTCATTTCAAAATAGGCGTTACTTTTCATAAGTAATGTGCTCAATTTAATGGGTGATAATAATTTTCTTTGGAAGGTTGGTAAAGAAAAAAAAGTATAATAATTTGAAGTTCCGTCTATAGGATCAGGAATGCATGAAGGCACACCCTTTGCTTTATTTGTAAGATATTTACTAAACATGTTAAAATCGGACCCTGCATAAGTATGATCGTCAAAAGTCAAGTTATTTAAATTGAGATTGAGTAAATTGTTTGTCATGTTTAAACTTTCGGTAAAAACATCCATCATTTTTAATTCTCTTTCAGGCCATATGACTTGATCTACGTTAAAAAAAGGTAAAGGTAAAGAAGCTAACGGTATATTTTTTAAGGTATAACGATAATATTTTCTTTTGAATGTGAGAGGAAAATAAATTTGATAAAAACTTGTTAATAATTATGTAGGTTCTACGCCTAAATCAGCTGCTGTAACATAGATAAGTTTTGTACCAAATCCAGTTGGAAAAGCAGTTGTAAAAGCAGCTTTGATAATATCTACAAATTGTGGTAGTACTATTTTTTCATTGGTATAATCTTCAGGATAAAGTGGGTTTTTAGTGTCGACATAATCGTTCCAAATTTTTCATAAAGATTGAATACGAAGGTTGACATTATAAGGTGTGTTGAAATCGTTAAGATTAGTTTCTACGTTATATAGGTTGCCTTCAAAGGGTATTGTGTTGGTGTTGGTTATTATTTTTAATAAAAAGAAAGCAATTTGCCACGGTACAATGTGTTTCATTTTTGATTTTGTACTTTCTGCAATAGGTAAAAAGTTATTAACATACACATCTAGATCAACACTAAGAATATTATTGTCGGCGGTTAAATTTGTTCCAGTTAAAGCCGGATTTTTATAATTGGGTGAGAGCATAATATGAATAAAAGGTCGAACAAAGGTTTCTTCTATACCGTTTAGAATAGTTTGTCTTTCGGGTGAAATAGCTGCTATTTGTGCGGCGGTTAAAAGCGGATATTTTGCATAAATTAAATAATTTTTACTAGTGTGAGTATTTAATGATAAATTGAATATTTTGTCGTATAGAGAATTAGTAGTAATATAATCAAATTGTAATAATTTTGTAAAATCTTCTAGAACGTACACACTATCACTTGTTCTATTTGAAAAAAAAACCGAAATAAGATAAACCTCTTTCTTGTAAAGACGAGATCACGCTTAAGGTAGATCGAATAGGTTGTAAAAAAGAAGGATTTCTTGCGTGTTCGTTTCTTTTTTTATCATACCATAATAAATTATAATTTATTCTATTACTAAATGGGGAAGTATTAACGTTAAATAAATTTTGTTGAACATTGTTGTTGGTATCTAAACTAAACTTTATCATGGGTAAATCGATTACAGCCGTTTTGTATCGAAGCTCAGTCGAAGGATCAAATAAATTTTTTGGATTAAAATATTTTGTTGATGAAATTTTACCATCTTTGTTATAATAACTTGAAATAAAGTCTGAAAAATATAAAACTCTATCTAATTTAGAATTATAAAGTTCCAAGTTTCTAACAAAAAAATCATCTTGATATGCGGTGGGTGACATAACGCCAAAGAGTTTACCTCCACCTGACGCATTAAAGGTCCACATATAACTCAAATGATCGGCGTTCATGTTTTCCATATCTAATATGTCATAGCAAGGAAACGTGTCACCTGGTAAGGGTATATGATTGGTGTACAAGACAACATTTTTAGTAACAAGATAAAAATATTTTATGTGTCTTGTAGGATTGCTAATCATATCGCTTTGAATATCTGATAACATTTTTTTTATAGCAGGTTTGGATTCCATTCTTAATCCGTAATTGTTTTCTAAGAAGGATAGGTTTTCATATACTCGAGTTAAATTGGTAGGTACGTCCATACTGGCTAAATGTAAAATTGTGTTATTTTTAAATGTGGGTTTGTCAATATCGTTAGGAGTCAAGGGTAAACTAAAATCGTTCAAGACATTATAATGCACGCTAGCTTAATTTTTATTTTTAATTTCGCAAAAATAATACGTGCTACAATCATATTTATTTACATCTAAAACATCGTTAAACGTTAAATTGTTCATTTTTTCTTTTTTTCTTGCACTCTTTTCTTCAAAGATTCTAAAAAAGTGGTAACATATTCGTTAAAGTTTTTATAATAAATGTCTTTGTCTTCTTCGTTAATAGGTAACAAATCTTCTCGTTTTACTTTAAAAGTCGTATTTAAATCGCCTACTATTCCCACTTTATAAATAATAACGGGTAAATAACCTTCTACTGAAGAGTTAGAGCGCTTAGAGACTTTGATAATAATTACTTTTTCGGTAGTGTCCCAATAGGGTTGATCGCGAGTAGTCGATTTGCTAAAAGTGTCTTTGGGATCTATTTTATACTTTTTCAAATAATATTCGGTTCCAACGGAGAGAGGTTTGTATATTTTTAATTTTTCGTTTTTGTATTTTTTTTCTACTCGATGTAACATGTTGGAAGAAAAATGATGTCCTCGTCTTTTGCCGTCTCGGTATTGATCGACTAAACGAAGAGCTTTACCTTTGGCGTCGTCAGCATCCAATTCATCAGGAGCGATTCCACTTGTGACTCGTTCTTTTTCGTTGAGTTTTTGTTCCATGTCCTCAATATAAAAACTCCAATTCTTTTTTTGAAGTTGGCCTTGTTTTCTTAATTTTTGATAAAGTTGTTTTAAACGTCCTATGGTTGATTCGGCCAAGTAAGCTTTTCCATAATTTTTAGAACTAAAATGAACAATGTTTTGTTCATAACACCATTCTTTCATTTTGTTGTTAAAAAATTCTCCACCTTGATCCGTTTGCAAGTAGATAAAAGTTTTATCGTCTCTTTTAATTTCTTCAAAAATATGTTTAAAACTGCTCAGCACTTTGTCGGCTGTTTTTTTACTAGTGACTCTCAAATACACTTTTTTAGATACTCCATCAACCACAACTAAACAAAATTCGGGTCGATGAGGAGCAAAATTTAAATTAAAACTGTTCATGTCGGCCAAATCAGCTTGAAAATATTGTCAAGGTCTATCGTACGAATATTGATGTGTTTCGTAAACATAAGGTTTCCAAGGTGCTTGTTTTTTAGCGTTGACATCTGTTTTCTTTTTAAAATGCAAAGTAACGTGTGACCAAGCGGTGATGAGACCGTTCCATTTGGCATATATGGAGTTTTCTAAAAGAGCTTTGAGTTGATCATAAAATTTCAAATCGGTTGGATTTTTTTTTAAAGTGTCCAATTGCAACAAAACTTTTTTAATTTTGGGTACGTCTGTCAAAGCAAACAAACGACTCGATAATTTAGTCAGTTATCTTCTACAAGGTTGTCAATAGCATCTCTCAACACATTGTCCATTTTTTTTTAAAAGTCGGAATATTTCGTTATCGGAGTTTTTCTTTTTCTTTCTTCTATATTTGTAGATGACGATCTAGTAGATGGTTTTTTTTATCTTAATCCTAAACGACCACTTCTAGTTAACATTGGAGTTTCAGTACTAGCAGTAGCAGCTGATGGTTTAGTTTCAGTTGTTTCAGGTAAAGCAGTAGCTCCTAATAATGTGGGAGGAGTTTCAGGTACAGTAGATGCAGTTATTTCAACAGGTTCTTCTTCTTTTTTAGTTTTTATCGGACCTAAATAAGGATCGGATGCTCGTGTTCGTGGTTCTTTTTTGGGTGTAGGAATTTCTAGCAAGAAAGACCATGTTAAAGGATGAGTGAATAAATTTCTTTTTTTAAAATGGGTAAGTAGTTTTAAAGCGTTGGCAAAATTTTTAATATTATTAGAATCCATTTCAAAACATTTTTTATAAGATATTAAAAGCGAATTTAAACGACCAAGTTGAGAATTATACATTGCACCCATTATCATTAACATTACGAGTAAACTTTTTTCTTTGATTGTATTTTCTGTACAGTAAAATTGATTTGAATTGGATTTAATATGTCGCAACAATCCCAACATACCTCCTTTACCACAAGTTTGTTCTAGTTCCTCTTTTAATAGGGCTGCATCTGTTACATCTCTAAAAGGTAAAGAAGGTACAGTGTTAAAAAAAGTTTTGAACGTTAAATAGAGCATCGTTTCTCCGATGGGTCTGCTGGCTTTCGTTATAGTTGTTTATCATTTTAACAAAAATATCTTTATTAGGCAGTAAATAACTGTTGACTTGAATGTATTCTCTCAATATTTCAAATTTATCACCTCAAAACATTTCGCCATATTGTATACATCTTTGTTGAATAATGTCTTTTGTTTGTGTTAATATTTCAAAAGCTCTATTTCCACCAAAACTTTTATCGCTGAGAGATTCGCTTTCTATAAAACTAGAAGTCATAACAGTGTAAGGATCTCGAGCTAGAGCACTAGCATACACACCTTCGGAGGTTAATTTAGTTTCGTTTCGGAAGAGTATGTTGTATTTTTTAATAAAACTCCATAATTTGGCAAAAGTGAGTTGTCTTATTTGGTATTAATCGGCTACTATTCTCATGTTTGTTACATAATGAGAAGAAGTGAGTAAAATTAAAAATTCGTTAGCATAATAGAAATATTGTTTTGGATCGTTTATTTTTTCAAAGGCAAAGTTGCTCACATTGTTAATAATACTAGCTATAGATTCTTATACATCTACGTCGTTGGCTAGGTATAAAATATAAATTTTTAAATTGCTTAGAGTGACTTTTTCGTTTCTTGGTTTGTAAACGCGTAAAGAAATTCGATGTGATCCAAATCGATAATTGACTTGATTTTTACACATGTCCACCAGATGTTTAGGTAAGTTGGGAATTTTTTTTACAGATTCGTTTCGATAAAGCTGTTCTAGAATTTCACTCGCATTGGCTGTTTCGTGAAAAATTAAAAATTTATTAAGAGGTGTCAAAGTGTAAATTTTTTTATGAGTCGATGGAATAGTATTTAAAGTAGTAGAACGCGGTAAAGTGTTTAATGTAGATTGAATAGAGGTGGGTGGTGTAGTAGTAAGAGAGTTGTCTTCAATAGGAAGTCTTTTTAAATTTCTCATCATTCTTAAAGATTCGCTAATGTTTCTTTGATCAATTTGATCATTGAATTCGCTTTGTTTATTCATATTTAAAATGGATTTAAAAGCGTAAGCATCACCTCCTACGTTGAGATAAGTTTTCCATTTTTCTTGTTCGCTGATTAAACTTGTAACTATATCAATACCGAGCGTGGTGTCTAGAGGTAACAAAGCATTTAAATTTTGTTGAAAGCTTACTTCACCAGCAATTTAATTTTCGAGATTGATGGGATCAGCATTATTGAGAGAAGAAGGTAAATCATATCTTTGAATAATGTCAGACACATTCGATGTGTTTGTTTCTCCAGATTCTAGGTTTACTTGTTCGTTTTCTTGTTCGTCGATTTGTAATAATTTTTTGTTAAAAACATCCATGTTGTAGGCATTTTTGGCTAACACCTTACGTAAAGTTATTAAAGGAGACTTGTGATAAGGTCTATATCTATTCATGTTTCATAAAAATACAAATTATTTTGAAAATACAATTCTTTTTGACATTAATTAACGCCAAACTGTTGTCTTAATAAATCGATTACAGTTTTTGTAGGTTGTATAGTGTCGAATGAGATTAATTTATTAGCGTAATAATTTTTAATTTCGTGATAAAGTTTAAAACGAGTAAAGTCGAAATATTCTTTTAAAACGTCGTAATTGTGATAAACAAAGTCTGGTATAGCTTGATTGTTATCTTTCATTTTTTCTTTTTTCATGATGACTTTATTGTTTTCGTTAAATTTTGGATACGGATACAAATATTCTTTGACAAAAAGTTTAATTTCTATACAAACGTATTCTTGAAAAGCGTTTTTATTTGTTGACGTTCGTGATCCGATAAAAGTTAACATTTTAACATTTTTACAGCATTAAAACGCGTCAAAATTTCTTTTTTCCATATTTTAATTTCGTTTTCGTCAATGTCTTTTCTTCTATTCATTTTGGGAATAAAAATTTGTCCTCGAACAGCCAACTTTTGTCTCATGGCTTGACGTTTACTTGCTTTGTTGGAAGGATTGCATAATTCGTAATCGTTTCATAAAATTCGTAAAAAATCTTCGCTTTCCCAATCATGTAGAATCAGAACTGGGTCCGCCGTCTGAAGATTCGTCTGTAGATTCGTCTGAAGATTCGCACAATCCATAACGTTTTTGTCTTTTAATTTCTTCGAGTAGCTGTGTTGCTCTTTTGCTTTCACTCCATTTTCTTTTTTTTTATTGGATTTTCTTTTTCCTTATTTATATAGATTTTATCTTCTTCGCCGGGTTTTTTCTCCTTCTCTTGGTTATAGTTATTGTGATGCGATTTGAGATAATAATGATTTTTTAGATTAGGCGCTTTTACGTAGGGAAAGGTTTGAAAACTAACAATTTTTTTGTTCACGCTCATGTCTTTATAATCAAAGTCCAATTTACCTTGAGCGTCTACTGGAATAAATACTTTTTGTTCTTTACTCGTAATCTGAGTTCTTAAGCGTGCAACAGAAGAGTTTCTTTTAAATAAAGATAAATGTTCGTGCTGATTAGAAGTTTCTTTATTTAACAAATCGCTTATAACGTGATGATGCATTTTGCCGGTTGAAGAAAAATCGTTTTTAAATTTTTTTTCAATTTCGCTGTTGTTATCAAAAGAAATGATACATTTGTAATGAGACACTAAATTGTCCCAACATTGACTGGTTTTAGAAGGTACGGAATGAGAAATGGTAATAGTACCTACTCCGTGATGAGATCCGCTAGAACACGCGCTCGTGTATTGTTGACTCTTTAAACAAAAAGCGCTAATATCATCGAATAAAAGTATTGTTTTTATTAAACGGTGATCACTATTTTGAATACCGTATTTATCTTTGGAAAAACCAATGGCTCTCTGTATTACTGAATCTAAATTTTCTGGACTGGTAACTGTTATAATATGATACGCTTCTAAATTATTTTTAGAAGATTCGATAATATTTTTCCATGTTTTGTGTTGACATTCGCTAGGTTCTCTCATATGTATTACAAATAACATTTCAGCATCAGGAAATTTTCCACAATGTAATAATTCTCTGGCCATAGTCGATTTTCCGCTGTTTGTAGGTCCTGTAATAATTGTATTTTCAGGATATACATCTTGAGTGGGTTTAAAAATATTAAATTTAACTTGTGAATTGCTTTCTTCGTCTTTGAGTTCAGTTTCTTTTGATGTTCCTTTTAAATAAAAATCATGAAAACCTTTTTCGTTTAATATTTCTGTTATAGATCTACCATCTTTTTTTTCTAACGGTATCTTTGCAGGTTGTTCTACAGTTTCGAGTTTTTGTTCAAGAGGTTTATCTTCTTTTTCTTCCATTTTTTATATTCATAAAAAAATAACAATTTTTTTAATTTATATCTTTTTTTTACAAAAAAAAATTTACAAAAAACGGTCTAAAATAATTTTTTTAATGTCTATTCTTGGTATGTTATCCAATACGTAAAGTAATTGTTCTTGTGTCACGTTACGATTCCATATTTTTAACATTTGAAAACTTTTTTCATCGATATTTATATTATAATAGGTCAGGGTTAGGGTTAGGGTCAGGGTTAGGGTTTCTCGGGGTTTTAAATATCTTCCACAAGGTTTCCAATTGATCGCCAATCGTCTTGCTAATTCTGATAGTAATATAGTGTCCTTTATTAAGTTATGATTCGTTTTTTTCTCTAAAAGACAAGAACAATTATGTATTCTATTAAAATCTTCACAATGCTCACAATCTTCTTCATAACAGCCTAAATGACATACAAAACTTAAATATTCAAGTAAACATTCTGTACAACAACTTAAAAATGCTTCAGGGATTAACTCGCGTCCGTTTAGAGCGATTAGAATTAAACGAAAAGTAAAAAATCCTTTTTTGTCGTGATAATATTGAACTTCGTTTTCTGTATTTTCTACTAAATAAAAATTTTTTAAGCCAACTTCTTTCAACTTGTTTTCGAGTTGTAGCGTTGTTAATTTTTGATCAAAAAAACAAAACTCCATTTTTTTTATTTACAAAAAAAACTTTACAAATTTATATTCTTTTTAATATCGTATAATAAAGGTATCAAAACTTTTCGATTAAACATCGCCATTGTATGAAAACGCTCTGATTCTTTTATAATATTTTTTTCAATTTGAAGTAAATTTTGAATGTGTTCATCGCTACAAAATTTTTCCATATTAGGTAAAACTTTTAAATAGGCTTCTCGTATCGGTTCCAAAAGATAATGATCTCGAATTTCAGTCATGACTCCGTCATCAAAAACATAATTTTTTTGTGTAAATCTTTTTAAAAAAGTAATAGTGTGCGTTTTTATTTTAACTTGTTTGTAATTAACACTCATTCTATTTTGTTCGATAGGTTGATTTTCTTTTACCACTGGAAAAGGAAGAGGTCTACACAATTTTTTTGCAGCAAAGGTATCAAAGCCGTTAACATAATTTGAAAAAAAGAGTTTATAATTGGGTACTCCTTTAGCTCTATTTTTGTAATAGTTTTCTTTTTCTTCATCTGCGTTGACGCTGTGAACACTATAACATTTAGGTCCCATAGCAAAAGCTTGAGCAATGTAATAGGAAGGAGGTATTTCGTTTTGAAAATGATCCGTTTCTTTGGCGTAAAGAGTGGAATAAAAAGGGTGAGTTTTTTTATAATTGGAATAATCCATCCAACGATTGCCAAATTTTGAAAAATAAATCCATTCTTCTACTTTTTCGCGAAACGTTGAAGAAAGCATTTTTTTTTTTTTTTTGCGTAATGAAAAAACAACCAGAATCAGTATCTGTTACTACCAAATGTTTTTCAGCTCCATGATTTCTTAATACTTGTCCCAATTCCCAACTAAAACGTCCTACGTTGAGTTTAGCATAAGATAAAATTTGTGAAGCCACAATACGTAAAGATGTGTTAACGAGTTTGCATTTTTCGCTAGTTGTTAAAATGAGAGCATTTTTATGATCTTTTGATTTTAAGAGTTCAAAGGCGTCTTTCATTTCATGATGATTGTCTTGATCGTGAAATAAAATACTTTTGATTTTAACATCAGTCATCAAACCAAACAAAGTTTCTTTAAAATAATCATCATAACTAAAATCACTCGTCTCGTAATCATCTAAACAAACTTTTTTTTCAAAAACGTCCAATTTATATCTTTCAGGTTCAACACCAATAAATAAGGATCCGTTATATAATAAATTTTGAAAATGAAAAGGGAATAACATTTTAATATTTTCATCTGTTTGACCTTCTTGAATTAAAACACGACGAATGTTTTGAAAATTTTCAATACTATTTTGAAATGCTTTTTCTTCGTGGTTAATAAAAGTAGTATTTAGTTTTTGCGCAATTTGTTGACTCAAGGTTCCGTAATGACCGTTAATTTGCAGTTCGCAAGAAGCATCCACTACCTTGTCACCCTTTTTAATAGCTTCTTTTCTTTTTTTCTTTTTTTTTTTAATTAAGGTTTTACAATAAATTGTGTAGGCATAAACTGCCTGTCAACCTAATTATATAATACTTGACAATTACAGAGTTTGTATAACTAATAGAAAATAAAATGTGGATTAGTCATAGAGAAGCCATTTATTTTTTAGATGATTGTCTAGAAGCAGTTTAAACGTTTTTAAAGATAACGCTGATACAATGTGATTAGGAAGAGAGTTCCATTTATTTATTATTCTTAGAGAAAAAAAATTCATACGTAAATTTAATCGCGAAAATTGTTTTTTTAGTTTATATATATGACCACGAGTAATAAATTTACTATCTTTTTCAAAAAGACTTCTGTCACTATTTTTTTTTGCACCATTTGTAGACGTTGGTTAGGTCTGCACGAAGTAGCCTGTATTTTACAGTTGTCGTATTTAATGCCAACAATCTTTGTTCATACGGTAGATCCTGTAATCCATTGATTCGTTTCGAAGCTCTTCTTAACACATTTTCTAGTTGCCGTTTGTCTTTGAGAAGTCCAGGGTTACAGATTGATCCACAGTATTCTAGGTGAGGGCGGACTAGTGCTGAAAATAGTTTTTTGAAGGATAATAAGTCTGGATATGATGTAAATGTTCTTTTTATTATTCCTATTATTTGTGTGGCTTTGTTGACTTGAATAGTTCTGTTTTTGGAAAATAATAAGTTCGAATCTATGTGAACACCTAAATCTCGTTCGCAATTTGTGGTTTTAATGTTTACTCTTATATTTTTTTCTGGATCATGCATATTATAGGTATGGGATTTGTTGTTGTTTCCTAAGTGCATTACAGAACATTTATCAATGACATATATAATAAAAAGTAAAGTTGGAAGGATGGAGCATTGGGGAACTTCACTTTTAACGGGTACCCAGTTTGAATAATTTCCATTAACAACAACTCTTTGTCTACGGTTTTTCAAAAAGTTTTTAATCCAATATAGTATTGATCCATTTATACCATAAGCTTTAAGTTTCGAAATAAGAAATTTATGTGGAACTTTGTCAAAGGCTTTTTCAAAATCAAGATAAATGTTGTCGATGGGAATATTATTATCAAGTGATGACGTCCAATAATTAATTACAGTTAAAAGGTTAGTTAAACAGGAATGATCTGGACGAAATCCATATTGGTGTGAACTTAATAAGTTATTTTTAATCAGGTGTGTCATAATATGATTTTTTATAATTTTTTCAAAGATTTTTATTAAAGTACAAGTTATACTGATAGGTCTATAATTAAGTGCTTTTGATCTGTCAGCTTTTTTGAATATGGGTGTAATTGTTGCGTCTTTCCATATTTGGGGTATTGATCCACTCTCAAGTACTATGTTAAAAATAGTAGATAGATGTTTAGACCTTTGAAAGCAAGTTTTCTTAAATATTATTGGGTGTAATGCATCAGGGCCTGGTGATTTAGATGAGTTTAGACTTTTGAGGTATGTTTCGATATTTTCCGGACTTAGATCAATATTGTTTGTTAGTGGATTTACATTTTTATATGTTAGGTTAAATGGTGGTGTTGCTGTTATTTTTTTGTTTGAAAAAGTATCAGCAAAACAAATATTGAATAGATGAGCTTTATCTAGATCAGTAATTGCAACAATATTATTGTATTGGATGTCAGGGAATGCTTCTTTGTTTTTTCTTTTTGATTTGACATACGAGTAAAATGCTTTTGGATTTTGATCTATGTCTCTTGCCAGTTTTTTTTCAAATTCAATAATTGCTTTTCTGCACGCAATTTTTGCTTTGTTTCGTGAAATGCGGTACTCATTATATGTTTCTTCATTTCTGTTCAATATATATTGACGATATTTCTCTCGTTTAAATTTAAGTTCGTTGATTATTTGAAAGTCAATCCACTTTGAGCGTTTTTTATTATTAAAGTTAGATTTTGGGATATTATTGTTGATAGTAGTTTTAAGTTTATTGAAAAAGATACTCCATAGTTGGTCTGAGTTGGATGTTGGACAGAGTTTAATATTTGCAAGGTCTTCATTAATTTTGTCATAGTTCCCTTTTGTGTATAAATGCTTTGTATGGTACTGTGGTAAATTTATAATAGATTCAATCGAAACAGCAAAGTAGAGTAGTTGATGATGACTTTTGCCAATGGGTGCTAGATGAGTTAAAAAGGAGATCATGTTTTCATCAGAAGTAAATAAGAGGTCAAATGTAGAAGGATTTTGATTTTGTCTGATGTGTGTTGCATTTGAAATATGTTGGGTTAAAAAAGAATCGCGAATATTTTCAGTAAATTTAATTGATTTAGAGGAATTTGTAATAGGCTGTTTTGGATTTTGCCAGATGATATCTGGGTAGTTAAAATCTCCTATAATAAGAATGTTTGGATATTTGTTTGAAAGTTTGGCAATATGTTGATTTATGCAGTTAGTGTTTTCATCGTTACTATTTGGTGATCTGTAATATAAACTTAACAATAACTTAGAAGTTTTCGTTGCAATTTCACAACTGAGCGATTCAGATGGAAATATATCTAGGTTTATTAGGGATGACTTTAGTTTGTTATGTATAAATATTGCTAAACCTCTTCGGCAAGAACTATTCTTGTGATTTGTATGTAGTATGTAATTTTCAATAGCAAATTCGAGATCATTAACTTCAATTTTTTTATTTTTAGGCAGAGTTTCTGTTAAAAAAATAATTTCGGGTTTCAGATTGTTTACAATTTGTTTGAGCTCGTGGCGTTTATTTAGGAAGGAGTCGATGTTTGTGTATATAGCTTTGACGGATTTAATTTCAGTAACTTTTTTAATGGTTTGAAAATTAATCCAATTTTTTATAGTTTTTTTATATTCTTTGTTTACTGAAATTAAGTTTGATGACTTCGTTGCGCCTAATGCACCATCGAAAGGGTGAGTTTGGTTCATTTTCAAGGAGAGTTTGGTTTTTCTTATTTCTTTCTTTTCTAAGTTGAGAATCGATTTGCCTTTCGGCGAGTGTCATATCTGGATTAATGAAGACGTTTGTATATTTTATCTTTTTGCGCAATTCCCTAGCGGCAAGTAAAACTTTATTACGTTCGCTGTTTTCAGGAAGTACTGCAATAATAGGCGGAGGAGTTTTTGAGTCTTTTTTGTTTTTTAATCTTATTATTTTAATAGGTTTTTCATTGCCTTTACCAATTTCCTCAAATATCTCGTCAATTATTTTTTTGTCGTCGTTGTTTTTTTCAAGTTCATTTATTTTTTTTGATTCTGGAATTTCAAAAACGATAATGTTCTTTTCACGCTTTTTTTTTCTTCCTGTTCAGATAATATAGTTTTGGTAATTGAGTTTACAACAATAGCTTTTTCTGCAGATTTATTTTTGTAATAAAGATTTGACCAAAATGTAGCTGAACTATTTTCGGTTTCTTTTTTCGATTCTAATAATTCAATTCTTTTTATAAGTCTTTGAATAGTTTCGTTTTGATCACGTATAATATCGGATAGTTCCGAACAGCTAAGTTTACCTTACTTAATCATGAGTATTGTTATGACGTCGTGTCGATTTTATGAAATTAATAATGAATAAATAATAATAATGTAAATATGAAAATAATAACAGGATAATAATAACAATAATAGTAAAATAAAATTTACAATTAAAAAAAAAATCTGAAAGAAAAAAAAAAAAAAAAAAAAAATATATATATATATTTATTATGTTTATTTATTACGTTATATAAATTTTATAAAGAAAACAAAAAAATATATATATATATATCGACTAAAAATTAAATTGAAAACAAAAAAATGAAAAATAGAGAAGTTTATAAAAATTTGCAAACAAAACGACAAGAAAAAAAATAATTTTGAATAATAATTGAAAAAAAAAATTAGTAATAATTATGTTTCTTACGTATTCAGAAAAAAAAATAAAATTTTTTCCATATTTCTTTTTACCATTTTTTGAGCTAAAGGATAGCGCCATAAAGGAAGTACTTTGTAAATTTTTTCAACAACGCATCCACAACATGTAGTCAACCATATTAAAGTGTCTAAAAATTCACAAGTTTCATGTGAACTTAATTTCATGACCAATTTAATTGTTTTGTCTTTTTCTATACCGTAGGTGCCATTGGTTTTGAGATAACGTTTGGATACAATTTCAGTGGGAGAATAATCTTGAAAGGACATAATTTCTTTTTCTACCATGGATGAAAAACCTCCTACTTGATCTTGATACTCTGGTTTCATTCACTTCGGGATGAAAAGGTCGTAAATAATGCAACATGGTGTTAACAATTTGATTTTGAGCTTTTCGTGACAACATACTACTGGCTTGTTCTAAGGAACAGTTTAAAATTTTCAAACTATCTACAATTTTAATATGTTTATCGATGCAAATAATATTGACTTTGCTCACATTTTTAAATATAACAAAAACATCTTCCATGTTGCTATATTTTATAAAAGCGTTAAAAGGTGTAGTTTCAGATTCTGCCAAATGACCATATAACGGAATGACCAACATTTTTTTTAAACCTTCAAAAATCATAATGCGGTTATCAAAAGAAGCATTGTGAGCAAAAATAGGACAAGACAAATGCTGACTATATCTACCTAAATTTTTGTTGCAATAATCGTGAGCTAATCCATACACTTGTCCTGAAAAATGATCGTGATCAATAACAAGATAATCTTCAAATGCGTTAAGAAAAAAATTGCATTTCTTTAAAACTTTTTCTCGATTTTTTTCATCTTGAATAAAATCAGATAAACTAAATTTTGTTTCAAATTGATTATTAAAAGCAACCAACATGGCATGATACCATAATTCGTAGACGGGTTGCTTAAATTTTCTCATTAGAAACAAAAAATGAAGGTTATCTGTATATTGATCACCACTTTCGTTAATACATTTGCGAAAGATTTTGATTAAAAAGTAGGGATCTTCTAACAACTCTATATCTTCTTGATTAAAATAGTTTTCAAATTGGTGTTTGGTCATGATAAGCAAAGACAATTGTTTCATATAATCTACAAGTTCGCCACTGGTGATTCTCACATAATCACTCAACAAACCGTTAGTGGCAGTAGGTATTGAAACTTTTCCCACCACCTACAACAAATGTAATACAAAGTGGATACTCGAAATAAATCTTGTTTTATTTTTTCAGCATCGTTGTCGATTAAATAATTTTGAACGTGACAAGGTAACATGAACAATTCTTAACGTCCTACTCTTTGAAACACCATGCTCACAACTTGAATTCGTTTGTCGTTGTAAATGCGAAATTCATTATGATTTAATCTTTCAATTTCTTGAGGAGTCATGTGAGAAAATTTATTTTTATAAACATCAGATTGACGTATTTTATCTACGGGAGTTCTACAAATAGAACATAAAGGATTTTCTTCTTGCCATATTAAATCTCTTTCTTCAGTTGATATATTTAAATTTTCAAAACGCGGTAAACATATTTCATAAGTAAATCGAACCAAAGTATCTGCTAAAGCAATTAAATCGTAAACTCTCAATTCCATTTTTAATTTTTCATTATTTTCACAATTTAACTTTTCCCACAAGATACGTCTGTGTGTTTTGTGAAGTAAAGAAACTCCTGGTTGATATTAGGCAGGTAAAGACGTTAAAGGATTTCTTTCTAAACTTTCAACCGTATTTTCATAATAAAAAATCCATTGAGTAATGACTTGACCTTGTTCATCCAAACCAAAACATTCTCTTGCTAATTTTTCATGAATGCATTGAATCACAATGGAATGACAATAATAATTCAACTCAGATCAAGGTTTGACTTTAGAAGTTGCATTTTCTTCAGACTTTGTAATACTAGTTTCACAATCAAATGTCATTAAAAAAGGAAACAAGTTTTTACTTGTACACATGAGCGAATTTTGTGGTCGATAGTGAGTAATGCAATCACCGTATGTAAATTTGTCCGTTTTATAATAACCTTCGCATTTGTGTTTCTCTGTAGTTAATTTTTGTCCACAATCTGAACATTGAAACAAAACACGTGAGTTGTTAGAACAAAAATACTTAGTAGAAAATTTTTCATTCAACATGCTTATAGCGTGAAAAGAATTGTTTTTTTGAAAAATACAAATTTTTATCGTGTTGATTGTTTTTTTCCGTTGATTGGCTTTATTTCTTTCTTCATCATTAATAAAAACGCTTTGAGAATCTTGATCGTCTTTGGTAATGTTTGCGCTTTCGTAAACCACTTTTAATAATTCTGCAAGAGAACTTTTATATTGTGATTTTAATTTAGAATGCAACAAACGAATTTTGGTGTTACTTTTGTTAACGGCAAAAGTTTTAATGTTAATACGATCAAAAGTATTTTCGTAAGCAAAACAATGACACAAATCAATCAAAGTTTGAAATGACATATTTTTAGATTTTTCTTTTAATTGTTGTAAAACGTTTTTCCATGCTAGAATATTTTGCTCTTCTTGATCTTCAAAAAGAAGTTGTAAAATATTTTCTTCAGAATATAAATCAGTAGCATTTTTTTCCAACACTTTTTTATTCCATTCTTTAACAGTGCACACATTCCATTGACGAATCAACAAAGAGACGAGAAACGCTGAATAAAAACATAATCCTGGTTCAAACAAAATACTATAATCTAAAAACATTTTTCTTTTTTGTTGATAAGACAGATTAGTATAAGATAAACTTTTTAGTGATTTTTCCCATTGTGTTATAGAATGAGGTCTATACCATTCACCAAACCATTCGTCCATTTCTTTCCTCTTTTGTTGATTTTTTTATATGTTTTCATGTGTTTCTTTTGATTATCTTTGCTTTTCCTTTGTTGATTTAGTATTTTTTTCTTTTTTTCATAATGGCTTTTGTTATGTTTTTTCTTTTTTTCAATTTGTTCATCTGTCATGAGCATTTTTCTTTTAAAACCAGACAATTCAAAATCTCGTAATTTCACAATGGATCTTTTTGTTAAATTGGATAAAATTTTAATTTTAATATTACATATTCGTATTATCTTCCATCCGCTATCGTTTTCTAAAACATTAAAAACAGCTCGCACATTGGCATCTTGAATAAAACGTAAATTTGTCGGTCCTTCTAAAGGTTTAATAAAATAAACAGGCGAATTGTAACAACGTTTCATTATTTTACAATAACCATTTTCAATAGATTTGCAACACAAAGTAACAATATTATAACCCAATAAGAAATTTTGAAACAAGTCACCAAAAAGAATACTGTTTTTCATTTGTGTTTCAAATCCTTCCATTGTTTTTTGTTCAACATGATAAACAATTTCATCAGGACTTTGAGTTTTGAATAAAGTTGTGATTCTTCTACAATATCTTCATCTTTATAAGCATTTTTAATGTAAAAAAAATGTTACATGTATATGCTGTTATTACTAAATTAAGTTTCCTCAGTTTGATATTCAAATTTCATTTTTTTTTAATAATCTAAAAAAAATAAAAAATTTACATGTATTTTTTATAAAATTCCAAAACATCAGAATCAACAGTAATACTTTTAAATAGTGTTCGTAAATCAAATTTATTATTAATAATTATAAATATATCGTTAATATTACAAACTCGTGATAAAGAAACATAATAAAGACTATTAATAAAAGCCTTTGAATTAAATTGAACAACGGCTTTATTCATGGTACTTCCTTGAGCTTTATGAACAGTAAAAGAAAATGCTAATTTTAAAGGCAAACCAAATCTTGAACCTACGACAGCATGAGAGCAATCTAAAATTTCTTCTTTGACACATTCAATTTTGACTTCTTTTTTATTCATCATCACCCAAACTGCATTATTTTCTATTAAAATGACGGTACCAATAGTACCATTGCACAAACCTTCTTCCACATTAATATTTCTTACAAGCATAGCAATAGCACCTATTTTAAGACAAACAGCTGCTGGAATTTGAAACGCGCATGGAATATTTCGATTTTTAATAACATCTTTATCATAAAACCAATACCCTTCTTGTTTGATAGTCTCCATTTTTTGATTGTTATAAACATCCACTTCGATGTTTCTAAAAAATTATCTTGTATATTTAGAGTTTAAATTTTCATCTTTTTCAAAACAACGCGTCATAAAATAATCAATAGTTTGGTCTGAAACTTGACCAAAACGTATTTCATTTAAAGCTCTAAAAAATTGTTCATCGTCTTTTTGTCTAAAGCATTGAGTTAAAACCAACACTTCCGTCATGTAGTGTTGCCATATTTGTGATTTAAAAACAAATTGTCCTGTAACAGGTGGCAACTGAAAAAAATCACCACAAGCAATCACTTGTACGCCACCAAATAATTCATCGTAACATTGTCTAATTTCACAAGCTATTAAATGTAATAAATCAAATGTTGAAGCGTTAATCATTGAAATTTCATCAATAATTAAAACATCAGTTTCCAACCACGTTTTTTTAATGTCTGGATGCATATGACGTTTATAATAATCAACACTTCTAACACCAGTTTCTATACCAGCAAAAGCATGTATTGTGACACCATTGATTAAATAAGCTGCTTTTCCTGTACTCGCAGTAATATGTATTGTTTTATAAATTTGTTCACTTTGAGCAATTTGGTTTACAATATAACTTTTTCCACAACCAGCGCCACCAGTAATAAAAAAATTCTTTCCTTCATCAAGCCATTGAAGTGCTTTTTGTTGTTGCAAAGATAACATTTTTTTTATTATTTACTGAAAAAAAAAACGTTTTTTATTTAGAATAAAAGTACATATAAGTATACTTGATAAAAAAAAATAAGTTTAACATTTTGTTCGTATTTAAAAATTTATTTTGAATACAAATATATTATAGCATATTTTATAAAAAACATCATATATATAATGTTCTGATCAACAAGTCTTTCCACTTTACAAAATAAATCATTCGGTTCATCTAACAAAATATTCGCAAGTATCATTTCGTTTGCAGGCAATAGGTTTTGTTTAATTAACAACTCCAACATTTTTTTATTATGTTTTTTTTTTAATTTATTCATCTAAAAAAATCAATATACAGAATTAAAACATTTTTCACAATATATAAACGAACAACTCTCCCCATCAGAATATCTATATTCATCACACTCTTCACAATCATTTAACTAATGTTTACAATTTTCAATTTCTACACATTTTTCTTTTACATGATTTAACACATCTTCTTTAGATTTTATTTTAAAAAAATCATAAAAATATTCAAAATTTAAATTCAAATAAACATGATAATGTACTTTAATATATTGTAAGACCATCAAAATCAATATATGAGGTATTCTTTTCATTTCTTCATTGAAAAATCCATTCCACTTGTAATTCAAATAATACCATTTACAATGTTGACATAAAATTTGTTTGAAGTAATCGCATGCATTCGAATTTCTTCCAAAGTAGCTGGGTTATCTTGATTGAATTGGTATATTTTTTCCATCAAAAAATCTAAATCATTATCTGTTAGTTGCATTTTTTATTATGTAATCTAAAAAAAAATAAAGTAAAATAAAGAAAAACACATTTATAAAAATAGTTAATTTAACGAATTATTCTTTAAATAATTACAATTAATTAAGCATATATAAAAAATGTTTATATATTCTCTCATAGTCATTATTGTTTTCCGACATTATAATTTCTGTTCTAATCTTTTTGCGTTTAGAACACATATTGTTGGGTTCACAAGCGCAGAAAGCCAAATAGTTAATTCCATCTTTATAGTTAAAAGACTTTTTCGTTAATATTTTGCTCGATTCCAATTTGTTGCATGCCAACTTTATATTATTTTCCATTTTTTTATTATGTAATCTAAAAAAAATACATTTTTAAAAAATAAAAAAAATTTACAGTAAATTTTTTATTCTTAAAAAAAATATGTTCAATTCTCGTTATATAAAAAATGTTTATTTCTCATTCTTTGATCGTCGATAAATGGCGAACGTATTATTATATTTTTGATTAGTTTGCATTTTGTACACAAATTAAATTCTTTACAAGGACATAACGATAAACTTAAAATTTGATTTTCTCGATAAACGATAATCTTTTTCAATAGATCTTCAGTCAATCCTAATTTTTGACAAGCCAACATTATATTGTTTTCCATTTTTTATTATGTAATCTAAAAAAAATACATTTTTAAAAATATAAAATTTACAATTATTTTGTAGTTTCCATTTGAAATTTATTTACAAAATCGTTGACATATATATATATTTTTAAATTTTCATGTATCTCTTGACAGCTAGCACATACTTGATCTTGAAAATCAACAAGTTGTTGAAAAGTCTCACATGGTATCAAATCACAAAGGGCACACTCGTCTGTTGAAAGCATTTTTCTTTTTAATTCACCACTTGGATCAGAATTTGCAACATATTCTAAAAAATCATCAAAAACGAGATCTTTCTTGACTACTTCTCTAACAAGATCAAATTCTTCCAAAGTTCTAACATAATCATCACTGTAACTTATAACAAATTCTTTGATGGCAGCATATTCAACAATATCTTTACTTGAATCGAAATTTTTCAAAGTTGACATTTTTTATTATGTAATCTAAAAAAAATACATTTTAAAAAAATTCTACCAAAAAAATAATAACCAAAAATTCTTCTTAATTCAACATAAATGTGACAAGCATTTAAATAACAAAATACACAATTCGATGTACATTCACATTGAGCTATTTTACATAAAGCATCATAAACAAAATCACGTTTTTTACAAATCACTTTGAGTAATGTTTTTGTAATCCCAATTTTTTTTGACACTTTTTCACACATTTCAGAATCCTTTTCACTTAACCACCAACCTTGAAATAACAAATGACCAAAACTTTTTAATAAAAGTTCTTTTTCCTTTTTAAAAATTTTTTCTTCTGAATATTTTTTCAGTTTTTCAGGTTTGATTTGTCGCACTTGTTTTACAAATTTGTCAAATTCTTCTTGAGTCATTTCTTCTTGAAACAATTCTTTAAGATGATAATCTTTCAAAAATCTTCTTGATTCATTTCTTCTTGAAACAATTCTTTAAGATGATAATCTTCCAAACAATCTTCCAAACAACCACTTTCACTCATAAAAAAATCTTTAGCATTCAAATAAGTTAGTCTTGTAAAATCTGGAAGAACATTGCTGTAACGAACAACGTTGTTGTCACAATCAATATCTTCGATAAGACCAAAGCTTCCATCTTTGTCTTTAACAATTTCAAATTCACAAACCACATCCATTTTTTATTATGTAACCTAAAAATTGCAAAAAATAATTACAAAAAATAATTACAAAAAAAGATTTATAATAAAGTATAATTTTCAAACATTTCAAGCACAGTTTTTTTTATATTTTCTTCATGAATATAACGTCGCACAAATTCGTATGTTTCTTTGCAAGATTCACAAGTACTTAACCCTCTACAAGTTTCTTTAGGAAAAGATTCTGCTTCATTCAATAACCTCCCAATCGTTTGAGTTTGATCGTGAATAACAGCTGTTGATAATGAAAGTTTTGTGATGAGATTATTGACTTGAAGATTAAAAGACATTTTTTATTATGTAATCTAAAAAAATACAATAAAAATTAATTGAATACAATAAAAAAATACAATAAAAATTAATTTGAATGGTCATTCAAATTTCTCAAACAATTTTCTTTGGTTTCATTCATCGCGTAAACAATTTTCTTTGGTTTGTTCATTGCATAATCAATTTTAACTTTTTGAGAATTTGCACATAGTTCTATATAACGTGATGAGGTTACAACAGGTGTTATTAAACTATTAGTTGCTCGGACTGTTAATTTTACCATTTTTTTATTATGTAATCTAAAGAAAAAAAAATTTAATCAAAAAAAGTACTCAAATATTCCATTGTTTTTAAAAATGAACGTTGTGATTCTTCGCGAATACGTATTGTTTTTTCAGTCTTATTGACAAAAGAAAAATGATTCCTTATGTCTTTGCGAAATTCAGGGACATTTTTTTCAATATACTCAAACATAGCCACATCTCTTTCTTTTTGTTTTTCTTTATCTACTGCTATTTCTCTTTTAAGCCATTCAATATTTTCTTGATTTGTCGTAAATAATTTGTTCATGACTTGCATATACAGTTGCAAAGTTTTTAATCTGTTTATAAAACCATCTTTCTCAGCATCTTCTCGTATTAATTTGTTCAATTCATCTACTGCTTCATTTAAATGTTGTCGTGAAAGTTTTTAACAAAATCTTTAAAATCTTCACCATATTTAACAAAATATTTTACTATTTTATATTGGTCAGCAATATCTGAATTAAGTTTATCCAACTTTTTGTATTTATGAGATATGTATTTTCTATTTAAATTCCATTTAAATTCTTGAAGAAAATCCATTTTTTTATTAGTTTACCTAAAAAATACAAAGTTTTAAAGTACAAAAAAAATTTAAGAAAAATAGGTTACTCGTTAAAAATATTTATAAGAGTAGTCATAAAATAATTTCTAATTGTTTTTTTTAACAATAATCTTTCTTCGTGCTTTGAAATATAATGAAAATTTTTTATGTCCACGTTTGATTTCATATAAGAGAACATGGCTTCATCTCTTCTTGCAAATTCTTCCTTTTCTTTTGTTACAATAAATTCGTCTTCTTCAATTGCAGCATTGCAAATGACAATCATGAAATTGACCAACTCCATTAAAAAATGACGTATATTGAGATATTTTTTTATTTGCTCGTTATTTTTAGTTATAATTTCTGTTATTTTTTCAAACTCTTCCAATATTCCATCTTGATGTTCATCATTGGTTAAAAATTCTTTAACGATAACAAAATGAAAATAAAAAACTGGTGATAATTCTTCCAAAAACTTCCACAAATTCTGTTCAGAATGATGTAGTATGTAATATTTTGTAATCCATTCAATATTATCTTCAGACCATTTTTCATTACCCATGTTTTCTTATTAGTTAATCTAAAAAAATTATACAGTTAAATAATTAAAATTATATACTAAATCTTGATTACATTCATTATGATTATTAACAAAAGTTATTAATTCTAAAAAATTGTTTTCGATAAATTTTACATCTGTTAAATATTTTTCTACACTATTATCCTCATCTATTATATCAAATGATGATATCATGTTTTTTGTAATTTGACATTGCTGATAAATATTTTCAAAAACAACCAAATATAAATTTAATGAAATAGTTTGATGAATAGTTCCAAATGTTCAATAAAATTTCATTTTCATTCCAACCATGTTATCAAGTGCTTCACTAAATAAAATAACTTGACAGTTTTCTATAAACGATAATATGATTTCTAAACGAGTATGTTGTTCGTAATCTAATTTTCTAATGTCATACCAAGCTTTCCAAAGAACGTATTGTTTATCCATTTTTTAATTAGTTGTCTAAAAAAATTATAAAAAAAATTATACAGATGAATGTTTAAAATGATATTGTAAATCGTGATTACATTCAATATGTTTATAACTAAATGTTAACAATTCTGAAAAAATTTCTGCAATGGTTTGTAAACTCAATATATAATTATAAACACTACTAATCTTTTCCATTTTTATAGAATCCATAAATAATTTTTCTCTACTACCACAATCAAGCTTAATTTTAGAAAAAATATCCAAATAACAATCTAGTTTATTTAAACTCATAACTTGAATTGCTTGCATAAAAAAACTCTTCATATCATTAACATCTTTGAGCACATTACTAAATGAGTCTGTTTGATACATGTTAACATAAGCGAATATTCTTGATAAACGTCCATATTGTTTTTCATCATGTTGAAAAATACTATCCCAAGTAAAGCGTCTAGGCCAACAATCCATTTTTTATTGGTTTTCTAAAAAAAAATTTACAAAATATAAAAAAATATTTTACAAAAAAAATTTAATTTCCAGTAGAACCAAAACCACCCTTTCTCTCTACGTCTTTAATCATTGACATTTTCACTCCACGACAACAACACACATCGAATTCTATTACGTTTTAGTCCGCTTTAAACATTTTCACAAATCCCATTTGAGCAATAGCATCTCCACGTTTAATCACATAATTTTCTTCAGAATGATTCATCAATAAGACTTTAATTTGCTCTTTATAATCAGCGTCTAATATTCCTGGAGCATTAAACACTACTACACCATATTTGTAAGCTATACCTGATTTTGAATATACCTGTCCTGCTAAATTTGAATCCATTTCATTGATATACACTCCAGTACTTAATAAAACACGTTGATATGGTTGAAGTATAACATCCTTTGAGCCTCTCAGATCAAAACAAGCACTCTCTTTTGTTTCATAAAAAGACCATTCATGAATATCTGCAATTTCGAGTGATTTAAACTCTTTATTTTTTTCCTTTTCCATTTTATCTATCTCGCTATCTTGTCAAGAAGATGATTTGAACAAGTTTTTTTTTACTCTTTTTATATAAAATAGTAGTCATAACAACATTATCTCTATCATTAAAACAGAATTAAAAGTATAAAGTACAAAGTTTAAAGTACATCACACCACATTGAACTTTAGACTCTTGATTAAGGATTAACTTTTTTTTAAAAAACTTGTTTAGTACTTGTTTTTTTTTAATCTCTCTTTTCAACTCAAACAGTATAAAAAGAGTTCATTTTCATTTAAAAGTTCATTCACAACACAACGAACAACAAAAAATGGCAGAGTTTGAAATTGTTTACTGCAACGATAACACCTATGTTAAATTTGCAGATTTAGCAGCTGCTACTTTGTGGTTAATTGAATTTAAAGAAGAAAAAAATGTGAAAGATAAACAATATTCTACTGCCCCTCTCAAACCGTTGGCACAATTTAATTATTACAAAAAAGAATTGATTTACAAACCAAAAAATGAGGGCTGTGAAATCTTATTACCATGGAGATATAGAGAAATGTGTGATCTCAGCAAAACAAATTATTTGTTTAGATCAGAGCTAAAATTAACAAAAGACGACAACACATTTAAATTGCCCAAAGGCGAAGTAACTAATAATGTGGTTTTTATATTTAATCATAACAAAATGACCAAAAAAGTATTGCAAACTTTAATGGTAAGTATGCAAGAAGCTCAAAACAAAGCCTATATGACAGTGGCTTACCCTAAAACTCGCATAATAAAAACCATTGAGTTTAACAATTTTGATATACGATTAGCAAAAAAAGAAGACGAAATTCATGCTACAGAATACGCAAGACTGATGGCTATAGAACCGTCTTTTCACAATTCGTTAATTAAAAATGGTGTTTCTCGAAATTTGAATCAAAATTTGAAGAGAGCTTGTGTTGAGCTTGCTGAAATCGAAACAAAAAAAACTAAAGTCGAACCAGAAGTAGCAGAAGAAGACGAAGAATAATTTTTTTTTTTGTAATTTTTATGAAAATCTTTGAATTAAAAAACCTGTTTTAATATTTAAAAAACTTGTTTTTTTCTGATCTCTATTTCCTATATAAAGGGTGAAAAAAATAAATGCTAGTTCATTTTTGAAAGAGAAAATGACTAGCAAACAACTCGACGAAAGTCTCATCAAAGCTGTTCAACTTTTTTATCCAGATAACGAATTACATCCTATGTTGTTTAAATTTCACCATTTAAATAACACGTATGAAGAATGGCAAGACATTATCTTTACGTATTTAAAAAATTTATACTTGGAATTGAACTTGGAAGAAGAAAAATACAAGGATTTGTATTATATCTTTATAGCTAAAGACTATGAAAATAAGCTTCATTTGTTTGAAAAACCTTCACGTCGTTATATGAATTTTGCAGAACAATCACCATCGTGGAGAACAAGCATGCTAGAAGTATGTCGCATGATAAACGATGATTTTTTAAATGTAACCAAAACAAAAGTAGAAAAACAACACGAAGAATTAAAAAAACAACTAGAAGACTTTGTTAATGTATATAAACTTTACTTCAAATCAAAAAACATGGAAAAAAATGCACTTCATGGAAAAGCAAACTTAAACTGACTTTAAAGTATTATTTTTTGTTTCCTTATCTATCTAACAAATGGGAGTATGATAACTTGAAGAAAAATTGTAAACTATTAAATTACGTTTATCCAGCTTGCATGGACCAACCGCCTTGCTTTTCGTTTGACGATAAAGTTTTTCATAATGGCTATTACACCCTATACACACCAGTTCCTATTTATGAATATTTTATACAAAAAAAAGTACATCAAGAAGGAGATAAAGTGTACATTTACAAAGCCTTTGAACGTTGCAATTTTCACGAAAAAAGTTTAATAGAAATGTTTCCCACAGCTCAATGGTTTTTTTTCTTTAAAAGAAATTTTAACATTTCAAAGATTTTATACAGAAAAGAGGACGATGTTTATAATTATGAAAACGACAAAATAGTATTGTTAAAAAGTATTGTTAAAAAAGATCATTACACCAAATATAATGTGACTGCGGAAGATGGATTATAAACAAGACAATTTTTTTTTTTTTTTTCCATATCAAAAAGTTGATATACAAGTTTATTAATACGAAATATATTGTCAAAGCATTCACAAGTCTCTTTTTTTAATATATAAACACATTTGATATTGTCTTTTATAAATTTAATAAAACTCGAGTATTCTTCAACTTTTAATACTGTATATTCTTGCACGTCGATATTTTCTATAAATCCGTTTGCAAATTCTTTTAAATAGTGCGCAAACATAAATGTTTCATATTTAGGACAATGTTCGTGGGTATGTTTTTTCGTATAGTTATGTTGATAATGTTCTAAACACAAACATTCAAAGTTAAAATAGCAAGGCAATTTACACAATTTGGGAAACAATAATTTGTTTAAATCAAATGTAGCTATTTTTTGATCATTTATTGTAGACAACACATCTTTTTCCATGTTTCCACCTTTATAAAATACGACATTATATTCGAATTTTGAAAATATAGTCTTTAAGTAATCAACTACGGAGCAGCAAAATATAATTTCACCTGTATACTTGAAAGACGGATAATACTCTAGTCCATGAATATTTTTTAAGCAGTTTGAAAATACTTTTTTATCCTTTTCATCCAAACTTTCAAACTTTTCACATGGTATAACTTGCGTGTGAAAAAAACTTTTTATCGACAAGTGATCTCAAACATAACTCTCTAATGCAGTTTCTGCCCCACTTGTGAACCTCTTTATTGGTAATAAATTCAAAATCTAACAACCAAAACTAGAAAAAAATGCTTTTTTATTAAAAAAAGAAGCGTATCCTTTTAATAAAATGAATAAAAAAGTATAAAAAATCAAATTTTTAAAATATTTTTTTACATTTTTTTAATTAAAAAATGATTCGCGTTGATAGCATCATTAAAAAAATTCACAACAATTGCGCGGTGTGCGCGCTCGATGAAGTATCTAAAAGATATAAACATTATGAACACAAGTCTGGAATTTCTTCACCTTCATCTGATCACGTAGAAGAAGAACATTTTACAGATAAAAGTTCATTTGAATTTTTACAAAATGTACTCAATTCTAAGAGGATAACATTAAATTCTTACAGTATTGCAAAATGTTTTAAAAACAGTGAATTTAATAATTTACTCGAAAATCCTCAACTTTGTCCTATTCATCTCAACTACTTTGACAATTTGAAAGAAACATATGGTGATAATTAAGTAATAGAGCTCTATAAATCCAAGCTCACTCTTTTGCTGCTAGAAAGAAACATCAAACCACCTATGGTTCTAACAGAAGGTGATCAAACTGACGGTTTTGTGGATACGTTTAATTCAAAAGTAATACCTACCGTCTTTTCTTTGATAGAAAAACTAGATGGTGGTTTAAAAGAGAAATCTGTGAAAAGAAACATTGAAATTATAAAGGAAGGAACCAGCGATAAAAAAACTTTATTTGTTAATATATTACACGCTATTGTAACACTATTTATTGCGAGTTTTTTTAATTTAGAAAAAGAAGAATAAAAAAATGGCTACTGATGAATCTTTGTCTCGTTTTTTTAAAAATTCAGAATTTAAAAATTATTTTATAGGAATATATGCTTTTGATGAACTAAGTCAAACAAAAACACATATTCATATTATTCAACAAATGAAAAAAAATGGCTCCTTTATCATTTACAACAATGAAACTACAAAAGAAGCAGGTCAACATTGGAGAGTGTTGATGAAAATAGGCAAGGGTCATTTTTTTGTTTTGATAGTTTAGGTGAAGAAAGTGTATTGCAACAAATTCCAAAACATTTAAGATTTAATAAATATTTGTTTGAAGCAGTAGAAGAAGTCAATAGCAATATACAAATCAACACTATTAACATTAACTACAACGAAATTGAAATTAATTCTTATATACGACAATCAAATCATTTTCCTACAGAATGGACAGCAGAAAATTGCGAGTTTTATTGGTTTACCAAATTTATTTTAAAACATAGTGAAATCACTGGCAATCGAAACGTATTTTTTTCATACAATAAATTTCCTTTTCAATGGAATGATAGTAGTTTATGTGGTGCATTTGCCGCTTATTTTGTAGCTCTAGTCTTTCGCAGCGAAAATGTATTATATACAGATCAAATATATTTACCTTCGTTGTGCAGACTGTTAAATCATTATTTTTATGAAGTAACAACGCTTAATGCCTCTTCACTAGTTCAGATAAATCTTTATTCATTTTTTCAATTTATTAAACACGAACTCTTTCCACACCTTGATAACACTGCTAAACAACTGTTTGAAAAAGACATGCAAATGCATTTTTATATGAAAAAACAGGAAAATCTAGAACGTTTATCTATTGTCTATGAAAACAAAACAAATTCCTTTGCATTATGATATTTATGAAAAACAAATATTGGCTCAAAATGCTCTTAAAAGATTTTTAAAAGATGCAGAATTCTTAAGAACAAATTATGAAACTACGTTGGATAAGTTATCTCTATAGGATATTCAAGCCATTCCATCTGTAATGAACGAGGAAAACATTTATTATATGATTCAAAATAAAATGGATAGAATTTATGCAAACAATTATACACGATTAAAGACTGCCAATCAATTTTTAGATGTACCTATTGATGATGTCATGACTAGAAAAGAAATAAAAAGGCAGATTGCTCTGAATTGAATATAAACAGATTCATGAAGAGAACAGCACACACATTACTAGAAGAAATTGTCGAAGAAAAATGCGCTACGTGTAATGGTTATGGTGAACTCTATTTCCTCGTGTTAAGAGAAAAAAAAATGACACTTTATTAAAAAATTGCACGATTCACTTATTAAATAAAGAAGTATGGATATTTAACACCATTACTAAAAGAGCGGGCAAAATACATCTTCACAAGACGTTCTGCTTGTCTTGTAAGGGGTCGTCCATAAAGTACGTACGCTCATAGGGGGGAGGGGGGGTCTTCAAAAAGCGTACGAAAGCGTATGGGAGGGGGGGGGGGAGGGTTCAATTTAAAAGTACGCACTTCGATTTTCTAATTAATCACAATTAACCAGCTAATCAATAGAAAAGTTACATTCTGACTAAAGATTCTAGTTTGCCAACATAAAAAGATGTATGGTATATGAAGTAGAGGGTACAGTTTTCCTCTATGCACACACATGTATGGGCGCCCTCAGAATTTTTTGATGTTCCAGATAGGACACTTTCACACATCGTGCAAACTCATAACTTAAGTTTCCACGTTGTGTGAAAGTGTTCTATCATCAAAAATCAAAACATCAAAAAATCCTGAGCGGGCCCATGCACACATGCCCGCCCTTATATACTGGCCCTGAGTAAGACCTGTGGGCCGTGGTTGATGGGACGGAGTCGCCCCAAAAAAAACGTGTTAATGGCGTCTCAAAGACCGCTAGGTTTTGCTAAAATAAAAAGCTTCTTAAAATAGCAAAAGGCCACAAAATTTGCTGTTGCTCTCTCCCACTGGGTTTTACCCTTTGTTTTCAATATTACTAATCTCACCTTAGACTCGTTTTTTACTTACTAAAGAGGGGTGCCTGAAAAAACGTCCACCTTAAGTATACTTTATTTACATTTGATTCGTTAAAAAAACAAATAAAGTTTTCCTAGATTTCACCGAGAATCGAACCTGGATCTCCGTCGACTATTGTGTCCGCATAAACCTTTAGCCCAAATACACACTTACATTGGTAAATTTTAAATTTATTTAAATTATTATTTGCATTTATACTTAAAGACGTTTTTAAAATGCGTAAGCAAAGAGCTTTGGGGTAGTATAAAGTATCTAAGGTACCCTCCGTCTTTTTTTTTTTTAATTAAACTTTTTAATTAAGAAAAAAAAAAAAGGAGGAATGGGGGAGGGGGATATTTGAGGGGGGGTATTTGAGAAACGTACGTACTTTTAAGGGGGGTGGAGATATAAAAGTACGCATGGCAACAGGGGGGAGGGGGGGTCAAATTTCAAAATTTTTGGCGTACGTACTTTATGGACGACCCGTAAAGGAAAAAAAACATTGACGATCAAACGATACAAAAAGAAAAAGGAAGAAGAAAAACAAAACAATTTTTTAATTGTACATATATATTCATTAAATGAATTAATATAATATTTTTTTACAACTGTTTTTTTAATATACTTCAAACACTTTATCCGGAGGCATATAAGGGTTGGCAGGTTTTGTAACAACAGAAACAGGAGCCGTTTTTGTTTTTTCCCTTTTCACGCTTTTTTTATACCGTATAACAGCGAACCCACTTGCAATGCGTTGATTACATTTTTAGGAGTTATAAAATCAGCCAATCCTCTTCCTCTTCTACGTATCCTTTTTCTATTACTTTTACGTGTCTTTGATCTAAAATTTCGTCTTTTTTACTTAAAACCATTTTTGTTGACAACGGCAAACATACGATAAAAAATGTTTCAAAGGAATTTCAAAAGTATGTCCGTGTCTTTCTTCATATATAAACACAATAATGAGTTCATCATTGGAACGTGTTACTTTAATAATTGTTCCCTATTTTAAACGATGTATCAATGAAAAATCACCCTTTGCTTTACTATTTGTTTTAAATAGTGAAATATAAAAATCTTGTAATTTCGGAAACGGATAACACAACTCTAGATAATCTTTAAAATGCTTCATTTTTTATGTCTACTTCTTCGAGTAGCCAAACGTTTAATGACTATTTAATAACATCAACAAAGTCTTCATAACCCATTTCAAATTCGTGTTTGTTTTCACCATAAATAAAAACAATATGGGCTTTATTATTAACACGAGTTACTTTGATTTGTTTACTTCCATCCAAACGAAAAAATAATTTAAAACTACCCTGGACTTGTTTTAAACTATCATCCGTTGTAAAGGAAGAAGTTTCTAAATTATTATTCGTTTTATAAAATTCGTTTAAACAAGTTTTAAACTCCATTTTTTTTGTTTATTTCAAATGAATTTTTTTTCTTCAAATGAAATTTTTTATTTCAAAAAAAAAAAACAACAAATTTATAGTACTTTTTTTAAAAAAAACCAGAAAAAACACTATAAATTTTTTTTTTATCAATATATTTTTGGTATTTTATTACCTACAAAAAAAACACCATCATTTATATGCGATAAACAATATAATTTATTAACAATATCTAAATCTAGTATAAAACCCCCCAAAAAGTAGATATTTTTAAGTGTCCAATTTCTTTATCGCAACTGATAATTTCCACAACACCAATTTCGTATTCATAAGTAAGGATATAATCGCCAAACGCGCTCGTATCCGTTCTTAAATTTTTGAGCTTTTGATTTTGCTTTTCCATGTCTTTTATTAACCATAGATATTCTTTTAAATTTTCTTCAACATAACGACGAAATTTTTGTACAAAACATTTGTTGCAATACTTTTTTATGTGAGTTTTTCTTCTCGCATGTTTGCATACTTTTGAATTCATTTTTGTAAGTAAACGTTTTACAGAGTTGAGCTTTTTTATACATGATTTTTTAATCCGATTAAAATATAGTTTTAAATACACCACCAAGTACGGGTATATTTTCTAATAGGTTACCAATAGGTTACCTTTACCGCGTTTTCTAAGTATACGTTTTCGTCCTCTACCGATTAAAGAATGATAAGGTCTAGGATGAGCTCTCGATTTTTTATGAACAAAAATATATCTTTTAGCATTTCTATGACCTCTATGTCTTCTGTCTCATTTTTTAATAAAATTTTCTGTATCCACTTTTGTTAAAACAAAACGATATATCGGTTTTCCTACTCGATTCATTTCGCGATTTTGTTTATTATTTATATACTTGCTTTTCGTTTTTCGATAACACATCAGTGCTTTTCTACAATATTGACGCTTTATTTTTTTTAAATTTTTCTTAACTCTTCTTCGTCTTAGAGCTCTTAGTTCTCTATTATTGGGATCGGTTAACTCGTTTTCATCAAAGGAGGTCCTATCAAAAAATTCAAAAAAAGCATCCCTATGAAAAGGCCATTTTCAATCTACTGTATATTTGGGTAATTTAGATGTATATTTGGGTCTTAAATTGCTTTGATTTGAAGGTGTTGAAAATAAATTCCGTCTTACAATCATACGGGAAAAATCAATATCATCTGCAGCCATTTTTGACTCTAACTTTTTTTTTTGACTTGTATTTTTTTGTATCTTTTTTTTACAAGAGAAAAAACATAGTGTCACCCTGACACAACCTTACTTATTCTGTCTTTACTTTGTCTTAGTAGGCCTACTTACTTATGTTTTTTCTTACAGTCTTTATTTTTTATACGGCCGTATTTTATTCTTACTTACTTACTTACTTAGTCCTTACTTAACTTACTTAATCCTGCCTTAGTCCTTAGCCTGCTTACTCACACACTCGTGCGCTCACTCGTTCTCACACGCTCAGACATCACTCATCAGGTATTTCTACCCAACGCTTTAACATATAACTGCCTAGACATCAATCATCAGGTATTTCTACCCAACGCTTTAACATATAACTGCCTAGACATCACTAATCAGGTATTTCTACCCAACGCTTTAACATATAACCTTCTAGACATCACTCATCAGGTATTTCTACCCAACGCTTTAACATATAACTTTCTAAACTTTCTAAACTTTCTACTACCTTCACCGAGAGTCGAACCCACAACGGTCTAATGACACGGCGATTGAAACATAGTGCGGAGAGCGAATACACTATGCTACGTCGACGTGATGGTTCATGGAGTTTTGAATTCATTTAAAATGTTATTTTAACACTTTACGCAGAGTTTTTTTCTTTCTAGTGTTTTTAAAAAGTTGTTTACTCCGTATTTTAATCTCTTTAATCTTGTTCATAAAAGCGGTATTAAAAGTTTCTAAATTTAACCAACATAACACAGCATTTTCTTTTCATTACATAAAGTTGCATCACTTTAGCTATTATTTCACATTAATCTGTAGAGATTAAATTTTATACATAAAAAGCGTGTTTTTTGTTAACAAAATCAAAAATGACAAAAACACGCTTTACCAAACGCTCTGTAAAAAAAACACAATATTATATGGACGACGAAGTTGTGGGAAAGGAGATAGATTTATCGTTATTTTTTTAAATTATTATTTATAAATAAAAAATTACATTTTTTTAAAAATTTTATTTTTTTATTTTAGAAAAAATAAACGAATACAAATTAAGAAGAAAACAACTTCGAAAATTAAAATATAATATAAATAGACTTTTTTATTTAAATTTATAAATTTTTTTTATATATAAAATACATTATTATTTTTGTCTATTTTTTCGTCTTATGTTTGCTTCTTTTAATTGATGTTTAATATCGACATAGGATTCGGCAGTATGAACCCAGCGTTTTATTCTTTTACCAACTCTTCCAAGTTTACGATTTGTTGAACTTTGTTTTGTACTTGTTTGTTTTTTAGTTCTAGGAACTGTTGTTTTTGTACGCGCCATATTGACAGTGTTTAATGATCTAGGAGTATACCTTACTTTAGGCATTTTTATAAAAAATGATATTTTTTTATTTATAACTATTTTTTATTTATTACAAAAAAAAATAATATGGTATTTATTTCTAAATAAACCTCTTTTTTTAGTTAAAATGAATTATATTTCAATAAATAAAGTAAAATACGAAGTATTTAATGATAGCACTATAGACCAGTTTTATGTTATCCAAAATGGAAAAAAACGCCCTATTTGTCAACTGTTTGCGTACAATGCAAAAAGTTGCAAAATGCTTACTAACACTAAGTAATATTCGCAAAGTGTTAAGAAACGTCATGAACGATACACCTTCCCGCACTCGTCGTAAGTTTAACTTTACTAGTTTTTTTTATTAATAAAAAAATTCATTTTTTTTTAAATTTCCCTTTTTTTAGAAAGTCCATATCCACCTCCAAATAGAGAGGTGGGTCCCTTGCACTGGGACTACTCTCCTCGTAAGTTAAACTTGATCCTTTCTTATTTTATAAAAAAAGTATATATTTTAAATATTCTCTGTGCCTTTTTTTTTAGAGAGTCCAGATCCAGAAAATTTATAGTTTATGTTTTTTTTTAATTTTGTAAATATTTTTTTAGAATATAAAAATTTTATAGTTGTTTTTTTAATATTTTTTTTATATACATTAATATTTTTATATGCAATTACATTACTATTTTATATATACTAGAATAAAAAAATGATTAAAGAAATAATAAATTACACTTCAAAACCACTCCATCACGAATGGAAACATTTGGCGTTTTTATTAAAGTTTAGCAGAAGTGAAATAAAAAAAATCAATAAAAATTACATAAAAACATTTGATAAAATAAAAAACGTTTTAACCCTATATATATTAACACAACCAAACAAAAAGTTGGCAATCAAACATTTGTATTTTGTATTATCATTATGGGAAGATGAAAAACTTTTATATAATATACAACAATGTAAATTATTTATATTGAATTATTTATATTAAATTTCTATATTTTTTAGCAAAAAAATACTGAATTTTATGCAATTAAAACTAAAAATAGCAGCACATTTGCAAACACAATGGCAAACTTTGGCAGAATATCTTGACTACAAAAAACGTGAAATCGAATGTATACAATGTGATTACCATAATATCAACGAAAGAATGATGAGACTTTTAAACTTAATATATCAAAAAAAAGAAACCGAAGTCGAAGCAGCTCGTGCTTTATATGATGCTTTAAGGATGTGATCTCTTGACATTTCAACAAAAGAAAATAAATTAGAACTTGAAAAAAATATAGATATAACTATGGAAATAATTACACATTTTATATTGCAATAATTTTTTTGTAACTTTTTTTTATTTTTTTAGCAAACTAATATATTAAAAAAATGAAACAATATATCAAAAAATGTGGATGGTAAGCCTATTTTACTTTTTTTATATTTTTTTTATTTTTTATACATTTTTTTCTATTAGTTATGGAGAAAATATTAATGAAGACACTATATGCTACCACGAGTTGTTATTGACAAAAGAAGAAGAACAAGATTTGGAAGAACTAATGGAAATGGAAGAGTTAACAGAGGAAGATTATGAAAAATATTTAGAACAATTAGTACAAGAAATGGATGAAGAAGAATCAGATTATATTGAAGAACTAAAATCACAAATGTTAGAAGAAGAAGTGGAAAAAGAAGTGGAAGAAATAGAAAAAGAAATTCATGAGATCTTTAATGAAATGGATTGGGAACAATATATTTTAGACGTTATTAATAAAATGGACAATTTACCCGAACTTTATTTGTAACTTTTTAATTTGTAAATATATCTTTTTTCTTTTTTTAGCAAACATAATAATGACAACTAATAATAATGAAAATTATGAAGACATGTTTCCTGGTTTTGGAGACGTATTTGACGAGGTTGAAAACATAACTTTTAACGATATATTCAAACAAAAACAAGAACAAGATATTAAAAATATTGAAACAAACATTATTTATATTTTAATTCTTTTATATAATTTATTGAGTGATTTTATTTATTAATTCTTTTATGGTAAAAAAGACATGTATATTTTTTTTTATAGTTTTATATAAATAAATGTTTTTTTTTCAGCAAATAATAAAAAAAATGGCAGACAACATATATCCTTGCTGTTTTTGTGACAAAGAATTTAGTACAGATGAACTTTTAAATCATCAAACAGATTGTTCTACAGAACAATACTCCCACGAATGTTTTATATGTAAGAAAAAGGTACAAGATTTGTTAAACCATGAATGTGATTATGAATTTCTAGATATATAAAAATTATGTTTTTTTTGTAATACCAAAGTCGATGATCAAGATTATTATAAACACTCTGTCATCTGCTTTCGATATTATAAAGAACAAAAAAATCGTAATTTGAATTAAATAATTCAAGAAGAAAAGAAAAATTTAAATTATTTGAATCTTTCTATTAATCAAATCATGAATAGAATGAAGAGTCTTCAAGAAACTACAACTAAACAAATAGTTGACTCTAAAGAAAAAGACCAAGAAATTAAAAATCTAAAAGAAGAAAATGTCAAACTTCATCAAACCCTAGCAGAAATGAACAAAGAAATGGCAGAATTAAAAAGTCTCTTTTATGACAACATGATGGTTTTAGCAAATCAACAAGATACAGAACATCTCAAACAAGAAATAACAAAACTTTATCAAATCCTAGAAGAAAATAGCACAGAATTCTTAGCTTTAAAAAAATCAATTCAACAAATCAATTCACGACACGCAAATCATCAAACTTGATCAAATGAATCTCAGGCTATTATCAGATGAACCATTTTATACAGAACCCGTGTACACATCAGAAGGTTATCGTTATCGTATAAAAGTTTATACTCGAAGTACCGACGTAAACAAACTAGCCATTTACTTTCAATTATTACGAGGTGACCTGGACGATACTTTAAAATGGCCTTTTACCAAAAATGTCAATTTAACCTTGAGAGATAAAGATAAATTTTTTACTCGTACTACTACCAACAATAATTATCTTCAACTTTTAGACGATTGTTCTTTTGATAAACCTACCACTGAATATAATGTAGCTGTTGGTTATAACAATTTTATTTCACACGAAGAACTAAAACAATTTATTATTAACAATAATTTATCTATCACGATTACTATTCAATAATGTATTTTATGTAAATGTATTTGTACTTTTTTTGTTCTATCATTGTTATTTTTTTATGCTTTTTTTGTACTTTATCTATAATTATTAACCATTAGTTTTTTAGATTAACTAATAAAAAAATGAATGCAATAGAAGTATTAGATTTGTGTTAATACTTCCACATGGTATCAAACAAAAATTAAAAAACGCATACGATCTTGTAGAGTATATCAAAGATAATAATGGAAATATTAATGAAAGCTTAGAAAGTAAATTGGAATTTTTACTCAACATGTGTAAAGTAATTCATCGAAATGATATTTTTAACAAATATAAAAATAAAATACTACGTCTACCTACTTATGAAGAAAGCATCATTAAAAATCTACCACCTGTTTATTCACCACCGAACGCAGTATATCCAGGTGCAGTCATCGAAGCCAAACAAGAAGAACTATTTCATTTATATAATCATATACCAGAACCAGCTGAAGCACCTGAATGTGCCCAAGAACCAGAATTCATCTAAACTTTTTTTTTTTGGGAATCAATTCATAGTTTTTTTACTTGTATAGTAAAACCATGACTTGATTCCCAAACATTAATTTTTTATTGTATTAACTATTTTGTAAACTTTTTAAATCTTTTTTAGATAACTAATAAAAAATGCAAAGAAGCAAAAACTTTTATGAATACAAGTTCATCTACTTTGTCAAATGGTTTTGTGTTGAATCAAAAAATAACATGGATCAAGATATAAAATCCTTAAAACAATTAACTAAAAGAAATTTAGCTATTAGAAGAACTAAAATCGAATTGCAATTATTAAAAGATCAGCTAGGATATTTATTTCCTCAATTCAATCCTGAAGAATTTTTTTATATTAGTTATAAATTAACTTTTTTAAACGATCATAATTTATTTTTTTGGATACATAGAAGAGTTATATTTTATTTACACCGTTTATTTAGAACACACTATTTTATTCCTTATATTAATGATGTTCAATTTTTTTATAATTGTGTTATGAAATATGCTCAATGGTCAGTTGATCAATATTATTATGTTTGAAAAAATAATTTTGTACATTATAAAAATAATATAATATATTTATAGCCAAACTAATAAAAAAATGAAAACAAGTGGATACAGCAACAGAAAACCCAACAAAAAAGTTAAAAAACAAATGAAAGGTATATTTTTTTCTGTTTTTTTTTCTTTTTTTTTTTATCATTAAATTTTTTATTTATTAATCCTATTTTTTTTACAGCCACGTATTCCTACTATTTTAAACTTCAGAAACATTCGTTCGCTCACTCGCTTTTGATAAACCAACGCTACTTTTGCGTTAAACAATGCGGAAATTGTCAAAGTTGTCGACTTCAAAAAAAAAATCTTTTTTTGTATTTTTTTTATTTAGAATATATTTTTTTGTTACTTTTTTTTTGTCTTTTTTTTCTCCTTATTTTTTTTCCTTTTTTTATACCACTTTATACTAAAATTTCTTTTTTTCTTTAGAGATAAATAAAAAAAATGAATAATAACAATGATATTGAAAATTGGGAGTGCGAACTTGTGGCTCCTTCGTTTGAATTAAAAACAGCGCAATTGAAATTAAAAAGACCATTAAAAGGACTCGCTTTCCAAAAATGTCTAGAAGATGAATTAGAAAATATAAACATTAAAAAAAACGAAAAAATAGAAGAGTCATGTAACACCCCCCCCCCCATTCCAAGAAGAATGGATTTATGACGCTCCCCCCTTTAATTTAAATTCTAAATATTATTTCGATTAAATTTTGTAAATTATTTTTTATTAATAAATTTTTTTATTTTTTTAGTTAACTTTTGTAACAGTTTTTTTAAATGAAAAAATTTTTTGACACCTGATCCTTTATTTCGGCGCGCATGCGCATGCGCGTGACGTCGTTCTTTTTTGAACCCGGGAACTTTTTTTTTTAACCTTTCGGTTCATCGGTTTAATCGTTCGCTTTATCGGTGCATTGCTTATCACCGGTTCTTCCTTTTTATTTGAGCTTTTTTTCTACTCGGACGGGCGGTCTCTTAGGTATAACAAGAATTGTAACATAGTATATCATCACCTCTTTTCATTGATTACTATGTGCCATAGGACAGTTACACAAAATACTTCTGGTAAAAAATATTTTTTTGTGATTCTTTCGATTCTTACTAATAATTTCGATAATTATCATCAAATTTCGATTCTTTCGAATAATTATCAACAAATTATGCAATTTTGATTATTTATATATATATATATTTTTTTCCAGGTTTAAGAATTGCTAAAGATGCAATGACCAAGTATATAGAATACTTGGAAACTAGGATTCCAGATAAAGGCACTGAAGTTAATGACTTTAATCTTGCAAGTGTGTTTGATCCATTTTATAGAGGTTATTTTATCACATTAATCAAGGGCAACAAAGATCATTTAGATGGAATAATAGACCAACTGGTAGACAATCATCCAACTACCAGAGAATACAATGAGGCTTATGAGGCTTCATTACCTTCTGCACAGCCAAACTTAGATGAAGATATGGATGATTTTGAGAGAATGGCCATGGAAAATGATGGAAATGATGCACCAACTTTGGCAGGACCATCAGAGCCTCCTCTAAAGGTAGATATTCATTTTTATTAATAATAATTTCGATTCTTATAAATATTTCCGATACTTATAAATATTTTTTCGATTCTTTGCGGTAAATTCAAATTCAAATTTTTTTTTAGATGGAATTTAAGAGGTACTTGTCTATGCAAAAGCCAGCTAAAGATGTGAAGGTTTTGGAATGGTGGAAGGTCAATCAAAAGGAACTGCCATTACTAGCTGCTATGGCAAGGAAGTACTTGTGTCCACCAGTGACTTCATGCTCTTCAGAAAGGCTATTTTCATTAGGAGGAAATATTATTAGTGATAAAAGACACAATATGAAGCCGGAGACCCTTCAAATAATAATGTTCATAAAAGAAAACTTTCCACTAGTCAAATCAAAAATAAGGTCCTGGGACAAAAAATGCCCTGGTGAACCAGGCTATCAGTCTCAACCTCTACCATCCACCTCTCAAAATCAACCTCTACCATCCGCCTCTTAAGATCAACCTCTACCATCAACTTCACAGACTCAACCTCTACCATCACCTTCTCAGACTCAACCTCAACCATCTCCATCTACACAAACTCGATCAACCAAACAGACAAAAATAAAAAGTTTATTGAAACCAAATGAATCACAGTCTCAAAGTCTACTACAAAGAGCTAAAAAAAGAAAACTTACACTTGAATCACCAATAAAAAAATCACCAATGAAAAAAAACCCTATATATGATGCATCTAAAGATATATTAAATACTGAAGCTAGTGATAGTTTTACTAGCGTAGCTTTTAGCAGTGTTAGTAGTAGTCGCAAGGGCAGCAAGGACAGTGTCACTGATCTCACTGATAGTGATTTAGAATAACTGTATTTTTCAACCGTATTTTTGAAAATAAAAATTAAAAAAATTCAAGTTTTTCAATTCTTAGTAACAATTTCGATTCTTTGTAGTATTTTCGATTTTTTGCGATGTTTCCCGCTAAGAACCGAAATTGGAACCAAAATTTACGGTAATTTCGATTATTGCTTAAAATTAGGAATCGAAAAGAACCGAAGTTATCGGTTCTTTATCAGAATCGGAATCGAAATTTACCGTAATTTTGATTCTTTCTTAAAATAAGGAATCGAAATTTACCGAAATGTCGAATCTTGCCTAAAATAAGGAATCGAAAAGAACCGAAGTTATCGGTTCCTTATCAAATTAGGAACCGAAATTTACCGAAGGTACCGTTTTTCGGTAATTCCAGTCTCTAATTCTACTTACTTTATAATTTGATTTCTTTTTAACACTTAATTGCATAGCAGATGCTCGGTGAAGATATATGAAAAATAATCTTCATGTTTCTTATTAATAATATACTTACGTTGTTTGTCAAAATATAAGCAATGCAAGCATTTTATTGAAATTGATTTTCCTCAGCTAACTTGAATTTAAAATATTATACTATATTGCTTAGAGTGATTAACTATCAGATTCAAAATAGCATCATTGCAGATTTAATTGGATGAGCATTAGGCTCCTACCAATTTGATATTTGTTTGTAATTTCCTTGCATCTAAAGTAAAATACTAGACATATTACTCGCATTTAATATAATAAATCTAAACTTAGTTATTAATTTGGATTCAACTTAAGTAATATAAAATAGTAGCACAACTTTTTAAAATTTAAAATGAGATTAAAAGAAGAAAAATTGTAATATTGAATACCCAAATACAAATGTTATATCATTGTTTGAACATTTCAAATAATGGAATACAAACTTTTATTGTCGAAATTCAAAAAATTAAAATTTAAAATTAAAATAGAATAAAAAATTTTTCAATATCATAATAAAACATTCTATAACAAAAAAAAATTAAAAATTTGACTTTTATTGTTTTGACATCAATAAAAAATCAAATAAAACCTTTATAATCGATATTTTACTACCTTTTATTAAATCTTTTATCAGCAATTCAAAGTTTTTATTACTTGTACGCTGTTTATTTAAAAACATTTTTTCAAAACTCCTCAATTGTCTTTCAAGAGACAATTCAAACCTTTAAACATGGTTAAGTACCTTCGAACTAAACTTATTTATCTTCTCTTACGCCATGTTCAAGAAGTAAAAAAGCAAAAAGTTAAGGTAGGTTTTTTTATAGTTAGCAGAACTACGATAATATTTCATTGTTTTTTTTAACGTTGTGTCAACGTTAGCTCAACGTTAGAATATTACGTTAGAAAAATAACGTTTACACAACGTTAGATTAACGTTAAGTAACGTAAAAAGCAATTTTAACATATATACAACGTAAATACAACGTTGTGTGCTGGGTTACTATTAATACATTTTAGATAAAGTTTAGCACAAGTCTCAGGAGCTACGTAGCTTAGCTGCGAGCAATTGTCAAATAAAATTCGACATGTTAAAAATCTGAAATGATCTTGATTTTTAACAGTAGCTAATGCTGTTTGTAACAATACGGTTTTAGTAGGTTGAAGAACATATTTAGAAGCAGAAAGAAAGGATGTACTCGCTACTGAAGTCAACTCGCCGTCTTAGTTGTTATTATATTTTTCTCTATTATCACTGTCACAAATAGATAAATGATGAAAACAATTGCATTTAAAACATTTTAATTTTGATGAACACTTATTGTTAAAATGTTTATTACTAAGCATACGAAAGCAACATTTCTTATCACTTAAAACTTTTTTTCGAGCCGTAATGTTGGTTACTAATTTGATGTTAGTTACTAATTACTACCGTAATTAGTAACTAACATTATCGCAAAATAAACAAACAGGTGAATAAGAGACATTTCTCTTATGAATATAAGTTTTCTTATCGTATTTACTATTCAGACTATCACTCGAATGAAACGTACTAGCAGTGAAAGGTAAAGCATTAGAATCAGAAGATTTAATGTGTTCTCGCGCTCTTAACTCAGCTTTTAAAATACGGAACACATCTTTAATTTGCCATATTCCATCTTCATTTAGTTTAAGACTTATTATTAAATTGAGCTCCTCGGGAAGCTTTTCAAGTATTATTGGGACAAGTAAAGACCCATACATCGTAGAATCAATACCAATATTTTCTAGACTACGAACCTGAATTTCAAGAGTAGTTAGAAGATTTTGTATAGAAGTTACATTTTTAATATTGTTAATGCATTCAAGCTTTAATAGTTTTTTTATATAAAAGGATACTGTCAATTGTTTATTCGAAAATCGTTGTTTTAAAATATCTAAAGCTATAATAAAATTGTTGTTAGAAAGTTAGAGACCATTAATTGCTGAATAAGCTTGTCCGTGAACCAAGTTCCTTAAATAAGTCATTTTTTGAATATAACTTAGGTCATCATTTTTATTTATCGCGGTCGAAATTTTCTTAAAAGGGTTGCCAATTTTCCCAATTGCCGTAAAATGCTTAAATTTTCAAAGTTGGAAGCTTAATCATTTTATTACTTTTAAATGTTACTGTAGAACTCGCATCGCCGTTAGATTTAATAGAAAATTTATTTAAAAAATTGTTTATTTTAGAATTCTCTCTCTTGAATCTTAATGTAAAGTCAATAGCTAAATCATCGTTAATTTGCAACCTATCGGCGTCATTGATTAAAACTGAAATTTCATCATTTAAAATCTTAATACTCTCAAACCTATTATTCGCCGTCTCTCTTAAATTAATAAGTTCTGATAAATTTTTATTATGGTTAACGTCTTTATTTTACAATAAAGAAAGGCAATAAATTTTAGAATGTTTTGTGAAATAGAACGTTTTAAAGTTTTAATTTTCAAGGGCTTTAAAATTTTTAATAGCTTGTAATAATTTATTTAAAAGAAACTTACCAGTAAACGACGAACACAGAGCAAAAAAGTAAAATTCAAAACGGCAGACAGTATTTTGAACAACTGAATTTAATCTTATGAAGTTTCGCAAAAGGATATAGCAAATCTTGTTTAATTTGACCTTCATATAATTTAATCTAATTTTCCCATACATACGATATGTTAACTTAAATATAGCCTAAAATCACTAAACATAAGCTTAAATCTCAAATAAAATCACTTAGCTAATAACTTGGTCTTCAAACGTAAATCGTATTCTCCACAAAGAACATTATCAATGTCACCGAAATTAATATATAATAATCTGTAGTAGTCTTATCATAAATCTGAAAAAAAAAGTAACTATCAAAATAATTGATAAAAGTAAAAACAACTTAGCTAGTTAAATCTTCGATTATCTTTTAAATCGTGGGCTCCATAAACAGTTTAGAAGGGACTCTTATATCAAATCACGTAGATAAGATTACTTTATCATATACTTCTTGAAGATACAACTCGTTATTTACAATAAAATCTTGGATCGCGCCGAGTGCATACGCCAAGTCACACGTTGAACAATATGAAACGCAGGAGAGAGAGAGAGCGAAAAGAGCGCTTTCTCTTTTTTATATAATATCAAGAAACCAACTGGCTGCTGCGTTAGCGAACTAACGCAACAGATATCGCCGTCTAATGTAGGTAGTTGCACCAAAAAAGTTAATTTAATCCAATACCAATAAATGTGTAATAAAATGAAAGAGAAAGAAAAATGCTTTCTAACAGCACAAAATTTATGATGCTGGCATTATTGGTTCAAAAGTTATTGAGATTTTTCCGAAGTGCCTTGACATCCCATGGACTTTATATAGAGAAATAAAAAAAAAGTGAAGTAATTTTCTTTCAAATGTAAATATTTCAGAAAGTATTATGAATACATTAACAAAAGTATATACCAAAATGAGCAGTTTCAAAAGAGGAATTTATTTGTACTCGTCCATAAAAATTTTTGTCCTGTCCATTGTCTAGTTCCCATTAATGATTAAACAAATGATTAGTCATACTTTGATTACTTAACATTTTTTCAAGAAAAAGTTTCTGGTTTGGGGCAACTTTTATTTACATTTCATTACCAACAGAGGCATTATTTAGCAAGACTTTTTTAACATCTCGTTCCAGTTTCTGCCTGGATGCCTTGTTAGCCTTTTGAGATGGTTCAATCCGTTTTGTTTTAATGTTATCGTCTATCCCTTTACTTTTAAGCACTCCTGCTTTTCGGTTCTGTGATCCTCTAGTGATAGAAAATTGTATTAGGTTTCTTTGAATATCTTCTGGTTTGGATTCAATCCACTGAAGAATGTGATTCAGTTTAGCTTTAACTTTTGAATCTAGATATCCAATAGTGGCGTTGAGGGCTTTTCTAAGTAGACAGTCTGTCATGCCAAGAGCACGTTCTGCATGCATATTGTTGGCAGGTGCTGATAGTGTGTCCTTTAATATTTTCTCAGTAGGGTTAGATAGAGGCCCAGATATATAATTGTGCAATTGTCTATGAATAACACACTCAATAGAACTCAGAAGAGTTGATGTTATTTTGTTGAGAAGCAATATATCAGTTGTTTTCAGCAATGACTTGTGCACCTCGTCAAACACTCATCATGGGTGATTCTTTGATGACAAATCTGGAACATGGGTACCTAAAATTAATGAAATGTAAAAATAAATGAAAAAGGGTACACAATATTCTTAAGCTAAAATAATATTAAGCAAAAAAGATAGAAAAACAACAATTAAATGTGATCAATTTTACTAAAAATAAGTTTTAATTACTATTATTTAACAAAAAAAAAAATACCAGTTCAAGATTAGATTTCTGCAATACATTGCCATAAACTAGTTTCATCCACGGGCCTGTAATTACTTTTCCAATCAATCCTAGAGCTTGCAGCTGAAAGATGATGCCATCTTTACCGATGTCCCCAAAAAGAGCTTTACTTACAACATTTTTGAAGCTCTATCAATAATTTGTAAAAATAAGACTCTTACTTCTGAAGAAATGACTTTAGCAGCTGCAGATGGAATATAGCAACTCCAGCCATGTGAAAAATTACATGTACCCTGTTTCCAACATAGTGAAGAAAGGTTCCTGGAGCAACTCCATGTTCTCTCAAGAAAGACTTGAATGTTACTGGTTCACCTTTGAAGCTATATCTAAAAATAGTTTTAAATTTGTTTTACTTTTAGAAATAAATAAATAAATAAATATATATATATATATATATATATATATATATATATATATATATATATATAGATATATATATATATATATATATATACACACATATATATATATACATATATATATATATATATATAATATATATTATGTGTTATATTTTTATATAGTACCATACATCATATTTGTTATTTAAAAAGGTTAGCAAAACAAAGAATATATAAATTAGATATAGTTACCTAAGTTTTGAAAGGTTGTACAGAAAAGACACAGCAGATCCTTCTTTTCCAGTGGCAGTTTTAATTTTCAGCTCTTTGTCTACATCAATGAGAGCTTTTTTAGACGCTGTAGCTATTCCGTCCAATGGATGCACATTGCAATGAAGTTCTAGAAGTTCAACATTAACATCCTGTTTTAGCAATTCAATAACAAAATGGTTTACAGGTGCCCTATCTGAAAGACAATTTTTAATTTTGGACAAAAAGATTTCTTTAACTGCTACTCTAGACATCTGTGTAAAATCAGCATAAGTATCAGCTACTTCTTTCAATGCTGTTAATATCTGTGTAGCATAATCAAATGCTCTACCCCTGGTAGTCTCATGGTAGAAATGGTAAGTGACTGCTTCTGTGGGTAAACACTTACATGGAATTCGTTGAGATGTTTGTCCACCACTGTAGTGGCATCAAATGCCAAAGTCGCAACGTCACAAGTATGTAGAGCCTCTCCTGTCTGAATAAGAGATATCACTCCTAGTTCAAAAGCCATTCTGGCAACATTTGATTTGTGCGGAACTGAAGACAGTTCTGTCCCAGTCAAAATCTGACATACATGGGTTAGAACATCACTTATATTTGTGAAAGGTACTTGGCTAACTAAGGACCTGTAGACACATTTCCTCAATGCTGGACCATATGCTCGTCCTACCATGGTTTCAACCACACTTTTGTTTTGTGGCTCTAAGATCAAACTATAATGGTTTTATTCTGATATATAATGATAATGGTTTTATTCTGTGATTTACAACATTCCTTTTTTACTTTTACCAACTCCATTTTGAACTCAAGTCCAATGCTTTCAATGAGTTTATCTCTTTCTTTTGCGTCAGATCTGTTTTTTTCTAATAAGTTAATTATCTGAGTTCTTAGCTTACTGTATGATATCTTCAGCTTCTTTAGCGTGAATATACTTTTGTTTCCACATTGTCAATGAAGCAGATTTTCTGTTTTCCTTCTGAGTCAAATTACGATTTGTAAATTTAAGATTTTTATATATTTTTAGTTTATCTCTCAGAAATTGAACAGTTTCTCTAGCGGGGCGAAGAGATTGTTTTTTTGCAAAACATGACGGGCAACCTTTTCGGTTGTTGAAGCCTGTTGTACATGATATGCCATCTGCCGCAGCATGTTGAGTTTCATTTGCATCAGCAAAAGCTGTGTTGAGATCTAAGGTTGTGTCAACTATTCCTGTATCAGTAGTATCTGCCATAAAGGCTGTATTAAGATCTATACTGGTCATTGCTTTAGTAGTCTCATCCTCCTTTGGTTGATACCTGAAAGGCATATCACAATAATTAACTATTTTAAACCAGTATCGATCAGGAACTTTTTTGAGTTCTAAAAAACCATCTTCTGTTCTTTTAATGGCAGTCTTTAGCCTAACAACATCAGCCTTTAGCAAATATTCAGTTAAAATCTTTGTAGACTCTGCAAGAGTTTTTTTACTTTGATATTTTATATATAAAATGCACCCATTCTTAATAGGTATGTTGATTAGGGAAAAATTTTCTCCAATGAAACTCCATAAATCCCGGGTTGTTTTTCTCATTTTGAACTTGTGGACCTAAAAACGGAAAAAAAAGAAAGAATTAGATCCATATAATAATATATATATATATATATATTATTATAAAATAATATATATATTATATATATAATTAATATAATAATATATATATAGTCACAGATTCTAGAGTCTAGAATAGATCAATTAACAATTAAAAGTTCTAAGACTATGTCACTACTAACTAAACTAGTCACTTAAGTTCACTAAATAAACTTATAAAGTAGTAAAGTCTAAGTCACTAAGTCTAATTTTCCAATCTAGATCTAGAATAATATACATTCTAGATCTAATAACTTACAATTATAATAAGTTCACATTTTAACAGATAGAAATAGATCTAGTTCTAGAGTAATCTAGAGTCTAGACTAGTATCATGGCTCTTTAGTTTTACTTTTTTTTTAAAAACGATCTCATTATCGATAATTTGTAGTCGGCCGACAATGGCAACATGTAGATTTTTGCTTAAAAATTTTATGTTGTTGACTAAACTGATTGTAATACAATTTTAAACTAACATAGTAAAACGAATTTGCTAGGTGTATGGTTAAAAATTAAGTATGTACGGTCAATAGAAAAATTTTATTTAAAAAAACAAAACTTACCTTATTTCAAAGGGAAAAAACACCAAAATGGCTACGGATACACAATATTAAAAATTTACTGATGCTTAGAGATCCTTCTTGTTGGTAAAATGAAACAAACAATGTGACTGAAAGTGGCTGATCTATCAAACAATGCTTGAAGCACTGATTCCATTAAATCTCGATGGATTAAACAGTTGACTGCTCTGTCTTGTTTCTCTATTAAAATAAGAATGTTTTTCATTTTATTTTTTGTTGATAGTAACTCTATGTTTCCTCCATAGCTCTATAAAATTGCTGCAATAAACCTCGTTATTTGCCACGGAATATATAATTTAATTGATGATAGGTACTTCAGTCACGTGACAAATTCCGTAAAAAGTTTTTTATATTTAAAGTATACTTTTTCAGAATGTATTTAAATCGATTTTTTTTTTTTTGTCATAGTAAAAGCTTTGACGAAGAGTAAAACGATTATACTTTTATAAAATATCTGCTAGGTTTTTGAATAAATGTTTATCTGACTGTAGGAACAATTTTAATAGTGTTTTGGTAATTATCTTAGCGTAAAGTTATTTTATTTGCGCTCTAGAACCCTTTAAAATAATATATTACCATTTCTCGTTGTTTATGTGTATTTTTTATTTTATTTATGATAATTTGGTTGGTCTAAAATACTTCAAAAAAAATCAAGTTCTGACTGATTTTCGCTACATCAGCCGAAATTTTAAATTTTAGTTAAAAACTTGTTAAATCCCATCCTCTTCTTCCTTTCCGTCCGTTTTAATATTATTTCAAAATTCCGGCAAAAATAATAATAACTTATTACTATATTATTAAATTAATTGATACCAATATTTGTATAAAATTAGCTTCAGTATAATGAATAATAAAGAGTCATATGATTGATATCTTTGCTTGAATGATAAATGTTTGAAAGCAGTGTGCTCGATTTTCAGAGCCGATTTTCAAAATTGTTTTTAATAACCAAAAATAGTTTGAGTTTGTACAACAAAATTAAAATGGTTGTAGATAAGATTAAATTGTTAAAAAAAGCACTAGAAAAAGAGATAAATATAAGTTTTTTTTAAGTACTTTAAAATACTTTAAAATACTTTCAGTAACTTAACGTACTTTGTTTAGAACACATGATTGTACTAACTGGGTAAGATTTAAAATCAGTTAATTAGAGTATTAAACTATTTATTTTTTTTAATTTTAATAAAAGTTTATAAAAAATAATTTAGCCACAAAAAAATAAGGAATTACTAAAAAATTAAATAAAGGTAAATAGTAAGTTATAGCAAAAAACGGTTGACAGATGACTTAAAATTGTATTGAGGAATAAAAAAAAAAAAAAAAGAAAGAATGTTCTCAATATGTAAGTTTCTTCTGGAACAAACAATACTTAAAATCAGATTCGAATTAATGAAGAAAATCAAATATTATCTTGTATATTTTGAAAACTAGAAACTAGAAGACGATAGAGAGGAAGAGCAAAAATCACCCGAAGTATTTACCGAACCGACTACGGATATAACATTTATAATGCCGTTTGGCAATGAGCAGCATAAAGACCATTTAATGAGTTTGATAAATAGCTTGTTAGATTTTAAAGAGAACAAGGAAACAGTAGATGTTGTACTGAACATCAAAGTATTACCTGTTTTAGTTGTTTCACACAAGAAAGGCGGTTCAAGTATTGCTAGTGTCGTATATGGATATATAAATAGATACATAATTTTAAATATTATATTTTGTAATATTATTATTATTATATTATATATATTATATAATACTAACGGTAGGTCTATTTTTCAGTGTCATTGTATAAATTAGCACTATTAAACTTTTTGTTTTATAATAGACCGCAATAAACTCTAGAACACCGCATAACTTAAACATTTAGTATCTTAAAGTACATTGTTAAGAACACGTGATTGTACGAACTCGGTAAGAATTTCATTCAGTTAATTAGAGTATTAAACTATTTTTTTTTTTTGAAATTTAAATAAAACTTTATAAAAAGTAACTTTGCCGCAAAAAAAGTGAGAATTGTTAAAGGTAAATAGTAAGTTATAGCAAAAAACGATTGGATGATGACTTAAAAATTGTAGATTGTATGAGAAAACAAGCAAAAAAAAAAGGAAGAATGTTCTCAATATGTAAGTTTTCTCTGTCAGGGTTAGGGTACATAGCCACAAGAAAATTTTGAACAACCAAAAAAATAAATAAACGTATATATTAAGTTATAGCAAAAAACGGTTCACAAATGACCTCAAAAATTGTAGATTGTATGAGGAAAAAACGAAAAAAAAGGAAAAATGTTTATAATATGTAAGTTATTTCCTAAACAAAAAATATTTAAAAGCAGATTTAAATTATGGAGAAAAAAATAAAATTCTTAGTTTTGAAATTTTTAGACTAGAAACTAGAAAAGGATAAAAAGAAAAACCTAAATTACCAAAAGTATTCCCTCATCAGACTTAGGAGTTAACATATAAAATGCTGTTTGGCAAGGAGCAGCATAAACAACTATCGATAAGTTTGATAAAAAGCTTGTTAGATTTCAAACAGAACAAGGAAATAGTAGATGTTGTACTGAACAACAAGTATTACCTGTTTTAGTCGTTTCAGACAATAAAGGTGGTTCCAATTTAGCTAGTGCCGTATATGGATCTATAAATAGATATATAATTTTAAATATTAGAGTATCATATTATTATTATTATTATATTATAAATATTAAATAATACTATCATTAAACCTATTTTATTGTGTCAATATGTAAATTACTAATTTTTACAATAAAATTCTAATACAAACTAATTTTTTTTTTGTTAATTAAAATAAAACTTAATGAAAAGGTATATAGCCACTAGAAAATTAGGAATTACTAAATCAAATAAATAAAGTTAAATAGTAAATTATAGAATAAAATAGTTGACAGATGACTTAAAAAATTGTAGATGGTATGAGTTAAAAAAACACAAAAATAGAAGAATGTTCTCAATATGTATGTTTTTTTCTGGAACAAACAATATTTAAAATCAGATTCGAATAAATGAAGAAAATCAAATATTATCTTGTTTAAGAAAATCAAATATTATCTTTGAATTCTTTTAAATAAATAATATTTAAAATCAGATTTGAATTAGAGAGGAAAAAATAAAATTATTGTTTTTTAAAGTTTAAAACTAGAAACTAGAAGAGAATAAAGAGGAAGAGCTAAATCACAGTAAGTATTTAATGATCCGACATACAGGGTGTATACTTAATTTCTGACCCCCCCACATGTTACAAACACAAGATTTTGAGTTGCTCTCTTAAATGCTACTTTAGCCCGAAAAATACTATAGTATGTATTTTGGTGTAACTATACTTTCTGCACGTAAAACGCTCACTTCAGACAGGATAAGACCTCAGAAAATGTTTATGGGAGCCATTTTGTCAACATACATAAAAATGATATTTTTATTCTCCTTGTCTTCCGCGGCCTTTGGCATTATGACTATAGTTTTAGCACGATTTTTAAGTAAATTGTCCTTATTACTCCCTAATATGTGATCTTAGTTTGCCAATTAGTAACACATTTTTTCTTCACTGTTTATGACGTATTGCTACTCTTCGAAACCGGGGTCAGAAATTAAGTTTACACTTTTTTAATGTTTAGCATTTTGGCTACAAGAAATAATCAGCATTATTTTATTTGCCTTATTTATATCAGTGATACTTGGTGTCTGTTTATGATTTACATTAATTACTCTCTGTGTATTTATATGTATTATATGTATATGCTACTAACATGTATTATATAACATGTGTTTATTAGCAATTTACTCTGAAAATGAGTTCTGATAAACAGTTACTTCGTCACCGAATTCAAGTTTTATTTAGTCAAGGATTAAGCATTAAAGAAATCATTAGACAGTGTAAAGTTTCTCGAAATACTGTAAGGAAGTGGGCAAAAAAACAAGAGGGTGATGTCACAGATGCTCAGCGACCTGGAAAGCCAACAAAGTTTTCACCAAGAACCAAGGACAAGGTCAGAAAGTGGGTCAAAGACAAAGTCGGAGTTGGAACGAGAACTGTAGCTAAGAAACTGAATTTTTCAGACAGTTACAAAGAAAGAGGAAAAACAATTTCACACAGTGCTATCAGTAAATACTTGCGCAAGACCACATGGGGAAAGCATGCCTATACACAGAAAGTGAAACCCATGTTGTCGCAGAAAAACATCACTGATCGCGTAAATTTTTGTACTCGTTTGCAAGAAGAGGGATTCGCAGATGACTCACCGGATGGTAAAGTGAAACGAGCTCACGTATTGTGGACTGATGAGAGTCCAATTGAATTATATCCGGCTCCAAACCGTCAAAATCAAAGAGTACGTACAGCAACACCTGAGTCAATACCATATGTTCGACGTCCGAAATTCGGTCTCAAGATTATGATAGCCGGCGGCATTTCTCGATATGGCAAAACTGATCTGGTTGTTGTTAAGCAAAACAAAACTGTTGATGGAAAATATTACCGTGATATTATTCTACCTGTGTACAAACGTGCAGCTGATGATAAGACCATCTTTCCTGTGAGAAATAAAGTTATTCTGATGCAAGATGGAGCAACTTGCCACACGGCAAGAGCAACAATGAATGTGATCAACAGAGACTTTCCAGCATTGTGGACCGACTGGCCTGGCAACTCGCCCGACTTAAATGTCATCGAACATATTTGGTCAAGACTCCAGGACAATGTTTTACACACTCCTCGAACTCGTAATCGTGAACAGTTGATCAGACGTGTTGAACAGGAGTGGGCTGCCATTACGCAAGAAGAGTGTTTTCGCCTAGTAGAAAGCCTGCTAAGGAGAATTACCCAATGCATAGAAAGAAATGGACAAAATACTGATTACTAACTATTAACATATATTCTTTGTCTAATTAAATTGATATGAAATTAATAAAATGGTACGTGTTGAAATACCGCATTTTTACACCGAGATATAGGGGGTCAGAAATAAAGTATACACCCTGTAGGAAATAACATTTCAAATGCTGTTTGGAAATGAAAACCATAAAGACCTATTAATCAGTTTGATAAATAGCTTACTTGATGTTTGGCAGTACAAAAAAATAGAAGATACTGAACTGAACAATAAGGTATTACCTGTGGTGTAGTTGTTTCAGACAAGTAAGGTGGCTCTAGTATAGCGAGTGCCGTATATAGATTTGAATATTGATATATAATTTCAAATATTATAGTATTATATTATTATTATTTATAATATGTACGTTTTTTTTCAAACAAAAGATATTTAAAAGCAGATTCGACATAAGAAGGAAAATGCAACATTCTTATTTTTGAAATTTTGAAAACTAGAAACGAGAAGAGGATCAAGAGAAAGACTTAAATTACACAAAGTATTTGCTAATCCGAAATAGGATGTTACGTTCAAAATGCTGTTTGGAAACGAGCAGCATAAAAACCTATTAATCAGTTTGATAAATAGCTTGTTTGACTTTAAGCAGTACAACAAAACAGAAGATGCTGAGCTGAACAACAAAGTATTACCTGTGGTGTAGTTGTTTCAGACAAGTAAGGTGGCTCCAGTATAGCGAGTGCCGTATATGGATTTAAATAATTTTATATAATTTCAAATATTATAGTATTATACTATTATTATATATAATATGTAAGTTTTTTTTAAACAAACAATATTCAAAAGCAGATTTAAATTAAGAAGGAAAAAATAATTTCTTATTTATGAATTTTTAAGACTAGAAACTAGAAGAGGATAAAGAGGAAGAATTAAATCACATTAAGTATTTAACGATCCGACAAATGATGTAACATTTAAAATGCTGTTTGACAATGAGCAGCATAAAGACCTATCAATCAGTTTGTAAAATAGCTTGTAAGATATCAAACAGAACAAGGAAATAGTAGATGTTGTACTGAATGTTGTACTATATTATTTTAAATGTTGCGCTAATACTTTTAGGTATCTATAACTGGGATCAGAGTTAATTGTATGATTAACGGGCAAGAGAATAATACTTTTCGCTGGCAGTTACTAACGAGGAGATAAATAACTAAACTGATAAAATTATCTGTTTAGTAAATGCTCCTTTTCTAATTAGTGGTTGTGGCGATTATTCATTATCCGAAGAAGACTATAATACAGTCATATCATTATTCTTAGAGAAACTTACTGCAGCAGAGTAGAAATTATGTGTGATGTGGTGGATAATGTGTGTAAATGACTCTATTAATAAATGAAAAACTAATTTTTAAATGGAAAAACATTTAAATGTTTGATTTATGTTTTATTTAATTAGCAATATAGTTATCTTGATGTTAGATTTTTGTTCAGTTTTTAATTCATGTTATATCATGCGTGTGACAAAATCACACGAATTTTTTTTATTATTATGTTAGGACCTTTTTGTATTGACAGTTGGATATGTTTACATTTTTACAAAACTAAGCGCCTCTGCCGTAATGGTTCATTTTGTAAGTATACTAAAACATTTTTTTCCAATTTCAAGCCTTAATATATTAATAGGCCTTAGGTATCACATAACTTTCTTTTATTTTTAGACTCAATACCTTTGATAATTTCAAATCCTAAAAGAAAAATTGTGTGCAACACTTCGCCGCTAGAATTAACTCCGATTAAAAGTTGACAAAACTGATTGATTTAGTACTTTTGAACTATGATAATTAGCCAACCGCACAGTGTCACACAACTTTTTTATATTTTTTGGAGAGAGCTTTTGGGTTACGTCTGATATTAACTACAAAAGCTATGTGCAACTTTTTGCCTTGCCAAAAAAATGGGTTCAAAGGTGTTAAAAACTAAATTTCTAAAAATTTTTAAAAAAATCTCAAAAATGTAAGCCCAGATTCCGAGTGAACGAAATATTTTTGAAAATTTTTTTTTTCCCCAACAGGTTTTTTTTATATTCTGATCAATATATAAAAAATTCAAGCAATTTGGAGGAGGTCACTTCCACAGTTTCAGGAATTTGCCTGATTCTTAGAAAAAACGGCTCTTAAAGTTAAATAGAGTATTGAAAGTAATTATTTTTTAATTAAATAAAAGATAATTATAATTTTTTGCTTGAACAAACAATATATAAAATTAGATTTGAGAGTTAATGAAGAAAATCAAATATTATCTTGTATATTTTTAAAACTAGAGACTAGAAGAGGATAAAGAGAAAGAGCAAAAATTACCTGAAGTATTTGCCGATATGACTACGGATATAACATTTATAATGCTGTTTGGCAATGAGCATCATAAAGATCTATCAATCACTTTGATAAATGGCTTGTTAGATTTTAAACAGAACAAGGAAATAGTAGATAACTGAAAAACACTGAAAAACAAAGTATTACCTGTTTAGTTGTTTTATACAAGAAAGATCGTTTCAGTATAGCTAGTGCCGTATATGGATATATAAATAGTTATACAATTTCAAATATTATAGTATGATTATGTTAATATTATTAAATTATATATATATATATATATATACATATATATATATATATATATATATGTATGTTTATATATATATTTGTATATACTATTGCGGCAGAAAGTAAGTATAAACCCTACCTAAATTGTAAAAATATATAAATATAAATAGTTTAATGTGGTATTTCTTATTTTTAGAAACATAATAGAAGCAATTATTGCATTCTGTGAATTTACTTAATCAGTATTCTTTGCACTTCCTGTTTACAATAGCAAGTGTGACTTAAGTTGTGTACTAAAAACTAAACTTTAAAGACTTAGCTTTGTAATGTTTAATTGGGCAAATTTTGAAGACAAGGTTAGTAATTGTTTCACAATGTTATAGTATTGTTATTATAATTCAGTTTTTCATAACAATTAACAAATATTTTTTTTTTATTGTCCTAAAAACCACTTTTTGAAACTAGATATGAAAGTCGGATAGAAGCCATAGAAATTTATCAAGCTCTATTAGATATCACTAATGACGACACAAAAGACATGAATTCTAGAGCTCAAGCAAATAAAATAATTTCAAAAAATTGTTGTTCAAAATTTTTGTGTTCTGTCTTAATTTGGTATGATTTATTAAATCTTGTCAATATTGTCAGCAAAATAATGCATAAATCCACATTCGATTTACAATTAGTAACAGAAAATTTTAATTCATTTTTGAACCAACTTAAAAGTCTTAGAATTAATGAGAAATTTGAAGATTTTATGACGTCTGCAATGGCTATAATTAATAAGTAATTTGTTTATAGTTTTATAAACAAACTACTTGTTAAGTAATTTGTTTATAAAACTTGTTTGTGCTGGCTTGGTATTTTCTAGAACGAGTTAATTAGAGTATCAGACTAATTTTTTCAACTTGAAATTAAAATTAATAAAAAGCTATATTGCCACTAGAAAATTAAAACTTAAAAAAAAAAGATAAAGTTAAATAGAAAGTTAAAGTAAAAAACGGTTGACAGATGACTTAAAAAATTGTAGATGGTATGAGTTCTCAAAACGTAAAAATAGAAGAATGTTTAATCTGGAACAAACAATATTCAAAATCAAATTCGAATTAATGAAGAAAATAAAATATTATCTTGCATGTTTTAAAAACTAGAAACTAGAAGAGGATAGAGAGGAAGAACAAAAATCACCCGAAGTATTTGCCAATCCCGACTACGGATGTACCTTTTATAATGCTGTTTGGCAATGAGCAGCATAAACACTTTTTAATCAGTTTGATAAATAGCTTGTGAGATTTTGAAGAGAACAAGGAAATAGTAGATGTTGTACTGAACAAAGTATTACCTTATTTATTTGTTTTACAAAAGAAAGGCGGTTCGAGTATTCCTAGTGCCGTATATGGGTATATAAATAGATAAATAATTTGAAATATAATGGTATTACAATATTATTTTTAATATTATACTAAATATTTTATATAATACTTTTATTGAGCCTATTTTTCAGTGTCATTGTATAAATAAGAATTATTAAATTATTTGTTTTCTGTTAGACCACAACTAACTCTGGAACCTTGTATAACTTAAACTCTCAGTATTTTAAAGTAATTTGTTTGAAACACGTGTAAACTGGCCGGGTAAGATTTAAAATCAGTTCATTAGAGTATTAAACTATTTCGTTATTTCTTATTTAAATAAAACTTTATAAAAAGTTATTTAGCCACAAGAAAATTTTGAATTACTTAAAAAAAAAATAAACGGAAACAGTAAGTTATAGCAAAATTGTACTAATAAGCATTATACATTTTTTTATTTTGTATTAGACTACAAAAAACTCTGAAACCCTGTATAACTTCAACTTTCAGTATTTTAAAGTACTTTGTGTTGAACACGTGATTGCACTAACTGGGTGAGATTTAAAATCAGTTAATTAGAGTATCAAACGTGTTAGTTAGAATTAGAGTTTTAATTGCATGTTTTAAAAACTAGAAACTAGGAGAGGATAGAGAGGAAGAGCAAAAATCACCCGAAGTATTTGCCGAACCCGACTACGGATATAACTATTAGAATGCTGTTTGGCAATGAGCGGCATAAATACCTTTTAATCAGTTTGATAAATAGCTTGTTAGACTTTAAAGAGAACAAGGAAATAGTAGATGTGGTACTGAACAACAAAGTATCACCTATTTTAGTTATTTCAGACAAGAAAGGCGGTTAAAGTATTGCTAGTGCCGTATACAGATTTATAAATTTATGTATAATTTTAAATATTACAGTTTTATAAAATTATTATTATAATTGTAATATCGTAGGCCTATGTTTCAGTGTCATTGTATAATTTAGCATTATTAAAGTTTTTGATTTCTATTTGACCACAATAAATTCAGGAACACCGTCTAACCTAAACTTTTAGTAATTTAAAGTACTTTGTTTAGAACACGTGATTGCACTAACTGGGTAACATTTAAAACCATTTGAGTAGAGTATTGAACTATTTTTTTTTTAATTTAAATGAGACTTTAAATAAAGTAATTTAGCTACAAAAAAATAAGGAGTTACAAAAAAAATAAAAAAAAGTATTTAGTAAGTTATAGCAAAAAACGGTTGAAAAATGACCTCAAAATTTGTAGATTGTATAAGGAAAAAAAAAAAAAAAAGGAAGAATGTTTATAATATTTAAGTTATTTCTTAAACAAAAGTTATTTAAAAGCAGATTCGAGTTAAAGAGGGAAAAATAACATTTTTTTTTTGAAATATTTAAGACTAGAAACTAGAAGAGGATAAAGAGAAAGACTTAAATTACCGAAAGTATTTGCTGATTCGACATAGGATGTAACATTTAAAATGCTGTTTAACAATGAACAGCATAAAGATCTAATAATCAGTTTGATAAATAGATTGTTAGATTTCAAACAGAACAAGGAAAGAGTAAATGTTGTACTGAACAACATAGTATTACCTGTTTAAGTTGTTTCAGACAAGAAAGGTCGTTCAAGTATAGCTAGTGCCGTCGTTAAGGGATATATAAATAGATATATAATTTCAATTATTATAGTATTAAAATATTATTATTATTATATTACATAACACAATAACATACCCTGTTTTTTGTGTCAATATATAAATTATTCTTATTAAATTTTTTTTTTTTTTTTTTGATCACAATAAACTCCGGAGCCCAATATATCTTAAACTTTCAGTATTTTATAGTACTTTGTTTGAAACAGGTATTTTTGCTGGCTGGGTAAGTTTTAAAACTAGTCAATTAGATTATCAAACTAATTTTTTTTTTTAATTAAAACTAAACTTAATTAAAAGTTATTTAGCCTTTAGAAAAATGGAAAAAAAAACCATTATTCCTAATATTTTTGAAACTAGAAGAGGATAAAGAGGAGGAGCAAAAATCACTGGAAGTATTTGCCGATCCGATTACGGATATAACTTTTAAAATGCTGTTTGGCAATGAGCAGCATAAAGACCTATTGCTAAATAATTAATGATTAATTTGATAAATAGCTTGTTAGGTTTTATTTCATTTTATTATACAAATTACTTATTTAAATAGTATTAATCAGTACAAAGCTTGGCATTTAGAGGTTCATCTAAAAATCTTTTTTAAAACGACAACGGAAACTTTTTGAAATTAATAGAAACCATAACTAAATTCGATCGAATAATGTCTGAACATTTACATCGCGTTCAAACGTCTGAGAAAAAGAATATTAGTCATTACTTAGGTGGTCAGATTCAAAACGAAATAATTAGCATTATAAGTGATGCTATTTAGGAAAAGATTTTAGAAATTCTCCACTCTTCAAAATATTATTCTATTATTAATATATAATCATTATTTCATTATAATATTCATTATTTTCATTATAATAATCATTAACATATTAATCAGCTCAAGCAAATAAAATAATTTCAAAAAATTGTTGTTCAAAATTTTTGTGTTCTGTCTTAATTTGGTATGATTTATTAAATCTTGTCAATATTGTCAGCAAAATAATGCATAAGTCCACATTCGATTTACAATTAGTAACAGAAAATTTTAATTCATTTTTGAACCAACTTAAAAGTCTTAGAATTAATGAGAAATTTGAAGATTTTATGACGTCTGCAATGGCTAAAGGTAGAGAACTTGATATTGAGCCTGATTTCCCTGAAACTCAAAATCAAAAAATAAGAAAGTTATTCGATTACGAAGCATCAGATAATACAATGTACGATGCAAAACATGATTTTAAATTAATTTCTACTGCGCTATTCAGGACAACACTATATCGTCAATTTTAGAACGATTTTAACTATTGCAAAAAGACAACGAAGATTTTTAAATAATACTCATCAACCAACTAAAACAATGGGATAATGAGGGTTTACTGAAACACTGCAATAATTTGCATATAAAATTAACCGACGATGCAAAATTAAACGATGAAGATATTGATGGTATAGCTTTAAACGAAGAATTAAAACCATCCAACTTTAAATAAAATCTAACTTGTCTCCTCACGAGGTTTTTAAATTACATTTATAAAAATGCATTAAATGAGATCTTCCCGAATATAACTACTGTATTACGCATTTTTTTAACATTACCTGTGTCTGTTTCTTCTGGAGAAAGAAGTTTCTCTATGTTAAAACTAATTAAATACTATTTACGGTCTACCATGAAAGAAGAACGATTAACGGACTTATATATAATATCTATAGAGAGCGATACTTTAGACTCCATAGATATTAACGATCTCATAAAGAACTTCGTAGCTGCTAAAGCTAGAAGAATAAATATGTAAAAAGCATTTTGATTTTTGACTGATGAACAATTATAAAGTAATCTAATTCTTAATATTTGTTTGAGACAAGCAAATTTTATTGATTGCTTAGATTTAGTATTGTATATTGTATGTAACTTGTATACTGTCGTATTATATAACCTGTAATTATTTTTATAAAATAAAAGAATTCATTGGAAATATTTTAATGATTAAATTCATAACAAGTCATAGTTTTAAACCTTAGGGTTCAGTTTAGGGAAGGGCGCTAAAAAATAATCTTGCTCAATCTGGCTCTTACCCACGCGGAGGCCCTGATTGTGTGGTTTATTATTATCATTTTTTAAAAGGAATATCATTATTGAATGGATACGATTGTATGTACTTTTTCGATAGATGTTTTGATATTTTAACATTAAGCGATTACAAAAAAATAATATTGTTTTTAGTAGGACAATCAAATCGTGGCAAATCTTTCATTAATAATATATTATGCTGTCCATACAGAGAATACGAATTTGGTGGAATACTTAACCCTAATAATGATATGTTATCCGAATTTTGGCTACAAGGTTGTGTTTTTGCTCATATCAAAAGATGTGAGGAATTAATATTACCACAAACCAAATAGCACAAGAATTAAAAAAATTACTCGAAAGAAACCCGTCATTATTAGGTAACGTTAGGTATAAGTACAATACGGTGGTGCCTAAGGCTCCTATTATTATAACAGCTAACGGTAATGCAATTAGTGATGTTTGAATGATTATTAGTAACGAGAAGGAAGCGTTTAAAAATCATTGTCATGTTTTTATAAATAGGTTAACGAATCAGATAACAGAACTACAAATGCAAATGATAATGTTAAGGAAACATCAGATTATGTCACGGTTGCACTAGATATATTTAAAAAGGAAGATGCTACATCAACATCTGACGAATTAATCGGAGACAGACTTAGAAGGGTATTCGGACGAAGAAGCAAAAGCGTTATACTTACCTAGAGAAAAACATTAATTTTAAATAATTGCACATTTTATTTAAAATAAAAATTCATTTGAAATCAATACTAAATTTAATAATAAAAATTTAGACATCATTTTATTGTCTTTATTAGGATTACCACAAACAGAAAAAACTTCGGAATATAATATGTCCAAGATGCATGTTTGTGCTGGCTGGGTAAGTTTCAAAACCAATTAATTAGAGTTTTAAGCTAATTTTTTTTTAAATAATTAAAATAAAAATCAATATAAAGTTATTTAACCACTAGAAGGTTGGGAAATACAAAGAAAATAATAAAGTTAATTAAAATAAGTAAGTTAAATAATAGAAAACGGTTGACAGATGACTTATAAAATTGAAGATAGTATGAGTAAGGAAAACATGAAAATGGGAGAAAGTACTCTGTATATAAATTTTGTCTTCAAATAATATTTAAAATCCGATTCCCAATTAAAGGGGAAAAAATAAGATTATTATTTTTAAAATTTTGAAACTAGAAAAGGATAAGGAGCAAAAATTAGCGGAAGTATTTGCCGACCCAATTTCGGAAATAACGTTTTAAATTGCTGTTTGGCAATGGGCAGCATAAAGATTATTAATCAGTTTGATAAAAAGCTTGTTGGATTTCAAAGAGAACTAGGAATTAATAGATGTTGCACTAATTAAATAAAAATTACCTGCTGCAGTTGTTGCAGATAAAGAGGTGGAAACATATATATGTAAAATAGTCGGGTCTTGTTCAAATAAAATTAAATAATAGCTGGGACATTAACAGTACATATTGTACTTTATCTTTTGAGTGTTTAAGTGTTCACAGTCTTGTTAATGTTTTAATTTTTCTTTTATTAAAAGGTTTTTGTAAATCTCTGAATTGTCTAGTTTATTTTTAAATAGATTTATTGACTATGCTTCTATTATATGATTCGGCAGATTATTCCACGTGTGGACTGTAGGATTTGCGAAAAAATTATTTCTATGAGCGTTTTTGTATATTAGCTTTTTCATTTTAAATTTGCATTGTCTTAGACGAGAGCCCTCTTGTGACTCGGTGTAGTTGTACTGGGAAACCCAATTTGTTTTATTGTAGCCTTATTGAATTTTATATTGCAAGATCAAATCACCACGTATTCGACGCTCTTCTAGAGTTGTTTGTTGCATGACCTTTCTTAGTGGCTCTTTGAACTTTTTCAATTTTTTCGATGTCTTGTCCTTAGTTAGGACACCAAGCTTGAATAGCAAATTCCAGATGTGGACGAACGAAAGTTGTATATTACTTTTATGCCGTATTGTTATCAATATAATTAAATGTCTCTTTTACAATGCCTAGCATCATATTTACCTTACCAACAGCTGAGTTAACTTGAGTAACTATTACCTCTCTCTTATCTTCCGTATCTTGAGTATCTTCCGTTTCTTGAGTATCTTTATCTCTCTTTTATCTTCCGGTCTATTTTATCTTTCGTACGAGATATGGTATGGTAGTGTCATCATGCATTATATTAGGTACGTGCCATGCAAATTTTAAAATAGATAAATTCTCGGTTGTTATATATCATTAGAAAGAGCTTCAATTCAATATTGTAAAAGTGAAAAAATTATCAAAATCGAACAACTCCATAAAAAGTTATGTCGATTTTAGTACCGATTTTTCGATATAAATATTTGTTGAAGAAAGTGTGGTCAAAAAAATGTTTTTAAGCACTAAAAGTTTAATAGTTTTGTCAATTCTTATCCAAATGCTTATAACTTGGTATCAAAAGATAGATGTAATAGTAACCTACAAATTTAGATAGGTCTTTAGTCACCGGGCGTGTCCTAGGAGCTAGAGGGGGCAACCAAACGCCACTTTTACCAACAAAAAATGAAATTTTTATTCATAAAAGATTAATTTTTCAATAAATTTATTAATTTTCATATGCAATAAATTGCTATAATTTCCATGTAGACTGCCACCAAATAGGAGAGGTTCATTTTTTGAGTTGTGTGGGGTAATGATTTAACACACCCTATTATTAAAAACGATTCATTATAAATATTTTGATTCTTATTAAAAAGGCTTTTTTAAAATCATCACAATAAAATTTATAATTCACAACATTACAACAAACAAAGCTGCACACTCATTGATTCGGGGGAAGGGTGTCCACACACCCTCCAACCTAAGAAAACATAAAATACTTTAAAATTTTGTTAAAAAAAAAAAAAAAAAATAAGCAATGACTTTAAATAATATATTGAAATACAAAACACAATACACATTACCACCTTACAAGTTGAGGTTTTTATTTTTTTTTGTTTTGAAATAATATTTAAATTAATTTGAGTCTTGGCTTTTAGTTAATAATTAATATATGAAATTCCAATAATGAAACTAAATATAAGTCTTTTTTAACAATAGACACGACGTGAACGTAAGCCACTACTCGCTGTACATTTATTTTGCAAGTTCCACTACTCGCTGTACATTTATTTTGCAAGTTCCACTACTTGCTATACATTTATTTTGCAAGTTCCATTAATTTATATATATTTATTTTGCAGGTTCCACTACTCGCTGTACATTTATTTTGGATGCTTTGCTTGTTGAAAATTTGGAATGCTCAAAATATGAAATTGATATGACTCAGATTAGCAATATTTAACCAATTTATGTCTTGCATTGCATACTTTGCTATCGTACAATTAATATGCTCACATACAGCGATTAATTTGAATTACGAAAACATTAACTCACCTGATACAATATCAGCAACCAACTGTAATTTTTTCATGCAATAATCAACAGCTTCAGAATCAGTTTCATCTTTAGACCAGTATGATATAGAATAAATGATATCTGTCTGTGTTTTTCAAAGTTTTACTAATCGTTAAATACAGGAATGGCTCCCTATTTTGATTGGACGAAAAAAGATTGTTTTCCTTAGTCCGAAAAACAATTTTTTCTCGTTGCCGTATTTAAAAAAAGTTTATGCCTTTGTATGGATATATATAATATATGTAAAATATAAATGCGATAGAACTCGCTACTAGATTCTAGTATCTAATACGCAATAACGATGGTGAGTTTTAGTACAGTTTTATTTCATTAAAGATAATGCAATTTTTCTTCTTCTAAAAGACATAACTTTTGTTTAGGCATCTGCTAGCTTGTCTTCAAACAAGTTAAAGCTTAATCACCTTACGATCAACAATTATAATCGACATAATGCTTGCGAGTCACAGAAACAGTTTATTAAATCTGTTCAAGATTATTCTATCAAAACACGCCAGTCTCCTGTGGATATAACTGATGATGTATTTTCTCTTAAAAGTTTACCACCTAAACATCAGTTAATGAAATGGTCCACTGAACTATCATCTATGCGCAATAATATTGCGAGTGGAATCCATTATATAGAATGCAATCTAGGAAAGTTCATGTATGAAAGTGTTCAGCATCTAATAGCTCTTCATAGGGCTCAAGAAATGAAGCTAGCAGTTGATCAAGAGTTAACATGGTTTAATTCTCCCAAGTTAGTACCAAAATCAATCAGTATTTTTCCTTCTCAAAATTTAATAGAAAAGTTCAAAGAAGTGCTTTTTAGAAGGCCAGCTAATAAAGAAATATCAGAATATGCGATGAACCCTAATACTTTGGCTGAGTTATGTTGTGCTAGATGGCTTTCATCAGATCATATGCTGCAAATTTCTAGCATTTTAAACTCTATTCAAAGCCATTCAAAGGTAATTTATTTTAACTTTTTAGGAAATATTGAGCATTGTGTATCAAGAATAACTGTTGTCCCTGAAAAGCTGATCTTTATTATAAATGTTGGAGGAAACAATGAGAAAACATTTTCTGGCACAGATTTAAATGCAGGTTGCCACTGGACACTTGCAGTTTATAATAGTATTGAAGGTAATTTTTACTATGGAGATTCTTTAGGATGGACAGCTCCAGATGATTTTTTAACTAAAGTTAAATTATTAATCAGAAAATTGTATCACATAAGCGAAAGCTTTAATATCACTTATTGTCATGATCCAAAGACACACATGAATGGAGTTAAAAAATGCAGTTCTTTTTGCAAAGAAAATTATCCCATGCAGACATGTGGAAATATTTGTGGAGTTATTACCATAATAGTATGTGCAATCTATTGCTTAAAATATGACTACTTTAACTGTATGATAAATAATGGTCAAATAGAGAACAATAATTACAATTTTCTAAAAGACCCTACTAAATATTCTAAATATTTAAGATTAGTTTTAATGTCATGGTTTATCTCAAAAGAAATAAATCTTGATTTTGTTGTTCCTACCACTATTGTGCGTGAAGTTTCCACCAGTTTTGAAGTATGTGATACTGATTCTGATGAAGATGCCATGTATACAAATGTTTTCGAATCCAACATAAATAAAAAGAAAATGGCCAATGTAAAAAATACCAATTTTTTATCTTTAAAATGCGCAATTTGCACTATCTCTTTCACCCAAAAAAAAAACATGCTACGGCATATGAAAAATAAACACAAATCAATTGATGAAGCACAAGAAAATATTCAATCAGGAAATTCTTTTTGTCTTCAATGTGGATTTAAATGTAGGCGAATTAAGGATTTAAGAAAACATTTATCTGCAGTTCATTTTTATACCTTTCTGAAAGAAAAATTATCGTTTGCTAATTATCGAGGTAATGCTTTAATGTTTTTAAAAGTAAGTAATGTTTTATTTAAATATAGTTTAGAGTAAAAGTGCCATTTATATTGCATACAAGTTTTGTATTCTTGCTTTATTATTTTTTTAATATGTTAGTGATTATGTGTTGTGAAAATGATTTTGAATTTGTAATAATTTCAAACATAATTACTAACATGAATAGGTTCTAAAAAATATTTATTGCCTATGTTTTAGTCCAGTTCCTGTTGATGTTATGAATTTTTTTTATATAAGTTGTTACACAATGATAATTGTTTTCAAATTCATTTTCTCCTTTTTTGTCTTGTAGTGATTATTTGATTTTTGTAAATAATTTTTTAGAATTTGAAATGTGGAAATCAGATATTGAAAGTAATAATGCAACACAATATGTTTTACCTTCTGGTGAAAAGATTGATAAAGATGGTAGGAAAGTATCATACTATTAATGCTACAGAAGTGGATTTTATAAATGCATTGCGAAGAAAAGACTAGTTAAAAGTAGTGGTATGTATCAAGTAAATAGCGATATTTAGAAGAAGAAAAATATTTGTATTTGCCACAAATTTTAATTTATTAGCATTGTTTATCTAATTACTGTTTAAGACTTAATTCAGTGACCACTTTCTTATTTAATTTTTGTTAAATACATTATTTATTTCAAACAATATTAGAACACCTAATGTAAATATCTAAAAACTCTTAGACATGTTTAGTTTTTGTGTGCTATAGGTCACTTTGTTTTAAAAATCTTTTAAAATTATACAGATGATGATTATCTTTACTATATTTAGAGTTTTATGTATTATATATATATGATATACAAATATTATTTTAATCTATACCCAGTAGGCACGCAACGTTTTACTCACGTTTCAATCACGTTTATTTTAGGTGACTTTGTCCAGGTTACTATTTTACGTGAAAGTTACGTGTCAAAATATCGCGCCTAACGAAACTATTTTTATTCTTAATAAAAACCTGTGATAAGAAATATGAAATAATATTTTTTATTATATTATTTATTTTTTTATAGTATTGTTTTTGTATTCATTATATTAGTTATAATTATTTTACTGTTATGATGATATAATTAATTTTTATTGTAGTTTAATCATAGTTAAAAAAAAAAATTTGGTCTATATAATATCTTATAACGCAATGCATTTAAAACAGAACTAAATAGTCCAATATATTTTAAGTTGTAATATCTAATATCCAAATTACATCAAATTAAGTTAAATAAATTAGTACCAAGCATCCCTATTTGCCACACAAATAAGATTAAACTCAAATACAAGGTATGCTTTTTTTCTACTTTATGATATAATATTTTAGACTGGCGAATTTGTCCATTTTGCTTACTTAATTTAGTACAAAATAAGTTATGTTAAAACAAATTTAATATCAAATTAAGTAAGCTACATGGACAAATTATAAGTTCTAGCAGAACTTATTCTTGATTCTTGAGCAATAATAATGCCTGTAGAACTTCTGCACACATTATTGCTCAAAAGTCGATTAGATAAAAACCAAAAATAGATTTTCTTCTATTATTTGGTTTTTAACAACAAGGTTAAAGAATTTATCCAAGATAATATCAATAAACAAATATGTTATGTTATTTATTATTGATATATGTATATATTATTATTATATACTTTATCTTTTTGTAATATATGACATCTTGATCTTGTGCTTTACTTGTTAAAAAAGGTTAATACTTATTTATTTCATTTTTTGAAATTATTTAAATATTATATGATTAATATATATTTGAATTGTATCCCCCCCCCCCCATTTAAAAACAAGATTTATGGAATATAAGAAATGTAATTTTGCAACACATGTTCCAGTACTTTATAGAAAACCAATAAACATGAATAATTAAAATTATTTTACAGTGTATTTGACAATAAGTATTTAATGTTAAGTTTTTCTATGCTATGACATAAAGGCACTAAATCTTGCATCACTTTTACTGCACGTTCTGCACATATATTTGACCCTTGTGTTGGAATTGGTGTTGGCTCTGTGGACCAAAATGTCTTCAACAATTTTAATGCTTTTGGATGCTCATTGCATGCTTCTAATAGATGAACAAAATCTGCAGGATTGAAGTAGTGATCACCAAACTATATATCACCCCATGAACCACAGATGAAGTTGCATGCTGCTTGAGCAGATTTCGATTCTTGATAGTCTGGTATTAGAATGTAAGCAAGTAGAACAAAAATTACTCTCAAGTTCCATCTTAAATTGCTTATAGCAGGATGTGATTTGAAATTCACTTTTGGAAAGGTACCTGTGCTTTTGAACTTTTTATAACAAACTATTAAGTGATACAGGAAGTCCATGTCATCTCGCCAGCCTACCCAATTCACTTTTGTCAAAGGATCTCCAGTATTCTAAAGTAATAACTTCGGGTTCTTGGACTCTTGCCATAATCTTGTCACATATGGGTAATGAAGATTTGGTTTTGTTGTTGATCTTTCAAAAAGATTATTTATGACATGTAAAATATGGTGGTGGCATCCTAAAAAAGAAGGTTTTTCTAGTCCCATGGTTTTGAAATGTTTCTGTGACAATGTTACTACACCAATTCTTGTTCCGATATTTACATATGTTGCATCAGATACAACCATTTTTATGGCTGGCCACAGCTCATATTCATCCAGCACAAGTTTTATCCCATTAAATATTGTTTCACCTTTTCCATTCATCAGCTCAAGAACAGCAAGTCTAACCTCTTTCTTTTCATATTTAAAAACAACTACTTGATGTTCCATTTTCTCTATGTGTTTTCCATCAAAGTGTAAAGACCGCTTTTCATTTTTTAAGTTCTCCATATAATTTGCTTTCAACTTTTCTCCTTCTTTCCCGACATCTTTGTAGACACCACTATGAGTTGGTGTAGGAATAGAAATTCCATTTTTTGATAAAGTTTTGCAGACTTTATGTGCTTTTTTGGTACTAATCTTTGCAGAAATCACCAAATTTACAGACAAATTTGTTTTTTATCTTTTAGATGATGATGACAAACTTTCGACATCTTTAGCTTCGGTATCACTGCTGGAACACTGCTCTTCAGTTACTGAATAACCTCCTTCACTAGCTGATTCATTGAAATCTCAGTCTTGGCTGATTTGTTTTTTGAGCATTTGTTTCTTTATCAACACCAGTTTTCTTGGATGAATACCTTCAGTATCTCCAATAATGGCACAATATCCAACTATTCCATTTATTGACTTTTGCAGACCATAAAATCTTTATCTTCCTAACACAACCACTCACCTTTCTCATTAGTTTTGTTAAACAATCGGGTTAAATTTTCAGTTCCAGGTTTTCGACTATTTTTGTCAAGTGTTTTCAATACATTTTCAATTTTTCTTTCTGATGGTGATTTACCTTGTAAAATTGGAATATTCAGCTTTCTCCATATTAGTTCAATTTCTTTAGCCAACTCTCTCCTTTCTGCTTTTAACATTTGATGAGAAACTTTTAAATTAATCAATAATATGCTGTTCTGAAGAAATTTTATTCATTTCACTAATACTTTTAACAATAGCACATATTCTTTAAGTCTTAGCTTTTTCAAATCTCACTAAATTTGATTCCCAAACTTTCTTATTCTTGTCTGAAGCAAGACCATTTTTAGCAATATTTATAACTTATTAGGATAACATTAAAAAGGTAGGAAAAATTATTTTCAGCTTGGGGGGTAATCTTTTTCAAAAATTAACATTAAAAACTTATATTTTCTGTTTATAAATATAAATTCTCCACTCATGGTAACAGGGGGAATTAAAAATTCTTAAAAAATTTTTTTAGTCATACCCCTAATGTACAATATAATACAGGTTATAAACGCGGATTTGTTCAATGTTTCCCCCACAAAAAGATGATTATGACGCTATTGTATTTGAAACTGCATTATACTTATCTTTCAATGTTGACAACCTTCCAATATGTAAAGCAAGTTTCTCTCAAATATAGCATTGCTTTTTTTAAAAATTGTTTCATGATTTAGATCGAAGAAATAGCAACGCCAGAAAATCTTGTTGCCAAAACAGTTGGCGACTCACCATGTAAGACTTGTGTTAAAAATATGTGATTTAAGATAATTATTTAATAATCATATTATTATTTAAGTTTTTATTTGTTTCTTATTAGCTAAATTTGGTGTCGCTAGCTATTATTGGTGAAAATACCGACTTATTCATTAGATAAAGTTTGATGCATGCTCTTACCCAGTTTCCTTCTTCACGTTTCAATCATGTATATTTTAGGTGACCTCGTCCAGGTTACAATTTTACTTGATTGAAGCATGAAAGTTACGTTGCCAAAATATTGTGTATTTTGGAACTTTTTTTATTCTCAATAAAAACCTATGATTAGAAACTTCGAAAGATATTCTTTATTTTATTTACTATTTTTTTATAATATAGTTTCAGGAATTATATTTTTTGGGATATTCCCGGAATACCGGATATTTTTCTGAAATTTATCTTTTTCCAAATATCCGAAAAGTTTTCCATACATGCAAGTTAAAGTATATATTATTGTCATCAACTTGGCTGAATGCAAAATTAAGGGAAAAATTAGGGGGAAAATATTCTGAATTTTTTCAGGATATTTTCCGCAAACAATTTTCCGAATTTTTTAAATATAATGATTATATGAAATATATAGTTTATATATTCATTATTGTAATTACTTTTTACTATACTCTTATAATAATATAATTATTTTGCATTGTAGTTTTATAATAATAAAAAAAGTATCAGGGTATAAGATATTTCAGGGTATAAGATATATCAGGGTATAAGATATCTTATAACATCGCAATGCATTTTTGACAAAAAATAAAATGTCACATATATAATATTTTATCTAAACATATTGTATTATTTTATATCAACTTTTTGTCAATTTAGGTTTAATAAATATATTAAAAAGCTTAGTTCAAAATCGTGTAACGTTATGGCAGATAATTCTCATATTGCAACATGCTAAAGATCAAACCCTAATACAAGGTATACTTTTTTTTCTACCCTATTATATAATATTTTAGACTGTCAAATTTGTCGATGTAATTAATTTAATAATAGATAAGTTATTATAGCTTTTTTATTATTAAATTTATTAAACTACATGACAAATGATAAGTTCTGTATAAAATATTATTGACTAGGAAGATCCAATGGTATTGTTATGTTATTGCCTAGGAATATCTTTCTGTAGTAAGACACAATAACCTTTTAACTTTTAAAGTTTGAGAAAATTCACTTTTCCCTTTCTTCGTCTTCTTTTGTGATCGCACCCTGTAGCAAGAATTTAATTTAGTTCATATCTTGTTGGAGAATGTAACTTGGTTCTGAGTTGAATTTTTAGTACTCGGTATTTATTGGTGACCAAATTTGACAATACTTTATTATACATACTTTTAGTATCATACTTAATATATTATATATAATTAGGGGTAGATGAGGCACCTTAGCCGTGGTGAATGTTTCCACAGCAAAAGGAGCCTCAAGGTGAAAATCTCACCATGGTAGGAAAATCATGATATAAAATCCCCACTATAATGTTGTGAGGTTATGTGGTAACTATTACATTTTTATAATTTGTTATAATTGTTATAATTTTTCTGTGTGCATTCTAAAATTACATTTAATGTTCAAAACTTTGTAGATTACTCATTTAAAGCAACTTCGTGGGCTGTAACCTTTGCATCTAGTGAGTTAATGTATGAACAAGTTAATGCAGAAACAAGTGCAAATATAAGAAGATGGAAAACAAAGAAAACAAATTGTTTAATCAGATGTTATCACATAAGGTGAGTACACGTCTTTTTCTAATCACGCCCATCAGTTATTAACTTTATATATAGATATATATTTATCTATAGACAGACATTAGATATAGATATATTAGATAAACAATATTTTTTTAGACTTGTATTTTTTATTTTGTACTTCTTTTTTTTATTTATCTGTCGACTTTTTTGTTATGTCTTTTTTTATTAAATCCTTATTTATTTTTAAGCAATAAGAGTATAAAATTAGAAGGCAAATGACTTTTTTTTTAAAAAAAAGTCATTTGCCTTCTAATTATTTTTCTACATTGTAGTATTGTTTTCTTAAAATTATTTAATGATTTAGGTAAAAGAAAACAGCTAGAAAATCTTGTTGCCAAAATGGTTGGCAACTTACCAAGTAAGATTTGTTTTAAAAGTTTGTGATTTAAGATAGTTATTAAATAACCATATTATTATTAGGTTGCTGCAAAAATAATCTCGTTTTTCATATTTTATATTTTTGGATGAATTTTTGAATAAATTTATTATTGGCAGATGTCATGCTATATGTTATTTAAAAGCGCGTTTTTCGCTTGATCTAGTTATCGTATTGGTTTTGTTTTATAATAATTTAGTCATTTTTTACAGGACGTCAAATCTATCATGGACAAGAGACAAATTCGCACGATTTTTCTGTTCCAGTTCAAGATGGGCCGAAAAGCTGCCGACACAGCTCGCGATATCAACACTGCATTTGGCCCAGAAACCACTAACGAACGTATGGCACAGTGGTGGTTCAAAAAATTCCGCAGCGGTGAGGAGAGCCTTGAAGATGAAGAGGGTCGCGGACGCCCGTCTGAGATTGATGACGATCAATTGAGAGCCTTAATCTAAGCCGACCCGCGCAAAACCATACGAGAGGTTGCGGAAGAACTCAACGTTCATAACTCAACAGTTGATCGCCACTTGAAGCAAATAGGAAAGTCAAAAAAGCTTAGCAAATGGGTGCCGCACGAACTGAACGAAAATCAAAAAAATCGTCGTTTTGAGGTATCGTCTGCTCTTCTTCTGCGCAACAAAAACGATCCGTCTCTCGACCGGATCGTGACGTGTGATGAGAAATGGATCCTCTACGACAACCGACGACGTTCCGCGCAGTGGTTGGACCGCGATGAGGCCCCACAGCACTTCCCGAAGCCGAATCTCCACCAAAAGAAGGTTATGGTGACTGTTTGGTGGTCTGCAGCCGGTCTCATCCATCACAGCTTCCTGAATCCTGGCGAGACGATTACGGCAGAGAAGTACTGCCAGCAAATCAACGAAATGCATCAAAAGCTCCGATGTATGTGCCCGAGATTGGTCAATATGAAGGGACCAATTCTCCTCCACGACAAAGCCCGGCCGCACGTCGCACAACCAACCCTGCAGAAGTTGAACGCATTGGGCTACGAAACTCTTCCTCATCCACCATACTCACCGGACCTCTCGCCCACCGACTACCACTTTTTCAAGCATCTCGACAACTTCCTCCACGAGAAATGCTTCAAAAGCCGAGACGATGTCAAAACGACCTTTGATGACTTCATCGCTTCCAGGACTTCGGAATTTTACGCTACCGGCATAAATAAACTTGTTTCTCGTTGGCAAAAATGTGTTGATTGTAATGGTTCTTATTTCGATTAATAAAGTTTATTCTATGCTGAGTTATGTTTGTTCAAAGTTAACGGTTGAAAAACGAGATTATTTTTGCAGCAACCTAATATTTAAGATTTTATTCGTTTCTTTCAGCTAAATCTGATTCATTAGATAAAGTTTGATGCGTACTCTTATAGGAGAAAATATCGACTGATTCGTTAGATTATGTTTGAAGCGTGCTTTTATGGGAGAATATATCGACTGATTCGTTAGATTAAGTTTGAAGTGCGCTCTTTGTGGATCGAAGTGTGCTCTTCGTAAGTTGCAGATCTATGACTTTGTACTTATTACTTATTGGATATAAGGAGGATATTTTAACAAAAGTGCAGCTTTTATTACAAATTCAAAATGTTTATGTCAAGAACTAATATACTGACTAATAAAACCATGTAATTTAAAACGTATTAAATATTTCCTCGACGATGAGTTTTTTTTCTTTACACGAATCCAAACACTTCGTTTTTATTAAGCATAATTATTACTTAAATATTACGTGCCAAAATTAACGTAAAAAGCACGTCTTTTAGACAGTTCCTGGGGACCAGAAAGTTACCTAAATATCACGTGCCAAAAGTAACGTGAAAAACACGTCCATAAATCACGTGAATTGGTCATTTCATGGGGAACAAAAAGTCACCTAAATGTCACGTGCCAAAATAACGTGAAATTCACGTTTTTGTCACGTCGCTGTGCCTACTGGGTATGATCTCAGATATCTACTTAATAGGTACTCGAAAAACTGCTAAAAATTACACGTCCACACTTAAAGTTACCCAAACCGTAGATGGACATGTTATTGTTAATGCTTGTTATTCACACTATGGACATAAAAATGAAATTCAACATATTTCTCAATCAAGTGTTCAAAGGCAAGAAATTGCCTTTGAACACTTGATTAAGAAATAGTTAAGCTTACTGCTTTTAAAATTTTTAATGCTTTTGCTAAAAAAAAGCGGGTTGCAAATCTTCAGCATAAAAAAATTCCTATGGTATATCATATCCAAGGTACTCTTTGCACGGTCGAAAAAGTTTTTCAAATTGGCATGTCTAGAACATTTGCGAGCATGTAAATCACGATGTCGCATGCATTGTTCGTTTCTGCATTCAGATGGTTTTTCATATGGAAATTTAAAAAACTGATGAGCTAATTTTAACTTTATTTTGTAACTGTGTTTTTAAAAATAAAAAAATAAATTTTATTGTACACAAATTTTCTTTTTTTATCATTTTTCACACAACTTTTAGAAGTTATGCAATCCAAAGCATTGTTGAAATTAGGATTGCTAATTTTTTTTGTTGAGTAATTAGAACAGTTAATGTCTTGAGTTGAAAAATTCACTAATAATAATTTTATTACATTATTTATGATTTTTATTTTTTTAAACTTGAAAAATAAACTTTTCTTGGAATAATGCAAATAATTACAAAACTAAATGTCAATTTAATTTTTCGGTTAACTAATGAATATAAAGTCTAATGTAGTTTTTTGATAAGGGGTCGTCCATAAAATACGTCACACAATTTTTGACCGTTTTTAACCCTCCTTTTCCCTCCCCCCCCCCTCCCACCTTTGTCTCAAAATCGTAACACTTTAGAAGCAAGTTTTGTACGAGTCATCACAAAACCACCAAACCCCCTGCCCCTTATAGCGTAAAGTAATTTGTGGACGACCCCTAATCATTTCATTGAAAAAAAAAATATTCATAACTGGCTATAATCAAGGTTAAAAATTTTGATATCAACTTTTTTTCTAGTTGATGGAAGTTGAAAATGCGCTTTTTAATTTTTTCCTTCTTACAATTCGTGAATATTAAAAAAGCAACAAAAATTTAATTTTCGTTAGCATTTTAACATAAAAATAAATTGCAGAAAAAAGAAATTCATTTAGGTAACAAACACTTGCATGCACACAGCATGCAATTTTTGACATTGTTTTTATGGCAATCGCTTCTGACTTCGCTGGTAACCAGAGCAATTAATATTTTCAATTTACCTAAATTTTAGTGTTTTTCTGCAGTTTAATATATGACAAAATAAATTTTCTTATTTTAGCAACTCTAAACTTGAAAGCGCATGGGCAAAGCGCACTTTATGGACTTTCAGCATTAGATTACTTAGTGTTACATTTTATTAAAAAAATCACACTTTTTTGAAATGGGCTAAACTTGATATATATTGCATTGACAAATTAACTTTTTATTTACAAAGAATTAATGAAAAAGAACACATCGAGATGTATGCACTACACTTTTTTTATAGAAGTAATCTTTTAGACAGTTGAATAATTCTAAATTTAACAGAGATTTTTTTTCGGTAAAAGACTTTTTACCAAACAGTTTTTTTCATCAAGATTTACTAAATCATGACTCTAATAAGGTGTTTGATGTAATCACAAACATTACTCTGATTGATGTGACGTGCAGCAAATCTTCACCATCTGCATCTTAGACTTCATGTATAACTGTTTGGGGTGAATTATATAGATTTAATTATCATTTACTTTTGAATTTTACTTTGTAGCCTTCTAAAAGATAAACATATAAAGAATACATAAAAATTGGCAACACCTTTGTAAAATTTTATACAAGCTTAACACAAACACACAAGTGTTTAAAAAAAAAAAAGAAATGAAAATAGATGTTTGCTCTATAGTTATAAATACTCTCGAGTCCTAGATAAAAAAAGGGGGGACGTTTGTTAATTTTTGGGAAATTTTCCCACCCACCTTAAGCTTAATAAGACACCTCCCCCCCCTCTAAAATTCCCACCCATAGATAAAGAAAGAATTTTTATTTAGTATAAAAATAACAACAGACCTAATTAGCATATTGTTTAACATGATCACAATCAATAATATGACAGCTTTTAAGTTTCAATTAGCTCACTCTATTGTGTTATTGGTGTTTTTTATAAGTTTTTTTTCAGAAAAAAAAGTATGTTTAAGATAAAGCTGATAAAGTAACAACAATTATATTATTGAAGTAGGTTTCCTCATTCAAAAAAAAGTAAAAGCTGTATACAAAGGTAATTTAATTTAGTGAAGTAGAATCAGAGCTATTAATAGAGCTCAGAGTCTCCTATTGCTTGTTAACGTTGAAAAAGTGCCATGAGAGCTTGTGCGATGGGTTTAATGATATTCAGATGTTAAAAAAGTTCTCATGACTATGTATGAAAATATCACAACATAAATGAAAACAAAAGAAATAGAGTGTTAGTTTGAAAGTAAAAGTTGGTGTGCAGCATTGTTCAGTGATACACCCTAGGTTTTTATAACCGTCTTGTAATCTATTTGTAAATAGTTTAGACTTATTTTAGCATAAAAACTAATTTATGTAGTTGAAGGAGAATTAATATATAGTGTTGAAAAGTTTCAGTGTTGAAAAGATGGAATTGAAACAAAAGAGCTAAGGATTAACATGATAAAGACATTAGTCATCCAGTTAAGAATGACCAAGCAAAAATATCTGGGAAATGGGCTTGTGGAGTGTGTAGGAAGGTTACATTTTGTGAGCAATGAGTTCATAAAAAAATGTATTTCAACTGCTTTATACACAAGGAGCATTTATTAATTTTCAGAAAATTTTCTGAAAACTTAAATGTCACTAGTTGTCATTAGTTGAACAATAATATTTTATGAAGCTAACAAATTTGAAAATAAACTAAAATTATCATTTTAGTAAGATGTCATACATATATATATATATATATATATATATATATATATATATATATATATATATATATATATATGTATATATATATATATATATATATATATATATATATATATATATATATATGTATATATATATATATATATATATATATATATATATATATATATATAATTTTAAAAACACTTATCAAAATGTTTTCTACAGTTTGTTTCACCTTCAGCAGGTTTATCAAGAAGCTTCCTGATGATCCTGCTGAAAGTAAAACAGACTGTAGAGGATATTTAGATGAGTGTTTTTAATAATTTAAACCAAAAATATCTTTTAAGTCACCCGCAGTGACTTAAAAATTACCAATGGAAAGGAGATTCTGGTACAGTTCAGGATGTTGCTCAATGCAATGATTTGTCAAGTCTTGTGTATCAGTTATTCACTTGCAAATTTTCTGATGGATATTTTGTTAAGCTTGGAATTGATGGTGGTAAAGGTTTTCTCAAGTTTTATCTAAGCATTGTTGTACTGCATTAAGAGTAGATAGCAGCTTACCACCTCAAAATCAACCTCTCATTCAAAGGACTGGTAAAGACACTAGTTAAGAGATATATTGTTGTTGTGGTATCAGAAAATTTGCCAGAAATTTACTCCAACATTGAACAAATCTAGTCATTGAAAAATGCAAATAGAGTCAAATTTTAGAATACACTAGCTTACATAGTGTATTTTACAGTTAGATCGCTCAATGTTTTTTAAAGACATATATTTTAAAGAAAGATCTTGGCAGTAAGATCATATTTGTTGACATCCTAATAGTAAGATAAAATTTAGTTATAGAAAACTACATCATTTAAAAACTTAATTTAATTTTAACTTTTGACCTACATGTATTTAACTTTATTAGTTAATAAAACAATTTAATAGAGAATCATTATTTAAACAATATAATTTTATGAAGCATATCAATTTAACTTTTAATTTTATTTTGAACCAACAAACCTCTGATTGAAATTATTGCCATAGCTTAGAATGTAAAAGTATTGCCTTAGTAGTAGCGTGTAAAAAATTGTGTTGCTTTGTTATTGTAAATGTATAATAATACATGTTAATTATTGTAAATGTATAATAATACGTTTATAATAATTAATCTGAGTGTTACACACAGGTTAATTATTAAATGCAATAATGTAACAGGTAAATGTAATAGGTAAGTGTATTATAATACACTTACCTATTACATTTACCTATTACAAACCTGTGTGTAACACACAGGGTAACTATTGTAAATGTATTATAATACATTTACAATAACAAAACATATTATTATACAATCAATGTGTTAATAAAAAACACTGTATTTTAATAAAATACATTTATAAAATTATAAAATTTTTTATTATTTAATTATTTATAAAATCAATAAAATAAAAATTAGTAAATAAAAACAAATAAAATTTTTATTTACACATTGAATGTATAACAAAAAATAATATAATTTTATGTTTTACTCTCTGTACATGTTTTACTTAACACTCTCGGTATGTTTTACTTAAGAATAACATAAAAACAAACTAACAAAGTTAGTAAACTATAATACTATAAACAAATTAAAAACAAAAGCGGTAAATAAAGTTTAGGTAAATAAAACCTAAAATCTAAGACTTTTACAGGAATAGCTCCCTAATTTGATTGGTCAAAATATTTGCTCCGATCTAAAGAATATATTCATAATATTTCATATACATGTTCCATATATAACATATACAAGTCACGGTATCCGGTAAACTAGAAAAAATGTTTTTCGGACTTTGTGAAACAACATTTTTTCATCCAATCAAAATAGGGAGCCATTCCTGTATTTAACGGCTCCTAAAGTTTTTCAACTCTGCCATCATACATGTTTGTCATTGTTGATTCAGTATCATACCATTGATGGCAGAGATTTCTGCCAACAATTCTGTCTAACATAACATCATTTAAATCAGCAACTTGCTTTGTCGACAAGTTTTTATGTAAATTCAAAATTTCACTTGTTGTAAGTATAGATAATTGTCGCTCTAAATTTCGTTTTTCTTTTTCATCCATTTTTTGGCGTTTTTCAGTCTGTCTTTGAGAAATATTAGCCCTAATTTCAGCATATTGCAGTCGACTTTTTAGTCTTTTTTTCCTTGCCTCCTGCATAGCCCACCTAATAACGTTTTCTCTTGAATAGACGTCGAGATTTTCAAGATAATCCACTGTCCTATTCTTTTTTGTTCTTAATTTGCAAGATATATAATCAATTGATGCATTAGGGGATCTTCCTTTTGCAGCACTGAACATTCCCATTAACTCTTCACTATCTATGTTATGAAGTCTTGCACTTGCTGTCTCCTCTTTAAGTGTCTTTGTAATAGTAATGGAAAAATAGCGCTTGTGCTGACGATTTAAAACCTCTTCTATTGCAACAAGACAAGCCTTAGTCATGGCGATAAGCTGATCATCAACTGCACATGTCTTTGTAATCAATTGTAAAGTATATGGTTTGAGAATATTTCCAAAGAAATCTGTTTTCTGGTAAATAGAGCAGTAGGATTACTTTTTGAACTTTTAATTGTTTACACAATTTTTTTAACTAGAGCAATACCACCAACATGATCAAAATTTGCATTTTCGGATGATACATAAAACGTAGTCATCCAGGGTCCTGTAAGAAGTTTTCCAAATAATGCAAGCACACACATTTGTTTTATTGCAGTTGTATTATAAAATGCTTCTCGCAGAACCTTCTGTAAAGTTTTTCTTTTTATTGTTCCGATTTTCAAAAAATTCATAAATAGGCTATAGTATTTTATAAAAATGAAACTAGTGTGGAACAGAATGTGAAGCCTATTACCACGATACCTTGGAATGATACCTCGTGGAAGTTTGTTATTTTCTAAAAAAATTACAAATCCTTTTGGGTCCCCTTTCACATCTTTAAACCTCATCTTATTCATAGCTAAAACAATTTTGACTGCCATACAATCATATCCAAATAGTTGACAAGTTTCAGTTTCCAGAGACTTTAATGCTGAACGACATGAAATAGCAATTGTATCAAGAGGGTGCAAATGGCAGTTTAACTCATTCAGATTTTTAGCCCAGATTGCACAGAGTTTTTTTATTGTAAGATGGTATACCGAAACTCGATCGGACATGTTTGTTATATTTGAGATAATCAAAGTACGACACTCTTCAAAGGATTGCAAATGAAAGTTCGAATAAACTAAAGCAATATGATCTACTTCATTACATATATGGTTTGCATATTCAACTGCTGTCCCACCTGGTAATTGGTCGATAGCAATAACCTGGCATTTATTTTTCGATGTTAGGTGAATGCTATTGATATGAACGTCTTCTTGCGTTGTTGCATCAAACCCTAATGTAAGGTGGTTATTAGTAATAGCCCATTCTGCTACTTGCAGGTCAGCGATACTGCCTAGCTCACGAGCCATTTGCTCAACAGTAATACGGTGAGGAATGTTAGAAAAAACAACACCAAATTATTGCCCCTTTTTCTCAACAAGAAATGGTATGTTACTTGTAGGGACATTAGACAATAACATGCTGTAAATTATCATTCGCATTTGCAATAGATAAGTTTTATCATCTGACGTATTTGTATTAAGTATATTGTCCTCCTCCATCTGTGGCATATCATTTTCTAAGTTGGTAATGACCTTTTTATTTGTACTAATAGCAGCATTATGGATCTTTACTTTTCACTGCTTTTTTAGTACCAATAAGATTTCAAATTGTTTACTGTAGTAATATGTTTGTAGTTTATTCTTTAGGTCTCTAACCTCTGCTCTTAAACCTTTGATAACGTCTTCTTTTCTTTTAACACTTTGCCTTAAAACTTTTAATTTGTATGGCATAGTGTTTAATTTTGCTTTCACTTCAGCTATCTCGATTCGGTGTTTTGTGCAAATACTAGCTAAATTTGAAGATAAATAAGACAATCTACTTCTTAGTTTTTTTCTCCTAAGTGTCATATCCTGTCGTAAAGTATATCTATTTGACGGATTTTCACTAAAAGCTAAGCTTAATTGTTTACTTTGAGTTGGAGATGAAACACTGCCTTGGTGAGGTGGTACAATTAAAGAACATGTTGTAATTAAACTACTGGTTGTAGGCTGTAATGACTGTATTGTCGGTGTTGTAGCTAATAATAAATCATTAGCAATATTAGAGCTTGCAAAAGGCTTGCTGCAAAAGGCCAAAAAAATTTCATAATAACTAATCCTAAAAAAATGTTTTGCCTGATTTTCGATTTATTTACTAAATTCTCAATTTGACTTTTTGATGTTATGATTCTAAAATATTGAGTGACTTGATTATAAGTTTTAGTTGCTGATTCCCTGCAACTGACATAGACAAAAAGAATGTGTCCATTCATACACTCACTGGTTTGAACAGGCAAGGAGAAGTTATCAATTAAATACTTTTTGGCTGCACCATAAAATACAATACTTTTTTTGGGACCCATGATAGCTAGGAGGAAAATATTTATTAAGTATTGAAATCATAGTAAATATAAAATGATATTCAAAAAGTTTAAATACTTTAACCTAAAGAACATTTTCATTTCTTAATTAAAGGCAGACATAAAAATTTGGTTAAGTCTGCCTATAATTAGAAAACTTATTTTAACTGAACATAATAGTAAAAATAAAATTTAAATACGCTACTTACACTACTATAAACCATTGCAGAATTGTAATACTAGACAAACAATACATACCTGTTGCAAACAAATGTCAACAGCAAAGTTTTCAATTTATTTTTTTTAGTTTACTATGAATTAATTTAATTAATTAGAAACAGCAACACATATATAAAAATATATAATATACAATACAAATACATAATATACAATACACACACACGCATCCATGCACGCACACACACACACATACATATATATATATATATATATATATATATATATATATATATATATATATATATATATACATATATATATATATATATATATATATATATATATATATTTACATACAATATATTTGTGTGTGTATACAATACAAATATATTTACATTTATACATATATATAAAATATAACAAATATATTTTATGTATATGAGAAATAACTGTAAGAAATCTTTTTAAAAAAACATTATCTTGTTATAATAACCTAATAATTTTATTAAACTATGTTGGTTAATATTTTGCAACCAAATTGTAAATTTTATTTTATTTTATTAAGATTCAGCAATACACTATTGAAGTTTTCATTAACAGTTAAATAAGAAAGAGTAATAAAGTAAAATATTATCTACAGTTATAAACATTCACAATGCCACCATTGCTTCTTCAACTTATGCTTCTGTACCTTCCCCCTCTATAGTCGCTCGGTTTCCTTCCTCCTTGATATCTATTTTCTTCTGTTCCGCCTCTATATCTGTTTTCTTGCCTTCGCTCTCTATATACACTTTCTTCACTTTCTTTTCCTTCACTTCTGCGTCTTTTCGTGCTGTCCCTATACTTACTTTTGTCCTTTCTGTCTTCCAACTTTCTTCTGCTGACAGATCTTCCCCTATTTTCATATTTATCTGTCCTTGCCCTAGGAACTGAAAATAGTGTCAAGTTAGGCCATCTGAATAATGGTCTATCCTTCCCACCATATGCAACCCAGTTCACAAAGGACTTATTGGAATATGGTCCTGGATGTTTTAACCTGAAAACTTTATAGTCCTCATATGTAAGTTCTACAAGCAAAAACCAATAGAGAAATATTAGGAATTGTAAGAGTTAATTTGAAAAAAAGACTAAATATAACATAATTCGTTTTAGAAGTCAAATACTACAACAAAATAACAAAAAAAAAACTTACTGGTAGTTGACACTGGAGATATCACTAAAGGTTGTACAAAAAAGAATTTTATTCAAATAAGATAAATACAAATAGTATACGTTTTATAATTTTTTTGATAAGTAATAATTAAAGCCCAAGTAAAAAATTACATAGAACCTTACCAGTGCTAGCCAATGGAGGTATGACTAAAAAGTAATACAAACATAGTGTTATAAACATATAATACATCTACAAATGTTATGTATTTTATGATGTATTATCTTATCTTGAATCCAAATAATTAAACAAAACCTTACAAGTAGTTGCGGATGGAGATGTCACCGAAGGTTAAACAAAAAAATATATTATAAATATAAAACACCTACAAATAACATGCAATTTATAGTCATTTCAAAAAACTGAAACTAATAACCTTACTATTAGTAACACTAATAGTATTGAATTTAGGTTTACATATAAAACATAATATATTGCAAAATATTTTAATATATTATATAATCTTACCTATGGTATTGGAAGAGTTTGAAATTTTATCAACAGTTGTTGATATGTTACTAGACATAGCTAAATAGTATTAAGAATATGATTATAAACAAGAAAGATACATAAATAATTCGTTGGTAATTTACTTTTAATACCTATAAATAAATTACGTAAAAAATCTTATCTTGTTCAATTACTCACCTAAGCGCTGCACTAGATCACCTGAAAAAAGGAAACCAATAAATTTAATATATATATATATATATACACACACACACAAATAAAATACAATAGCTAAATGCTAAAGTTAAATAAACAAAGAACCAAGAAACACAATAAAATTCACCTATTCTCTTATCTCTTTCATATATCTTACTTTTTTTGCCAATCTTATTTTTTCTTTTTGTCATTTCTTTAGGCATTATAATAATATTAATTCTAAATATTATTTCATTGTTGCATTAAATAAACTTTATCTATGTAATCTAATGTACATTAAATCTTTATCTAATGAGTAATTAAGTATTTATTGTAAAGTTATATTTTGACAAAATATGACTTAACTAAATTTTTGTAAACTTTATTAAAGTACACTACAAATATATTGTAATTAGATTAAAATTACACTTTAGAACCTGAAGTATATATTAAGCCTTTAAATCGATTTTTAAATTTAACTTGAAATTTAAATTAAATTTGAAAGTAAACTGATTAAAGTATGGACTTAAAATTAATAATATTAATAATATGAAGTTTCCAATAGACCCCCTCTACCATATGAGGCGTAAAATTGCCGAAGTTATGTACCTTTTTTGTGCATTGTAGTAACGAATGTGTGCATCCAAATAATGCAATAAAATTTGGCAAGAATATAGAAAATAGATATAAAAACAAACGCAAATAGTTTTAATAGTACGCACTACCTTCCTTCGATAGGAATTTAACGAACGATCGACATCAAAAATTTTGATACCCATTAACTTTATATAAATGTAAGTAACTTCAAAAACAGCAAACACTAATAGAAAGTATAATTATTTTAATTTTTAAAACATATCTAAAGTAATATTAAATTCTAAAAAAAAAAAGACTAGAAAACACGTTGTTACCACACTTACTTTGAATCGGTTCCGTAAAACACGGATATCTACGTACCTAATTATATACACTCTATTTTGATTATTTTTGCCCGAATGTGCAAAATATCATTATTATAGGGATATATCTCCTCCAAAACTGTTATAACAGACGCTTAGGTTGTTTATAATATCTTGCCATTATTAACAAATTCTCAGTTTGCATAAATTAAATACCAATAAATAAAAAGTTGTTTGTTTTGCCACTAACAACCAATTGGAGTTGTTTAAAATTATCGGTTTTTTTAATGCAAGTTTGTTAGTTTTATGCCTTAGTTGCATTTAATATAGTTTTATCTTGTAATTGACTTGATCCGGTAGACCGTTGATAAATATTAGGAACAGTGACGGTCCTAAAACTGATCCCTGGGGTACGCCACTGACAACAACTGGTAACCATTTTGATATGCAATCTCCGAGAACAACTTTCTGCTTTCTATTGCTTAAAACTCTTCAATCCAATTCAGAACTAGATAATTAGAAATAGTTAGTTAGAAAAATCTTAATGCATAACGGTTTAAAGCAAAAAGACTGTTTCAAATTTACCAAGTCTTAGTCAGCTGCTAGTACGACTCAAAAGAAAACTGACTAAACGAGACAGCTTCAAGTATTAAATATATAACAGCCTCCAGTGGAAGTTTAAGTGATAGTAAAAAATCTTGCATTCTAGAAACATAAACAAATCACTTCATTGATGAAATTTGTGAAATTTTTGCAGTTTCCATAAATTCCATTGAAGTTAAAGAAGTTTAATCTGTTGTTTTCAAAGAGGTGTTTTAAGAAACTGTAGTTGACAATAATATGCAGTGTTCATCGCATTGTAAAAAAACAAAGCAGTGTTCATCACATTGAATATCTGAAATCTATTTGCTTGGAAATATAAAATGGAATGTTATTGAAAAAGGACAAGTTCTTAACGATAACATCTTCATCTTCTTTTGTCAACAACTTATTTCAATACAATTGAATATCAGTGTTTGTCTTCAGAATCCAACTGAAGGAAATGTTTAAGCTTTTAAAACTGTTCAGAACACATTTGTTCAAATTTTTCATGACGGAAATCTGTTTTAAGTTTGTGTAACAATGGATGATTAAAAACCAAGGGAGATATATTTTTGATAGTCTATTTCATATCTCAGTTCCTTTTCACACAACAAGGCAAATACGCTTTACTTTACATTTGAAGAAAATACTTTGTCACTAAAGTATTACCTGAACAACAGCAAACTAATGGTTTTAATTGTAGAATGCTCGCTATTACCTCGGCAATATGCCGACAAATTCTTTAATTAAAAGGTATACAGTCAGCTACAATAATTTTTGAACAAAATCAATTGCAAAAACATTTCCTAAATTGTATATCAAACAGTTGTTGATATCTTCGTATTGTCCATGATGGAGGAAATAATTAATGATTCAATATCACTTGTATTATATATTTTATTATATAAAAACTACATGCCTTGTGGCTAACATAAAACATTAAGAATATCGGCACATAAAAACGGTGCCGATAAAACGTGTAAACAAAAATGGTGTCAATAAACTTAACACACCAACTTGACAACATATCACTCTAAGTTCCGAATAAAAATTCCTTAAACTTTTGTATTAAGTACTTCTTCGCTGGTTTAGTAAAAATATCAGCATAGTTGTCGTTTGATGGTATATATTCTAATAGTATTCGTTCTTGCTGATAAAATTCTCGTACGAAATGGTAACGAATGTCAATATGTTTCGATTTCATGTGCTTTATAGGGTTTTTAACCAAAGCGATGGCTCCTTGGTTATCATTTCTAAGATTCACTGGTTCGAAATTTATTTGTAATATTTCTTTTAGCAATTTAGATAGGTAACTCATTTCCTGGCAAGCTGCAGATATTGCCATGTATTCAGCTTCACATGTAGACAGTGCAATACTAGCTTGTTTCCTTGATTTCCAACTAATAACAGGTCCCTTTTTACTCAAAGAAAAACAATAACCTGATATACTATGTCTATCTTCAAAGGATGAAGCCCAGTCAGCATCACAGTATGCATAAAGCTTCAATTCATCATCTTTCCGGAAGGTTAAGCAATAGTCTAAAGTATATTTAATATATCGAAAAATCATGATTTATCATAGTCCAATCAGCACTATTTTGTTTTGATAAGTGCTGGGATAAAATGGTAACAACATAGCTTAAATCTGGTCTAGTACATGTCGTTGCATAAAGAAGACTTCCAACAATTTGTCGATAGAGTTTCATATCTGAGTCACTAGATTCAGTTGGTTCTTGATCTTGATATGAATTAGGAACTTGCTCGCATGGGGTTGACCTTGGTTTGCAATCGAAGAAACCAAATTTATGTAAAATATTTTGCAAGTAATCTGATTGGTTCATAGTTACACAAATGTTTGTCGAGTTGAATTGGATACCAAGAAATGATGTCATTGGTCCTAAATCTTTCGATTTAAATCGACTACTTAATTTCTTCTTCACTTCAAATAATAATTGGTTTGAGTTGGCAGCAATAATTATATCATCAACCCATACTAAAATCATTGCTATATCATTATTGTCTCTTTTGATAAAAACACAAGCATCAGCATTTGATTGGACAAATCGAATTTCTTTACGAAAGTCACTTTAAACATTTTGCCAATTTCTACCACTTTGTTTCAAGCCATAAAGTGATTTATTTAATTTCCATACTAATTGCTTGTTGTTCTCTGTTTGTTCGTAACCAGGAGGCTGGCTGACATAAATTTCATTTTCAATAGGTGCATGGAGATAAGCACTTTTAACGTCCATTTGATATAAAATAAGGTCATATTGGATAGAGATTTGCATTAAAATTCTCACTGATTCCATTGTTGCTGTCGGTGAAAAAGTTTCCAAATAGTCAATTCCTTGGATTTGTTTATAGCCTTTTGCAACGTCTCTTGCTTTGTACATTACTCCATTACTGTTTTTTTTAATCATGTAAACCCATCTCCCCCAACTAATTTTTTATTAATAGGGAGCTCTGTCAAAACAAAGGTGTCATTAGTTATTAGTGATTGCATCTCTTCTTCCATGGCTCTTTTCCATTTTTCAGAATCATCAGTATTGATAGCATTATTATATGATGTAGGTATATTCATTAAATAGCAATAATCTATACAGTTAATTTCATCTTCATTAATGTTATCAACTATGTAATCTTCCAAATATTTTGGGGACTGTCTTTGTCTTGGAGGATAACGCGAAGGAATAATTTCTTGTGACTTATTCTCTTCATTATTAGGAGTGGATGGTTTAAGTGTAGGCTCTGTATTGATTGGCTCCTCGATTATAAAACCATCTGTATTTTTAGTGTCAGTTTGACTAATAAATTCGTATTTTTCTGTAAATTTTACAATTCTGTGTTTTACAAGTCTGTGTTTTACAAGTCTGTGTTTTAGTACTGAATTCGACTCTGGATAGTAAACTAAATATGATGGACTGTCTTTATCATAACCAACAAAATAACCTTTATTACTTCGAGGTTGTAACTTCTTGGTATTATGCACATAAGGATAACACACTGATCCAAATAAATGTAACCTTGCAATGTTTGGTTTTAAACCAGTTACTAGTCCGTGTGGTGTACATTTAATTCGTTGTACATAACATCGATTCCTTATATATGTTGCAGTGCTTACAGCATATGTCCATAAATGTTTGGGAAGTTTCGATTCAATAATCATGGCTCTTGCCATGTCAAATAGTGAACGTCAATTTCTTTCAGCGGTTCCATTTTGGTGTGGAGAATAAGGTGATGTAAATTCATGCTTAATGGTATGCTTTAAAAGTAGTTCTTTGAATTCTTTTGATAAATATTCACCACCATTATCACTTCGAATACATTTTACACTTCCAGATGGAGAAATGTCATTGTAAAAACTAAAAGTTTTAACCTTTCCATATGGAGCAATATCAGCTAGAAACTTCTCAGCAGCTTTTACAGCATCACTCTTTTGTTGAAGAAAATATGTAAACAAACAACTCGAATAATCATCAACAAAATTTATAACGTATTTAAATCCGTCTAAAGCTACCGGTTCTAAAGGTCCTGCTAAGTCGGTGTGTACTAGTTGGAATAGGTAAGTTGCCCTAGAGTCAGGTTGCCTGTTATAAGTGTTTATATTTTTAGATAAGATACATGTTTCGCAATTGAATTTAGTAGTATTGTTAATTTTCATTCCTTGTGCTACACATTCTAATTTCATAATGTCATTGCTGTTACAGTGACCCAATATTTTGTGCCACATTTCCAAACTTTCAGCACGTGTTTCGTTTAATGAGCTTTTGTAGAGATAGTATAGTCGACCATATTGATGGATAGAAAACACTGTTCCTTCTTTAGAAATTAGTTTTGCTCTGTATTTATTAAAATTAACTCTGGCACCTTTAGCAGCAGCTGCTTGTACAGAAAAAATGCATTGTGGATAAGTTGGAATATATAAAGTGTTTTCTAGAGTTACAGTTACAAGTTCATTATTGTTTGTACGCAAAAATATTTCAACTGTACCTCTCTTTTTAGCTGTGTTATTTGATTTTGTACCATCAGCTAGTTCTATATAGTGTTCCTCAGGGTTAAAAGACTCATCAATATACGTAAAATGATCGTCATTATTTACTATGTGGGTTGTTGCACCACAGTCTACAAGAAATGTTTTGTTTTGAGTATCCTTAAATTGTTCTTCATTTATTTTAAATGCATAGGTATGCTTTTGCCCATTTTTAACAGTTTTAGCTTTGTCTTTGCTTTGTTTTCTGCAGGATTTATCATTGTGAGTATTTGATTTGCAATAATTACACCACATCTTGGTTTTAGTTTTTGTTTGACATTTAGTTAATTTGTGACCTATCATTCCACAAGTATAGCAAGTCAAAACTTTCTTTATATTACCCCCACTAGTTTTGAATTTCATTATCTTGTTATCTGAATGTTCATTTTGATTTGTACGTGTGCTTTCTGTCTCTTCAAAATTTCGTAGAGCTTGTTTAAATTTTTGAAAGTTATCACTAGTTTCTGATTGAGTTACGATAGCGACAAAAGCCCTATATTCATCAGGTAATCCTTTTAGTACCATAGCAATAAGTAAAGCATCACTTTTATTTTCACCAGCGGTATTTAACGTCGTAGCTGATTTTTCTGCTCTAATAATGTAATCTGTTATAGACTCGTTGATAAGTTTCTTCAAACTTGTTAATTGATTATATAAAGTTATAATTCGAGGTTTACTTGTACCAGCGTAGTGATCTTTTAGAATTTTTAAAGCTACTCTACCTTTATCGCGGGCGTCTCTTATTACTAAAGCTATGGATCTTTCATCTAAAAATTGAATAAGTTCAGCAAACGCCACTTCATTTTCGTCCTCGTCAATTTCGTTACTTCCAATTAAAATATCTTTCAAGTTTTTTAGCTTCACATATCTTAAGAATTTTGTTTCCCAAATTTCAAAATGTCTCGCATCTCCATCGAAAATGAGGTTTTGCCATTGGTTGCTGGGCCCATAACCTGTTGATATCTTCGTATTGTCCATGATGGAGGAAATAATTAATGATTCAATATCACTTGTATTATATATTTTATTATATAAAAACTACATGCCTTGTGGCTAACATAAAACATTAAGATTATCGGCACATAAAAACGGTGCCGATAAAACGTGTAAACAAAAATGGTGTCAATAAACTTAGCAACAGTCAGTTAAATGTTTTCTCAACTGCAGTCAGTTAAATGTTTTGTCAATCCGAATGTGTTTCGCAGATGTGCAGCAAAGACATTTTGTTTACTTTTACATTACTCATGTCGCATGTTTCGGTCACTGAAAGATGACAAAACTTTAGCAGGTACATTATATTTCATATGTTTATTGTTAACCAAATTACTTAGCAAATCGATTATTAGGGTTCTTTGATATATTGTAAAAGTCAGGTTAATCTTTTTTAAATATATTACAGATCTCTATATATATTACAGCAATTTTTGGTCAAATTAGGCGCACTTTCTCCCTGTTTTCTGTTAAATAATCCATTAAAACATCCTTATTCTGTTAAATAATCCTTAAAACATACGTTGAACAGTGTTCTCTGCATACACTTCTTCAAAGACTTCCACAACTCGGTGTAGTTAAGGCGATTTACAAATTATTCGAATTCTTTTATTTGGAATTAGCATGACTTTGTTAGCGTATTGAGTCCAAACAAGAGCTTTAGATAATATAAATTTTTTTGCTTTAGATTTTTATAATGTTTAAAAAAACTTTTCTTTTTTTTTAATATTATTTTCAAGATCTTTTTACTACCCTTAATAGTATATCTAAAGAACGCCATTTTGAATTCTTTAGATCAATTTCGCTCATCGGTGTTAACATGAATTTAGTTAAAATCATTTGAAAAAGTGTCTTAGCCCACTATAGATCGTAGTTCTAATCAGTTCTGACGTATATTAACTAAATATAGTTGTTAAATACAACATTTCTATAAAATTTTACGACTATTTTAGGAATTCCGACCAAGAATGAGCTTTTAATTAAGAAAACTGCCAATAAACGGTCAGAACATATATTATTAAACTATGATGTTCATTTCACCTAAAAAATGTATTTATTTAAAATCTTATTCAAATTTGGACCAGCGATCGCGGTTCTTAAGAGTTTAAAAAATAGTAATAAAAATCTTCGGTCAGGGTTTTTTCGACACAAACATTTTTATTTTATGTTACGTCATATACTTCGCGCAAATCCAAAAATCGAAATATGATAATTATAATGCAATTATACAAAATCTAATTATATATTTATAATTATTTACATTATTTATAAAAACTAAATTTACTAATTATATATATATATATATATATATATATCACTTGATTTCTACAATAAAAATCGTATAGTTTTCTTTTATAACTTGGTGTTCAAAGGTAACATTTAAAGGTACCATGTCCTCATTTATTCATCCAACAACATGTGGTTATGCAAAAATAGCAGCCTTTAATGCATCTACCCTGGCAAATTTTGATGTAGCCCTCAATGAAAATCAACGGAGTTTAATTATGCGAAATAATATGCACCGATATGACGTATCTACACAGCAGTTTACTGATACAAATACTGACTATATTATACAGTATAAATTCTTTTTGATAAATTCAAAACAAATATTAAAAAATGCTCGGTATATTGGAAAAAACAGTAAGCTTATCAAAGCACAAGTTTTTAGTGTATTCTCTAAAGAAAGATGGGACAAGCTTTCCAGCAAAAGTAAATCAGAGCATTGTTTTGACAATTGTCCGGCATGTTTAGGGGATAATGAATTAAAGTTAAATCTCTCTCAGTTTCCGAATTTCACCGATTTTGCAAACTAATTGCAAAATCAGTGGGTCTCCTGAAAAAAAAGAAGAGGCATTTTTATATATAACAAAAAAATTGGATGTACAATTTAAAAAAATATATATATACATATATATACACATATATATATATACATATTTATATATATATATATACATATATATATTTATATATATATTTATATATATACATATATATATATATATAAATATATATATATATATATATATATATATATATATATATGTATGTATATATATATATATATATGTATATATATATATATATGTTTATATATATTTATATATATATTTATATGTATACATATAATATATATATATATATATATATATTAAGGTGTTTACGATCCATAATCCTCTTTTTTTATCTTAAATGAAACATACGATTAATTAAACGAAGCAAATCTATGTTTCATACATTTTTAAATTTTGATGATTTATGAATATCTATGTGATATCTATATTTCACTTATTTTAAACCTTAGAGTTCATGGTACAAATCTTTTACTCCCAACACGAAACAAGTTAAGACTTTCACCAAGTCCTACCATGATGCTAAACACAAAAAGATAGAAACTGAGAACCAAATTAAAAAGGTATAGTTCATATACAAATAATACTTTAAAATAATAGTTTTATTAAAGTTTTATAAATATCAATAAAGTTTATAGAAATAAAATTCAAATAGTTAAACTAATTAGATATATATACTGCTAATTATTTTACTGATAAAATGATTACAATTTTAAATTTATTATTTTATTTTTTCCCACAAATATTTTGATAAGATTTTTCTTTGTACAGTTGATTTCACACGCACACGCACACACACAGATATGCATATATATACATATATATATATATATATATATATATATATATATATATATATATATATATATATATATATATATATATATATATATATATATATATATATAAATATATATATATATATATATATATATATATATATATATTTATATCCATCAAATTTATTTATTTAGGGTGTTAGGCGAAAAAAAAGTCATGTTGGCTCCACTAAACGATATACATGGAAAAAATCTGTCTTTTATCAAAAACTTGTTATTGAAAAGCATGGTATACAAAGAGTACCAAGCCTAATTTTCTATAAACCTGAATCATTTTTCAAAGATCATGGTTTACAAAATTATGAGTTACTAATGGAACCTCTCCACGACATATTTAATGATATTAAAAACTTATTTATTGAGCTACCTTCTCATTTTTAAAGCCAGAGTGTAAACAACTAGAAAAGGTAATTAAAGCAGCATTTGACGGAAAAGAATCTAGACGAGCTGCAGATTATCGAGCTGCAATTATAAAGACAACGGTATATTGCCAACAACACCATTCAAATAATACTTTGACTCAAATATTTCTAACTATGTATCAAATCCAGGAGTACATTTATAAACCTGAATCTGACGAACAAATGAACTAATTCTTAGTTTTTATTTAAAGACATTTGAACATATAATTTTATTAAAAGAAAACATTGGTTCAAATCTTAATATTTTGACTAAAAGGAAATTTTATGGAAAATTTTTTCACTGCCTGTTTATACACACTCCAGACCAGTTGAGAGTTATTTCAGGGCACGCGGCCAATACTGAGAAAGTAGAAAGACAATTTAATTTTATTAAAAATATGTCTAATTCCACATCAAACCGACACTCTGACAACATAATTTCTAATGCAATCATAAGAATTCAAGTATCTGAGGAATTAAAAAACAAAAGCTCAAAAAGTCAAATTGAATCATCAATTTCCAAACTTTACAAAAACAGTTTTATTCAAAACAGCGGCAATACTATCTTACCATTTTCAATGATCATGTCTCATCCAGATGATTACGAGTTACTGTTGAAAAAAATAGCAGATTACCTTGTTGAAGAGAGGTTATTTTGGCAAGAAAAAACGAAAGGTATCATGTTTTTTGATAAACATAAAGTGATAACAAGTAAAAAGCAATGTTGCCATTTTCGCTCAATAAAGAATGTAATTGATCGTGTTAAAAAATGATGGGACGTATGTTTACTCAATGCAACCTTGTTAATACCAGCTTTTCAAATTAAAATTGACAGTGTAAATGGTTCTGTTATAAAATTCTCGGATAAAAAATTCTGAACAAGAAATTTAGGCAAATTAGTAGCCTTTTTTTGTCACGTAGTTGTATACAACAACAAAAAATGATCTTAGAAAAAAATTAACTTGCTCGGTATTTTTGGTTTAAGGATGAAGCATGGATTTTCTTTATCATTTAGTCTGATTTAGAATCTCTCTTAAGATTATCGATCTTTGACATAATAGCAAAATTTGTTATGTTTTTCAGTAAGCTTAAACAATAATGGATAAATAATTATCCTAATTTAAAATAATAATTAAACATTAATCTTTTATTTTAGAATAGATTTAGAGCATTAAAACCTTTCTTTATGTAACACACAGTTTAAGGTGTATTTTCTTTTTCTCTTTATAAACAATAAAATGACGCTCTTTCACCTCATAGAAATATTTGAAAAAAAAGGTGGTGGTTTTTATTTACATTGTTTTACAAAAATGAGTAATGAAGAAACATGAAAAACTGATCACAAAATCTTGCTATTTTTTTTTATAACAAACAAATAAAGCACATTAATTTGAGTGCATGTAGGATGTGTTGCTATGTAATTTGTCATTATATACAAATTATTTTAAGATATAGTATACTTTCTTACCTTATTTGTATCGAATTAATGATAATTTCTATGTTCGTTAAATAATGAATAAAAAAGTAAATTTACTAAAATAAATCCATTTTTCAACAGTATTTGCTCTAAAATAACATATATAAGATAATAAGAGATAGAATTATTACCTTTACAAAAAATTTATGATTTTAAAATATGATACTTGTAGAATATTAATTCAACAAAATTCCTTAGTGAATTTAATTTAAAATTGAGAAAATTACCGAATAAAAATTACAGATAAACTAAACATCAATCAGCAATCCCACAAAATTTTATTAAACTTTTTGAACTAATAATATATAAACAAAGCATATCCATTTGCGTGCATGTACTATATGTTTGTGTGCAATTTGTCAGCAATGTATGTATGCAATTACTTTATTATGTAGAATTTTATATATTTTCACCTTGTTTGTAGTGAATTCAAGTTTATTTCTACTTTCGTTGAATAATGATCACAAAAACAGATTCCAGTCATTTAAAATTACTAAATTTCATCTATTTTTTAACAGTATTTGCTCTAAAAAACAATATGAAAATATAACAAGAGCTTAACTTATTAAGTTTACCAAAAATGTATTAATGTAAAATAAGTTACTTGTGGAATATACTTAGCACATAACTAAATAATTAGAAAAATAGTTTGTGTCATAATATTATACATATTTAATTAAGACTGTTGATAAATATAAAAATAGACATAAATAAATAATTCTGCTATATAAGGCAGAAAAATATATACTCTACTCAAGTGTAAACTATATATACAACTAAGAATACGAAAAAAGCTAACTATATTAAATTTTAAACAACTATAGTTGTGAATTTTATGTTATAAATTATGTTGTATAAATATTTTGTAAATTTTAATCAACTATATATGCCGTATACGGCAAAATATAAAAAATCATTTTGTTTTGTCATAATTCAGAGACCGTATTATTTAAAGAAAATATGTTATGGTCAGCAAAATATCATACAGATCCTATAATATTTTAAAACGGCCTTAACTACACCGAGAAGTCTAGATCCCGAAATTAGCTTAACTATGCTTAACATTTGCAAGACATGAACTGCCACCAACCATTGTTATTTGTGTTTTCTTAAATCAATATGATATACTATTATATATATTATTATATATTAGAACTTTTCCTTATATACATACATACATATATATATATATATATATATATATATATATATATATATATATATATATATATATATATATATATATATGTGTATATATATATATATATATATATATATATATATATATATACCTACACACATACATACATACATATATACTTACATACATACATACATACATACATACATACATACATACATACATACATACATACATACACACACATACATACATACATTTTTCATGCATTATCACTACATCAGAAAGTTCCTTATCAAACTTTTCAAGTTCTTCTAAATCATCAAGTTTTTGCACATGATATTAATAATGTTCCGGTTTATAGTGTGCCCCGATCTTACACTGATCTTCAAAAATTTGTGTGGGCAAAGGAGTTAATTTGTATTGGAACTCTAAAAATAAATATTAAATTGTCCTATAGATGTTTATTATGTTAATATTAATCATTTAAACATCATAAAAACTATCATTTCTGACAAATATTATCAAATTGAATCTAGAAATACTAAGGAAATAATAAAATGTTTGGCTATAACTGCATATCGGAAGAGCCTCTTTTGCCATTAAAAAAAATTATTTTGGTATTTTAATAATTCACGAGTGCTTGTTATAACAAAATGTAATTTGTTCAAATATTTTATGTTTACTAACATTTTTATCTTATAAATCAATATAAAATAGTAATTAAATAAGGTTGAATACAAACAATTTAACAATAAAACAATGATACTAACAACTTAATGGTTTATTTTTAAATAACAATTGACAATAACTCTTGTTTTTTAGACTTTTTTCAAAAATAAAATAAAATTAAAAAATGAAAATTAACTAGCTTCAGGAAGAGTAAATCTAGACATGGAGATTTTTGGAGAGACTGTACATTTTGGTGGAGACAATTCCTTTAGGATTGGAAATTTAGATACTTTAGGTGATGTAAAGTTAGGACAACTTGAAGATGTAGGCATCAAAACTGCTTTTGTGGAGGTATTTGAAAAAGTTTTATAGCTGGTTAAGTAGAACCTAAAGCAAGTTTTGAAATAGCAAGAAATTGCGAAGCTTCAAGATTTTGTAAAGAAAATATTGTCGGAGCTTTTTCTTTTGTACTAAATGCAGCTTTCAGTTCCAGAACTTGCACCTTTAAATGTATGGGTAGATATATCAAAAGGAGATCGTGACCTAACTCTGTTTAAAGTGCGCTTTGTAGGAATGTAGCTAAATAAAGAAATATATATATAAATCTTAAATATATATATCTAAATAAATGTGTGTGGTTGTTGAATAAATGAACAAAGAAATTACAACTATGCATAGTATTTAATTTGAAAATTAAAATAGTGCAAACTACATAAATCAATTAAACAATAGAGCATACGTATTAAATTTTTCTTTCGGATTTTAGCCATCTCCTTATTTTTAGCTTCTTTCTTATTTGAGGATACTACAGATTCATCACTTGTGAAATCAAAACCTTCAAATACTGATCTGTCATCTAAATTTTATATATATGTATATTTATAAATATATGTATATATAAAATTTATATAATTTTTATTTTATAAAAATAAATTTATATTGTCAATTTTATAGATCATTGGCATAAAAATGAGATCGAGAAAATATCAACATCACAATACTTGCAATGACAACACTTTTCCTTAAGGAGCGGAAAGCGAAACTAATTATTCTGAGGTATTAACTGTTGTTTACATGCTTTTAAAACATTAATACCTTTTAGGCCATTGCACAAACTGCCTTTCATTTAAGCCACACTGAAGGGTTTGTAAGCTCTTCTTCAACTAATTCTTTCAGCCATACTGCTCTACACCAAGACATTTATTTTACAATTAGAAGCTATAATATCATAATTATAGCATAATAATAACAAATATAAAAGAGTTCTAGGCATAAAAAGGTTTAAATCATAATAAAAACAAATATAAAAGAGTTCTAGACAAAAAAAAAATTTTCTCCGAATTGTTTATATAAATAAGCTAGTTTATAGATCTACATTTCAAGCTCAGAAAAAAACTAAAACTAAATTTTTTCATCATGCAGCAGTAATGGAAATAATAATAAATTTCTTTTTTCATTCAAACAAACACATTTCCTTTGAAAATCTGCACAACTTGATGTTCTTTGGACAACTTTATTAAAGTGTTTGGTGCGAAACAATGATATATTAAACTGCATTGATGGAGCTGGAGCATCAAAAACATTGTCTAAATATTTAGTAATAATAACATTACATTGAAAGGTACCATCATTGTTCTTAGCCTTTGGAAGAGTTGTGGAACAAATAACAACTATATTTTCTGTTAGCTGAAAGTTTAGTTTCTAAAGTATTTTAGGTAATTTTACAAAACAATGTTGATACTCAGATTGTCGTTTTGAAACTTGAGACACTGGATTGGAAGATTTCCGTATGTTTCTTTTCATTCTTTAAAAAAAGTTCTCAAAAGGAAAACATGATATTCTGTTAAGAGAACATGAATGATTACGAGAATCATCAACTAAGTGCAAAAGATTATGCACATTAGAGACTGTAATAGCATTGCCACATATATGTTTAGCTTCACTTTTAAAATACTTTAGTAAATCACTCGCATAATCTAAATATGGAACACGTAGATGGTCATCATTTTCAAATTATATGGTCATTGCAATATTTAAGACCGAAAAAAGTTCATCTAACTTTTTTGATACTATACCTCTTAAAGCAACTGGACCGTTTATAATCAAAGTTGTCGAAATATTGTCGCTTTCCATCTATCCAAGGCATTTAAACTTATAGGTTGCCGAGCAAACTCACTTGGTATACATCCATTTTTACTCACGAATACTTGAGGATACCTCTGAAATTTCAGCAGCATATATTTTCCACGCTAGTTCTTTTTTCAGATAATTTAAAATGCGACGCATTACACCTAAACATACAAGATGCATGTAATCTAATGTGAAAGAATAAATGCAATCAATTCCAATTCCAGTTAAAGGAGGCATTGATCGTTGATGATTATTGTGATATCCAAGCTGTTCAAAAGTAATTTTATCTTTTAGTTAAAAATGTTCATCTTCATAAAATATAACTCTTCCTTCATTTGTTCCATGAATAATGCACCTTTCTCAGGAATAATAACCAGAATGAGTGACTTTACACTTTAAAAAGGCTCTGGAAGGTAAATCACAAACAAAAGATTCAATCTATATGCTTATTGGTCTCCATTGAACATAATTCCAGTTTGCTTTAACTCATTTCATTCATTAACAAAATCTAACAAATATTCATTAATATTGTCTGGTGTATGACCTTCATAAAAGATAGCAATAACAAATATATCAGAATTATCAAAGCATGCAAGAATTGGCCACATCTGCATATTTGATGATTTAAAAAGAGGAATTCCATCAATATTAATTGACAACTTGATAATATTACCAGCAACATTTTTTTCATTTAAAACACTTATAATTCCTTTAAGTGTTCTATAATATGCATAATCCTCACCACATTTTTTTCTATTGGCATTTTTCTTGGTGTTTTTAAAAGAGTTCTTGCATCTTTAGGAAGAGGACAACCATTTTCACAAAAGATAGATAAAAGTTCATTAACAGGTAAACGATTGCATCGATTTCTAGTTGCACATTGAGCAAGCTTTTTATCTAATGATGACATTTTACCCTCATTAGAATCATCACTACTGTAACAATTTTTATTGTTACTATCAGATTCACTACTGTTCAGATAATAATCATCAGTTAAGTAAGCATTATCGCATAAAAAAATATTGTCTGACATACTTAAACTCTCCAATAATTCATTGTCACTATTCACTGAATATAAGTCATCAAATGAAGATGAAACAATTGTAGAACCAAGCGATGTTGATTTTTCTGTAAGAAGAGAAAAATCAATACCATGTTGTTCAACAACTGTCTCATCCTCACTTGACGAATCTAAAAGTGCATATACTTTTCTATGGGTACCTTTCCATTTTTTTACATTGGATGCCATTTAAAAAAACACTGAATTTCAGATGTGAGTTACGCTGTTCCTTGAAAAAACACTACGATACTTACATAAGATGCTTGCTTTGCGAGGCGATAATAGGTGATAACGCCAATTTTTGTTTTTTTATAAATATTCACAAAATACATATTTGAAGTTTAGTTGCTTATTTGGAGCTATTATTTGAAAAAATTTTAAGGTTCATTTCGAATCCGAGAACGACCTTCGGACGTACAATGTACGTTCATTGAACGTGCTTGTGCCTGCTGGGTTAGATGCAGACAACATTTTGGTTTAAAATGATTTCAAATGTGTTTTTAATATTTTTAAATAAAGGAAAGAGAGATACACCAACAAATAATCTGGATTTTTTATTATATTATCATATAAAACCATGCGTAAAGAAAGAGGTATACAAAAATAAGATAGATTCGGTATGTAAGATTTGATTCGGTAAATAAGACATTATTCGGTATGTGCATATACTGCTTGCTGCATATGCTGCTCCAAAAAAACTTAAACTAATAATAAAGTACCGTAAAATAAGTAATTTGTAAGAAAAATAAATCTTTGACCATATAAACTGATAGTGAGTGAGTTAAATATTTTGAAGTCAACATCTTTTAGCGCGTACTCCTTTGCCCAAACGTCACGTTTGGGCAAAGGAGTACGCGATGGAAACGAACTAAAGCTTTAAGAAAACGATAAATGTTAAATTTTGTAGTAAACATTAATATTTTTTTGTATATTAAATTTATTTTTTCATTGTTTGTATCAGCTTTTAATTCATTATTAGATTTCTTAGAATAGAAAACGTAGCTGTAATACAATTTTATATGTTTTATTATACATTCATTAATATACAAAATAACTTCTTATTGATATGAAAATAAAATTTGCTTTGTTAATACACTTCGTATACGTTTATTATATCTTAAATCGTTGATCGAGTCGGCTTTGTGGTGCAATCGTATCTTTAAATATTTTGCAAGATTAATTTTGACTAAAGATATTATATGATTACCTTGAGGATCTTCATTATCTGTTTGCTCTAATACTCTGAATTCTGTGTCAGCCAACTTGCATAAATAAATATAACATCAGGTTATGCGTGTTAATAATAAGTCCAGTCTTTGGATATATGGTATACTGTTTCAGAGTCACAAGTGTAGAGGTATTTTCATCCGAAGTTAAGGCACAAATACAAGGATTACATTTATAACTTGTTTAACTTAACGAACTTCAAACCCAGCAATATAGCTTACAGCATCAACAGCATAAAGAGATAGCGTTTCAAATTCTGGAAGCTTATAACAAGCATGATCATTTAACTGAGACTCAAAAATATCAATATCACCCCTTGAATTAGCATCTAAACATTGTATTTCCGATGGTATAATTGAGACTTTCGATCAGTACTTTCAGTTAAAAGTGATGTTGGTGTTTGATTTAAGCAATTTGCATTTTGAGAACCAGTTTCTTTACAATGAATCAAAAGACATTTATACGCACTTTCTAATTAGCGAGCTATTGGGAGTTATTATGACCACCGCAACTACGAATAGCACTAAAAAAAACTTCAAGATGGTTTTAAATTCAAAATTTAAAGAATTCAAATTGACTTCAAAGAATTCAGGCTAATTATCATGCCTAGAAAACCTATTTTTCTTCCTGTTGTATACATAAATTGTCCATCTGGTAATTCTCTAAGGCTTTTCAGATATTTAATTATTTGCTCAATGCGTAAAAATATTTTTCTTTGTTCCAATTTTGTATGGCACACTTCAAATTTTTTTCAAAAATTCAGACTATTTAAAATATCATTTGCATCATTAATGCTAGTAACAAAAGTTTTAGTTTGTTCACTATTCTTAAAATTGAAAGAGTGGTTTTTTTGTCCTAAATACTTCAATGCTTTTGCCACACTTAAACTTGCAGTCTGAGCTGCAATTTTCACTTTTTTTCCACACATTTTTTCCCGTACCCAGTCAATGTGTCCATTTCTAAATTTTGTAGCAAGGTGCAGACCTTCTCTATTCTGTATATCTACTAATTTCTGCAAGTATGAACACTCTATAAGATTTCCATTAGTATCATAAATTGCTGCTCTACTTGCTAGTGCATTTCGCATGTCTGGAGGATCAGGTAAAATGTGTATTGGATGATTTGGTATAGGATGAGGAAACCAAATCTTTATGTTTTCAATAGAAATATTAAATCCTAAAAAATTTGGTATACTAATATTTAAAGCGGTTCCATCAAATGTAAGCAATATAATTTCTGCACTACTTTCATAAATAACCTGAAGACAACGTTTAACAATATTAGCTTTTTCACAACCACGTAAACCACCAATTAAAAATATGCAACAGGAAGTTTCCAACGTCCATTTACACAGTTTACCATAAAAACTAAAGCTTCTTTTGCTTCGGGTAAATTATTGTTGTTAATATCATTAACAAAATCAATATAACCAGAAAAATTATGGCCTGTCCATTCAAAAATTTTTCTAATGGCCATCTCATGTAGCATCAATGAACATACAACACGTTGACCAATTTTCTAAGCCTTTTTTACATTGCTATAAAGAGTAACTAAAGCTTCTTCACTAAATCCAGCGGAACAGTCAACACTTTTACACCATTTTTGTATAGATCAAGGATAAGGAAGTGCATTATTAAATGTTTTCTTAATATAACTATATGCTTTAGCAGATTAAAAATTTAATGTTAAAGCAAAGCTTCGTAATTCTGGTGGGTAATGCTTTTTAACTTTTCCTTATAAAATCCGACAAAATAACTGTTTTGTAGTTCCCTGTAATTAAATAGATTAAATAAATTGATATATTATTAGTTACAATTTTATATTTATACTTGATAACCCAAATCAAAATCAAGTAAAATGGGGCATTGTTGATTGGGGTATCAAGATGATAGCATAGTAAAAAGCCAAACAGATTTTATGTAAACGATACACAACAATCCAAACACGCACACACTTGTAAAAATAGTTAAAATTAAAGAGTCATGCACCAAATAGCATCACAATAGCATTATAATCATAACTACAATTGTAAGTGTTATGACAAATACAATAATTAACTCATCGATATTCCTACCGTAATTATAATGAACTAAATTTTTTCCTAACTTGTTATATAACGATTAAGGTAGTAAATTTTTAATCATAAAAAACATACTAAATTAGAACCATATTTCAACAGTAGGTTGACTAAAACAAAATAATCCATAGGTATAACTTAAATAAGTAACAAATATTTAAAATATTTAAATTAAAAAAATTAAATAAAAAAGTCGCAAATGTAAATACGTTTAACAACTACATATAATAAAGATTTAAATCATACCATTAGTGTAGTTGATATTTCTTCAGAATTAATACTTTTTGATTTGAGATGACGAAGGAATGAAAGTAAGTCCTTATTCCTTTTTTAATAGACGACACATAGTGACTCAAAGTTAAAAATAAAGCGGCAAAAATTTTATAACTATCGCATTTTAAAATGTATTAAATGAATAGTTATTATTTATTTATTTTTTTGCCTAAAATTCAATTATGTGATTTTAAGCTATTATTACGTGCAACAACCAGCAAAACGTGCGCGTATCTAAAAAACACGCGCGTATGAAATTTAACACGCGCAAGCAGATTTTTTTTTTTAATTTCACTTCTCGAATCATATAATAGTTTGCATAATACATAATTTAATTTTAAATCTCTTTTTAACTCACTCCAACTTGTAATCAGGCGTGATCACACAGTACACTACCATCCAAATTTAAGTCATAAACATTACCGGGCCCCTCCCCTCTTGCTAAAAACAACAATTGAAAGAATTTTCAAAAAAAATAATAATAATTTAGTTATCAAAAAAGAGTATATAATAGAATGCTCTGAGCATTACTATTATAACTATTTTAAATTTTAATTCATAGAAAAACTTAATTTTTGATGGCAAATTTAACTATAAATAAAAAATTTCACAAAAAAATCAGGACTGTTTAAGAAGAGAAAGAACTTCTATTGGAAGCAATTTCCCCTTTTCACATCTATTAAACTGGTTTTTCATAACATTTATCTTTGAAATTTTGCATGAATGGTTTAATCTTGCATTTCTATTCTCTTTGTTAAGAGCCTCTAGTGATTCTTCTGAATAAACTCCAATGGGAAGTTATAATGCATCAGCAATCTGTAAACCATGTTCTAAAAGTTTGTGAACGCTTGGAGGAATAACATATCAATTATATTCAGAAAGAATTTTATCTGTTGTATCATTACAATAATTGTGAAAAGAGCATGGATCTAAATCATATCCTGAACAAACTGCTCTTTAAATTGTTTTAAGTCAAGAAATGATGTCAACATCTACACCAGTTATCTCAGAGAAAGTATTCCATTCCTCAAAGGCTCTTCTGGCAGTATTACCATCATTAGTGTTTCCAAAACCTTGTTTTGGCAAGTCAACTATAAGACTTAGTTCTTCCCTAAACTTCTTTCGGATAAATGCTTTTCTTTCTTTAACTGATTCTTTCTGCTCAGAGGTTTTAGCATAAAATGACCTAATTTTCAATTTATATCCAAGACGAAGAATGTACTCAAAGCATCTTATCCAAAGGTGAAGAGGTGTAAGGCCAAAAGACAAGGCTTCTTTATTGACAGGTTTAAATCTAACCAATATAATGTCATTCATCTCTGTTGGCTTTGCTAAACATACATTACAGCTTTGAGAAGATGTAGTACTTGTCAGTGCATTAACAAATTTTCCATCACACATAGTCAAATCCAAATTATTCTTTTTAATTGCTGTCATCATAGATGAATCAGCCGGTTCTGACTCCGGTAACTTACTACAAATGGTTCAAGTTTCTGAATCTCAATTCGTAATCGTTCCTCTTCTTCTTTAATTAGCATATCTGTTTCCTTTTTGTACTGCAAACATACTGGTCTGCAGAAATGTGTACTAGATAGTTTTTTGTTGTACCAAATCACTGTATCATTAACAGTCAGTTTAAGAGGCACAATAGAAGTTTGGAAAATACTCTCTTCATTTTTGATAACTTCATCTAGAGTTGTATCTAAACATTTTTGTTTATACAGACTCTGGCTAGACGCTCCATCAAAACTGCCTTAGAAATGCATCATTCGATGTTGATTGATATCTTTAACCGATAATTCAGAAAATATTTTGTTGCAACTATTTAGACTCAAGATTCTACACAGTGTGCGATTAAAAAGAGATTGAAGGGAGCAAACTGCAGATGTTTCTGAAAAAATCATATTTTCAGGATAGCATTTCTTTTTTTCAATTAAAATTTTATGAAGAGACGGATAGATGTTTGCATTTTGTAATAAGGAGTTTTCTATTTCTGATTATCTGGTATTGTTCATCGGACAGATCACATTGAATTTTAAGGCTGAGAGCATCTTCAACTTTCATTTTAACAGGTTCAAGCATAGACATGTTTTTCCTAATTTCATTTGCTTTATCTGTGTCCAAAGCCTTCTTTACTATAAAAATAAAATTGTTTCTATTATTGTTAGATTCAGTTGCTGCACTTTTTAAAGAAGCTAAGGCCAGTGCTTCGTAATTGTTTTCATTTAAATGGGCAATTTTAGCTCTTTTGCTTCTATCACCAAGTTTTTCCCAAAATTTATTTTTTCTACGTGGACCTTCTTTAAATTTAATTATTTTAACAAGATCGGGAAAAACTCCTCCGGTAAATAGAAATTTAATTAAATAGAATGATTGCATAAAGAAAATAATTAACAAATAACTCTGTTTCTTTACCTGCAGCCAAACATCTTCTTTTAAAATCAATCTGCCATAGTTTCTATTATGCTAATCTAACTTAGCTCCCACTTTTGCTTTAAAAACAGACAACTTTTTCTTTAAGTTGATAAGCTCTGATTTATCGAAGTCATCTTCATGAAGGTCATAAACATTTAAAACTTCTTTAAACAAAGATTCAAGCAGATTAACTTTACTGAAACCTAGCTCTTTAATTTTTTGAAGAAGAACAATTATTTTCATGTTTTATATATTATCTATAACATAACACACAAAAGTTATCAATAGTTTAACAATCTAACCGTCATTTACATTATAGCTTAATAGCTAAAAGTATTTTGAAAATCCATAAATATATATATATACATATATATATATATATATATATATATATATATATATATATATATATATATATATATATATATATATATATATATATATATATATATATATATATATATATATATATATATGTATATATATACATATATGAGCCATAAAAAAATTACTTATCAAAGTTTTTTATATTTTGCACTGTGTAGTCATCTCTAAAGACTCATCGGGATTAAAAAAATTCGATAAGGGATTTTCTGCTAATTTATAATAGCTCTGTTTTTTTAAGAACATTGAGCACTCTATTTTGTAGAATACAATTGAAACTATTTGTACAACCTTTTATCGTATACTCGCTGAATATAATATTTAGTGAGTAAATGATAAAAGCTCTATTTTAGATTAGAGCAAATTGGAGCAGGTAAAATTTATTCCATTAAATGGTGTATTGCTGACAGTACTCAAAAACACTGAAATCAGCGTGGAGTTATGCGGAACATATTTGTTCTTGTACCACAAATAATGTGGTACAAGAACAAATATGTTCTTGTACCACATTATTTGTGGTACAAGAACCACATTATTTGTGGTACATTTCCGTTTTTTCCGTCTTAAAAAAATTATCATTAAAGTGCTTCAAATTAATACATAACCTTGCAATGGCTTCAAAAATAGTTTTAAATTGTTGTGCATCTGACCTTACCATCATTAAAAGTTATTTGTATTTAGAAACTAAAGACTTTATTTTTTTTCTTTATTGCCACTTTTTAAGGATTTTGAGCCACGTGCGACGCTTGGATTGCTGAAGCATTTTAATTCAACTGTTTTAGCAGCAAAGTTTACTTACAGTAAATTTAAAAAACTTTTTACTGCTTTCTGGTTTTATCATATCATTTTTATCAAAATCACCAATATACCGTTTACCTTTGGTTTTAGGATTGAATTGACAATTTTTAACATTAATGTTCCTAAAAATTCAAACATTCAAATCAATATATGCCATTGTAAAATTAATTGCAGTGTATGCTACTGTAAAGTAATTACATTCGACTTACTGTACTGAATTATTAGTGATATTAATGTTAACATCAATAATATAATTGTCAACGTTTTTCTTCCTAAAAGTATATAGGTATTATGTTACAAAAAGTAAACTTAAAAATTTTAAATCAATATATGCCATTGCAAAAGGATTAGTTATATTAGACTTACTGTATTGAATCATTGGTGATATTATTTGAAATAATACCTTGTCTGTATTTTAGTGGTTTTCTAGAATGAGAACTTTTTCGTAAGTGTGTTGAAAAATCTAATAAAGATGAAATGGCATCATTTTTTAGTTTCTTTTGTGAACTTCACGGACTTCCTTTGTAACAGTCACTTTGGAAATGTCTATCACCAAGTGTAGACTGTTTACTAGAAGTAAAACCATCCCTCCGCATAACTAGTATCCATTTTCTTCTCAATTCTAGATCTTTCGGAAAACTACGAACAACAAAAAAAATATTGAATAGGTATACTATAATACAATATTATTTAAATTCAAAGTATAATGTAGGATCTTAGCAAAGAACGATTTGTAGCTACCTACCCATCAAAAAAAATCTCTTTGTGTATCTTTGAGTGTAATTATATGCAGAAAAAGATAAACCATTATCCTTATATACCTATATTCTATTTGAAGTTTAAATTTTAAGCAAAATATTATACATAAGAAATATCAAAACTTTAAAAGTGTTAAATACATCAAGCTATTTTCGCCTAAACCGATATTATAAATTTTTGAATGCCCAAACGTGACGTCACGCGCTAAAAGATGTTGGCTTCAAAAGTTTGTGAATATAAAATATACGGTAAGACGTGTCTATACAACATTTTGGTTTAAGGTGGCACACAACTGAAAACAAGTTTTTTTGTAAATAATCAAAATTTTGATTTTTTTTTTTTTAATGACAATTATTTTATATTAAAATAAAATAAAAAACAGATAATTTTTTTTTTTAATTAATTTTATTATCCATAATGGCCAAAAATGGGTTGTAAAACATGTGTTTTTAGTAAATCTTCAAAACCTAATAACTTAATTTTGCCTCAACTACTGAAACTAAAATTTTGAACATAGCTTCCTAATCATATTTCACCCTGTTTGACCGTGGGAATTTTTATAATTTAAATTATTTCATGAAATATTGCATTTCTAACAAAATCACCTAATATATATATGAAATATCAATAAATTCAGCACTATAAACATCAATATTTCACTTTCTATAACTTTTTATGAAAATTCTGAGGGTTAAATGAAGTATTATATTATGATAAACAAATCCTGAAAATTGTATTATGTAATTCTGTTTTGTTAATGAGAAAATGTGTTTCAAAGTTTAAAAAAATACATATTGAGAAAAAAGCAAAAATAAGAAAAAAATATATAACAACATAAAAATTATCAAAATCCACCAGAGATGTAACTATAAGTTGTTTCTTTTATTTGCTGATCGTCTATGAAACCTTTTTTAACTGCTCTTATTTTTTTTCTCTGCATTTTACTTTTATCCGTTGACTTTGACTTCATATGTCGAATTCTGGTTTTGTCAACTTTACTTGACGAAGCTAATGTAACAATTCCACTCAAGCCAAAGTATTTTAAAACTTCTAATACACCATTAGCACCATCATTATAATGCAGCACTGCTGAGTATGTTCCCATTTCAATTGTAGACTTACTAACAAATGTGTGCTTTGGTACGCGAGACCATATAATAGAATTTAATGCTTCATTGGCATTTTGCGTCGTTCCATGCAAACATTTAATTAGAAGATCATCAGCCTGAAGATCCTTGATGATTGGTAAAATAAGATTCTTAATCCAGATAGGTATACATGATTTTGATTTGTAATTTGTATTATTTAGAGCCCAATATTTGCACCAACTTGCCAATCCTTTTGGGCAAAACTGATGTTGCATTTGCTGGTTTTCAAAGTTGGTAAAATGAAATAAAATAGCATAAACTGCCTTTTTCATAGCATACAAGTTGTTGACATTTTGACGAATGGCCATGCCATAATAGTTTTGCATAGAATTTATACATTTTTCTGTTAGGTTACCTCTACCTGATAAAGGTGTTTTAGTGCCTTTGTGTGCTTTGACTAAATTTCTAAGTCGTGTACCCAATCTTTTTTGCACATGACCTACACATTCAAGTTTTATTGGAGTGATGTCAAAATCCTGGTAAGGGTTTGAGTTTTTGACATCTTTGAATGAAGAAGTGTCTCCATCACCTAGAAACTCTTTATAAATTAGATTATTTTTTTTAACCGAGCGATTAAAAATTGTTACTGCTCCTGCAGACTCCATACTTCCAGACGAAGATTTGTGATTTATTTCACATTGATGATCAATTATCCAACACTGATATTCTGGAGTTCCTTTTTTACTGTTCCACATTTTACAGCCCATGCAGTACTTAGACAAAACTTCAATATCAATGCATTTATCCCCAGAAATCGCAGTAACTACACCGTGCAATGAATTGTGACCGCGTTTCTGCCATGTACCATCAATTGAAACTCTTACACATGGTATATCCTGAGCAATGTCAACTTTTTTAGAGTCCTTAGTCGCTAATAACATACTTTTCTCTGAAGCACTTTTATAAGCTACCATAATAGTTTTGTTTAATTTTTGAAATCCATTTTCAGATATACATTTTAAGTTCATGCAAGATGAAAATGTTTTTATAGCTCCATAACCACAGCCTACTTCTCGAAAAGCTATTATTGCACGAATATTAACATCATATGGTGAGTTAGCTGTTACTGCATCAAATTTAGCATTTATTGATTTGTTTGATGAATTAAATCTTTTAACATAATCACAGTGTTCACATTTTAATTGAAACAAATGTGCAAATCCTTTTCTACTAGAATCAACATCTGTTAAAAGTAATGGCTGAAAGCAGTTGTTGCATGCAGTTTTAGCTATAAGTTCTTTAAGAATTGAAAAATTAATAAAAACAAAATAGTTATCTTTTCCAGAATCAAATGTATTCGAGTAGTTGGGTTTGATTTTCCTTTCACTAGAACAGCTACTTGCTTGAGTTGTGGACGATGTCATCGTCGATGATAAGATGTAAGAAGAAGATGATTTTTTATTTCCAACAACACCATTCCATTTTCGTTTTATCCTTCTTGATAAATTTTGTTTAGTTTTATTTCCTTGTTTATTCATTTAAAAACAACTTTATTCCAACTAAATTGAAATCAATTTTTAAATTATTTGGTATAAAATGAGAGAAAAGTTACAGTATAAAAGACTAACATTAACAGATTAAAAACACTCTTGTTCGTAAATAAAATTTTGAATTATGACTTTTAAAACTGAAAACTAACAAGAGTCTGCGTATAACAAATTAAAACCAAGTTTGTGATGGTGTTTTACTGTTTTGAATTCAGAAAAACTCCTATGACTGATGGTTGCTAAGGCGTTGTTAGGGAATTTATTTTCAAGTGTCATCTACTAAAATGATATTAAATCAACTTTTATATCATTTTTGAGACTAATTTTTTTTTTATATGTTCAAGGAATGGTTATAGAATCAAAATACCCAAAAATCTAAAAATTGATTTTTTTCAAAAAACTTGCTTTTTTTCAGTTGTGTGCCACCTTAAAATGATTTTAAATGAGTTTTAAATATTTTTAAATAAGTAAAAGAGAGAGTCACCGACAAATAATCTGGATTTTTAACTTTTTTTCATATTATCATAAATGTCTAGAGAGAGAGATATACAAAAATAAGATAGATACTCTAGATTATTATTCGATATGTGCCAATACTGCTTGCTGCATATGCTGCTCCTAAAAACCTAAACTAATATATGAAGTACCGTAAAATAAGCAATTTGTAAGAAAAATAAATCTAATTGAAATATTTTGGAGATAGCGCACAGTGAAGCAAAATGGTCAAAAAGCGGCCAAAACTCAAAATTTTGTAAAGTAATAAACGTTTTTATTAAACAACTGTTCCAATTCAAAAACAAACTTAAAAAGTGGGTCAATGAAAACTTTTCAAATTGTAGACCCCTCCCCTTACACCTTCTTCCCTCTCCCTCTTTCCTTGAATTTTAAATGCAATTTTTTTTACATTTTAGGTTCTAGAAATTATTCTAAAAATATTTTCTAAGTGAAAAAAATATTTACCTTATTTATTAAGCATTAATATTTAATCTCTGATTATATATATTAATAAGTGTATTTTTAACATTTGTTAAGAGAAAAATAACTATTAATCTCCTCTGAGGAGGTCCTGTACGTCAGGATTAAGGTTAGGACCAGAAAATGTCTTGGGGTTCCTGAAAGCAATCGAAGAGATGACAGGGTTGCTTCTTGTTAGTAAGTAATGGAATTGGTATTGCATCACATTAATTCTAGATATTTTGCATGTGTGATTGAGTCTTGCATATCGTATGGCCTTATTTTGTGCTTCCTGAGCCTCCTCTGAATACGCTTCAATGGAAAGATCTAAATGCTCAGCAATTAAAAATCCATGTTCCAGAACCTTATGAAGTGAAGGTGGCATAATGTACCAAGGATATGTTTCCACTATCAGCTTTAAAGTTTTATAACAGTATGCTTTAAAAGCATCCAAGTTCAGGTGGAGTCCACTGCAAACGGCATTCAATATGTTTCTTAGTCTTAAAATGATGTCCAAACTAACTCCTGTTAGTTCAGAGAAAGATTCTGCTGCTAGAAATGTCCCCTTTGCAGTCTTTCCTGTATTAGTATTTCCAAATCCCTGCTTAGGAATATCAACCACTAAGCTTAACACCTCTCCAAACTTCTTATGATTTTTTTTTTTCGAGATTTTACAGATAGATTATCTTCTGGAGATCAGGACTGGTATATTTTAATATCCATTTTGTATTCCAAGAGTAGAATGATTTCAAAAATGCATATCCAACAGTGCAGTGTGGATAATCCTAAAGCTATAGTTTGCTTACTGCAAACTTTTTCTCTAGTTATATCCACCTTGTTCATTGTTTATACTTTTCTTGAGCAAGGTTTGTATATTGACCGTTAATAAGTGCACAAATATCTTTTACGTAGCAAATAATTTTTATAATCCTTCCAAATAAATATTTAACTTTTAGCTCAACTTTTTCCAATCTTTCTTTAGTGTTATTATTTTCAAATGTCTTGATGTTAAAGTTTTTTTTACCAATAGATTAAAGTTTCAACTTTCGACATAAATCAGGCGACCCAAACGGCATTTTTACGTTCAAATGACGTTCAAAAGACGTCCGATCGGAACGTTCAGACTTAGTTCTTTTTAGGTACCCAGATGAAATTACCGAAAACGTGCCGTAAAGACGTTCAAAGGACGTCCTTAACCGACGTTTAAAAGACGTCCCAATTTGACGTGGAAAAGACGTCTCAATTGGACGCTAAAAGACGTCCTAAAGGGACGTCTGAAAATGATTCAGATTTGGTACCCAGATGAAATTACCGAAGACGTTTTTTAAGGACGTCTTAAAAAAGTCCCGCAAAGACGTTAAAAAGACGTACAAACAGGACGTTCAAAGTTTGTCCAGATTTATATACTTTAGTAACGCTATAATACAATATAACTAACAAAAATCTACAGTCGTAAAATGATAATATTTATTTCAAAAACTTAAAAAATATAAATGAAGCAAATAGCAAATATTTTTCAGCGCCCTCCACCATCTTAGCGGTCGGGTGCACGTTTTAGAGTATTTCCAATGCACTCATAGATTTCTTTTTTTGTGTATTTTGGCATAGATTCTAAAAGAAATATCAATAATTAGCTAAATGTTTTAAAAAGAAACATAAAATATTATATTGGAAGTAAACCTCTGAAAATAACCCAAAAATTATATGAAGAAAATATATAATAAGTTATAAAATGATTTAATTTATCTGTACATGATCACCTTTAATTTCAGCAATTATTCTTGTGTTTCTAATGCAATATTTATCGTTTTTTCCATTTAAATTAAAACCCGACATCAACTTGTTAGTCATAAAACTGAAAAAAAATATAAAATTTTAGTCATATACACAGTTACATATGCCCAAAACAATATTTTTGATGTTTATGCATATCAAAAACAAAATTAAATGAATGCTATAAATATTTATACATTTGGGGGGAAATGAGAAGTTCGTGAAAACCCTAACGTGCTGTATCGATCAACCAACACCTGTAGGTTAGAGGAAAGAGGGGTAAACCTCTTCTAACTAATGGTAGTCTTCCTTATACCAAAGTGTCGTCTTTATATTTTTATAATTACCTTTATATATATGCTAAAGACTTATACAGGCCTTGTTTTAAGCTTTAGGCGTAGAGCTATTTACGTACACATATTGCGTAAGCGAGTTTAAGCAGTAAGTGATTTTGGTTGACCAATTTTTTATTTTTTTTTTAATATTCTTAAAATAATTTATAAAAAAACACTAAACCAAAATTGCTTACTGCGTAAAATCGCTTAAAGTGTACGTAAATAGCTGTTGGTTTAACGCTTAAAACAAGGCCTGCTTATACATAAAGGCTTATGAAAATAACAAACTTTCAGTTCTAAGATTCCTCTGACATTGGTTTGGCAACTCTTACCACATACTTTAAAGAAAAGTTTTTCTAAAAATACAAAAATTTTAAATCTTTCAAACTCATTTAACATTTTAAATTCATTTTGCTGAAGTGTAAATATTGCCACATATAATAACCATTAGTGCAACTGAAAATGAAATGTAAACAAACATCTTACTAATTGCTTCTTAAAATCTAATGCTGTAATTTTTAAGTCAAACTCTTAAAAATCTTTAATGGTGTCCTTTTTCAACAATACAATGAAATCGTCTTCTTCTCCTTGTTTAATTTTTAGCGAATCTTTTAATTCGACTAGTAGATGTAGCACTCTGTTTTGAAACTCTGAATATAATGATAATAATAAATATAATAATAAATAATTGTAATAACAATAAGTAAAATATTTTTAAAATTATTAAATAATGACAACATGCATTATGATAAACCAAAACATATTTTAACAAATACGGAATCTATGACTAAATAGTTGCAATACAAGATATAAAAAAGCGTTACTTGAATCAGGTAAAGAAAATATGTTATCAATATTTTTAGTTTTTTCTTTACTCTCACACTTTTTCTTACCCCCATCTGCATAATAACAAAAATGATTTGCATTGAGAAGAAAAGTAAAAACAATTTCTATATTTATTTTTAAAAAAATAAATATAGAAATTTAGAAAAATGTAAAAAGCGTATATAAAGTAACCAGCGATTAGTATTATTGATTTTCCTGGAGAAAGCGGCTTCAGAGTTTCTATCGGAAATGGTGATATAGGAATTGAAAGTAGTTTTGGATATTCTGAAAAAAATATATGCGAAATTAAAAATTGCTAATTTTGGCTTAGATTTTATAAAAACAATTTTATTTTCAAATCTTAAAAAAGTTTTTCTATATAAGTAAACATTTACCAGCAATTGGTATTTTTGATTTTCCAGGAGAAAGTGGATTCATTGTTTCCGTCAAAAATGTTGATGATAGATTTGGGGGTGGTTTTGGATATGCTGTAAAATATTATTGTGAAAATTATTAACTACAAGTTTTTAGCTTCATTTTTTATAAAACCTGATCTTTACATATACGTATTTATAAATATAATAATGAAAAACTTAATAATCTTTCAATTATAAGTTTTTATTTACAACGTACTATAAAATAAATTAAACAAATAAATGATATCATTATATTATATTTTTTGTGCTGAAATTTATCAAAAATTTTATATATTGTCAGTTTTCTTTACATTTTGGCCAACAACATACCATCAGACGTACCTCTTGTTAACCCGCGCGACAGGCGATGCTGTATTTTCTTTTTGAAACCTGACATTATGTGATTTTGGAGCATACTTTACAACTGGTATTTTTTTTGTGACACCATCACTAGGAAGACTACCATCCAAGGTTAACGAGCTCCTCCTACCCTCACCACTTCAAAGTGATTTTATTTCAGAGTTTTGCATCTCCTATGTGAGTTGCCTTCACCACGGCTAGAGAGTCTCACCTGCCTAGATCAGTTTAACGTCGTGACCAGGACAATAAACTTTTTGTGGATAATTTTGATGCTGTCCCTCTTAAAAGTTTCTTAATGGTCCCACCACAACAGCAAAATTTTTTTATGACAATTGAAAATTATTTAGGGCTTCCCCAAGAGTCTAGAATTTTTGTGTAAATGGGGAAAAAATTGACCAAAGTAGCTTTTTTTCTAAAATCCACCCCCGCCTTTTATTCAATTAAAAATAGTTATATATTTACTTTTTACAAGTTTTCTACTTTTTGTAGAATTAAGACTGTGGAGCAATGGCAAAGTGTAAACCTAACACAACTCGAACTACCGACATGATCTGGTTGATTGGCCATCCACGTGACATAATAACTGGAGCTCGCCTTCCTTTAGGTCGTGATGTTATGCAGAACTTTGTTTACTTCCAGAGGAAGCAGAAACTCACAGTTGCTCAGAGTGCACAGCAAATACACGACCAACTACTGCCCTTCTGGATGGAATCGAGATTACCGGTCCTACACAAACCAGATATTGTTCAATAGATTAAAGATCTTTACTTACAGCATGTTGGACTGATGAAACATCGTTCAAGGAATAATGCTAAGGATCAACAGAACAAAAAAGAATACAATGAAAAGCTGGATATTTTGTTTGATATCAGTCATGCTGATTCTGACAACCTTATCAAGAATGAGGAAGATCGACTGTTTCTAAAGTTGCAGAAAGAATCTAGAACCGGATACATTGGATCGTGGACAATAAAATGTTTTTCCACGATAAGCGTTCAGCAAAACGTAAAGAACGATTAGTACTCCAGCAAAGAGCAGCTTCAGCAGGACAGCAATTAATGCAGGCAGATGTGCAAACTGAAGATAAAGATGAGGAAAAAGTAGAATCATCGAAGTTGAGCTCCTCAGATGATGAAGAATCTATGGATGAATTTGTTGTAAAGTCTCCAACTAATGATAATCCGACCAAGCAACCCAAGTGTGCTGGTGTGATTGTGTTCAAACGAGCATAAAAAAGTTACGTTTTCTATTGCTAAGTGCTAAAATATTTAAAGTTAAAATTGGCTTTGCTTGTGCTTGAAATCATATAAAGATGTGCTATAAACCAATTTTATTCTAAACTCTACCGAGAACTAATCATTTTTACTATATTTTTATGATCGATTAGACATGTGATCTGTATTCTGTAAACTCGATGATGTCGAGCCGTCAAATGCCATTAACGAAAATTCTGCGACATCACTTAAACTTTATGACCCAAGGGGGACCTCTAAATATTTTTCAAATGTAATAAAAAGTATTATGGGTTGTTAAGAGAGTGCATAGAAACATATATACATATAAATATATATATATGTATATGTATATATATACATATGTATATAAATATATATATATATGTGTGTGTATATATATATATATACATATATATATGTGTATATATATATATAAATATATATTTATATATATATATATATATATATATATATATATATATGTATATGTATATATGTATATGTGTATATATATATGTGTATATGTATTATGTGTATATATATATGTGTATATGTATATGTGTATATATATATATGTGTATATATGTATATATATATATATATATGTGTATATATATACATGGGTATATGTATATATATGTATATGTATATATGTGTATATATATATATTTATGTATGTATATGTATATATATATATATATATATATATATATATATATATATATATGTATACATATACATACATAAATATATATGTATACATATATATATATATATATACATATATTTATATATATATATTTATATATATATAAATATATATATATATATATTTATATATATATATATATATATATATATATATATATTTATCTATATATATATATATAGATATATATATATATATATATATATATATATATATATATATATATATATATATATATATATATATATATATATATATATATATATATATATAGATATAGATATATATAGTTATTTAAAATACAATGTCTATTAACTAAGCAAATTAATGAGTTAAACTAATTCTATCAACTTGTTTTAGTAGAACAAACTTTTTTTCGCTTAGTTGAAACAATGATGTCAAAATCTGATTCATCATTTGATGTGAAGTTAAACAAATCAACATTCTCTTTGTTATCAAAATACAAAATAATTTCTTTTATCATTTATAAATAAAAAACATTCAAAATAACAAAAATTTATATTGTAAAATATAAGAAAATTAATTAATAAGGTTACTCGAAGATGATTTAAAAGTAAAAAAAATTTTTATATACATTTATTAGTTGAAAAACAAAAATTACAGCAAAGTAACAGCCTTCTAAAATGTAAATAAAAGCTAAATAAAAATGGTGACAAAATATCTATTAAAAAACCTCAGATTTATGCTCCTATTATTTATGTTACTAAAATATACACTCAAAAAAAAACATTGTTATACACCATCTGAAAATTTAATTTTGATTAGTGGAAAAGACAGCCAAACATCCTTCTGAACAATTTGTGCCTTATACATTTTAATCAAGTTTAACGATTTCAATGGCTATCTAACAAATTTTTCTTCAATCCATTGGGTTGAAATGGTTCCTTTCTCTTCTTTTTTTTTTTTCTATTCTAAATGCCCTTGACCAAGACATTTTAAAACTGTAAAAATGATAATTAATATATAGTAGAAAATGTTAATTAAGAATACAACATGACAAGACAATACAATCAATGCCAACACAATGAGAAAATATATTTAAATTTATTTAATAAAGTAAATTAAAATTATCAACATTTTGACTTTCTTTAATATCCTGTTTTGAAAAATACGTTTACAACGGGAAGCTCATATCATAAAAAATATCATAGTTTTATTAAGAGTATTTAACGAATTACTATGTTTCCATTATAAAATTAAAAATATATATAAAATACAATAACACTATAATAATACTAATAAAATTAAGATTAGAATCAGAAATAAAACCATTTATATTTATATATATATATATATTTATATATATATTTATATATATATATATATATATATATATATATATATATATATATATATATATATATATATATATATATATATATATATATATATATAGTATATATATAGTATATATATATATATATATATATATATATATATATATATATATATATATATATATATATATATATTTAAAAATTTATATTTATATATATATATAAATACTTAAATAATATATACATTTAAATAATATATGTATATATATATATATAATAAATATATAATATATATGTAAATTTAAATATATATATATATATATATATATATATATATATATATATATATATATATATATATATATATATATATATATTATATAATTAAATATAATTAAATATAATTAATATATACTTATATATATATATATATATATATATATATATATATATATATATATATATATATATATAAAATATTATATATATATATAAAAGCTAAAAGAATCAATTTTTTATTAAAAAAACATTTTTCTGTGAAGAGTTATTAAAAAGACTTTTCAACTTATTTTAAAGCAAACCTAAAACTTTTTTTTTTACACTGATTTTCTTATACACTTGTAATAAAATTTTAAACATGTTTTAAAATGATCCTTTTTAAGCGAACTTTTAAACATGGTTTACGTAAATGCACTTTAAGTTTACATTCAATCATGTTTTAAATAAAATTACTTTAAGCGGAGTCTTCAAGCGTGATTTCAATAAATCCACTTTAAGTGAAGTTTTCATACATATATTTAAATAAATCCACTTTAAGAGAAGTTTCAAACATCTCTTAAATAAATCCACTTTAAGCTAAGTTTTAATCATGTTTTAAAAGAGTCTACCTTAAGCAAATTTTTTAAAATAATTTAAATAAAATATACTTTAAACAAATTTTTAAACATGTAAAATTAAAAAAAATGTGATGAATGAATGAATTTTTAAAAACATAAAATTAAAAAAAATCTCTTAAATAAATCCACTTTTAGCTAAGTTTCATATATGTTTAAAAAAAATTTAAATAAGGCGAATTCTCAAACATGTTTTTAATAAACCCACTTTAAGCAAACTTTCGCACATGTTTTATATAAATCCACTTTAAGCAAAGTTTCAAACACTTTTAAATAAATACACTTTAGGCGAAGTTTCAAACATCTCTTTAAGCAAATCCGCTTTATACTAAGTCGCAAACATGTTTTTAAAATATCTACTTTAGACGAGTTTCAAACATGTTTTTAATAAATAAACTTTAGACGAAGTTTCAAAAAAGTTTTTAATAAATCCACTTTAGGCGAAGTTTCAAACATCTTTAAAATAAATCCACTTTTAGGCTAAATTTCATATACGTTTAAAAAAAATTTACTTTAAGCGAGTTTTAAACATGTTTTAAATAAACCCACTTTAGTCAAAGTTTCAGTTATGTTTTCAATAAATTTATTTTAGTAGAATTTTCAAATATGCTTTTAAGAAATCCACTTTAAGTGAAGTTTCAAACATTAAAAAAAATCCACTTTAGGCGAAGTTTCAAACATGTTGTCAATAAACCTTACCATAAACAAATTTTCGCACCCAGTCTCCTTTTCATACAATCATTAAAACTCCAACGTTAATTTATTTTAAAAATTTTGATGTATTTCACGTTCGAAAATTTATTACTATTCGATTATTATTTAAATTTTAGGTAAATGTGGAATAGTCCACTTTAAGTTGATCTAACGTTATTATTTTCGTTAAGTGGAACCTTAATTGATAAAAAAACGCTATGTGGACTTTTTTTTTTTTTTTTCAATTTTTTTGGCATACAATACTCTCGTTTGCTTAACATCCATTTCAGATTACTTTTCAACATGATTTCATTTAATAAAAGCACTTTTATTGAAAAATTTCGGAGGTTTTGTAAAATGCCACTTTCAGTAAAGTTTTTGACAAAAGGCCACTTTAAGTCAATCTAGCGTTATATATATATATATATATATATATATATATATATATATATATATATATATATATATATATATGTATACATATATATATATATATATATATATATATATATATATATATATATATATATATATCTATATATATATATATATATATATATATATATATATATATACATATGTATATATATATATGTATATATATATATATATATGTATATATATATATATATATATATATATATATATATATATATATATATATATATAACTTATATTATTTATGTAACAGTATAAGTACAACTATATAAAAGTATTATTATACATTATATTAATAATAGATAATTTTATAATATCATTATTAATATAATGGTATAAATATAACAATATAAAAAATATACAGAAACTATATAATGTTATAACTATAAATGGTACAACCTGGCATTATATGTATAAAATATATTTTGCATAGAATTATGCAACATATGTTGCATAATTCAGGTATATACCTGATTTTATGCTTTGGGAAGTAGAGATTTTCAGTAATAGTAATCTTTTAAGCTTTTTTTTTAAATCAACTATTTATAAATTTGCTGATTTTTCTTTTATGACCACGATATCCACAAGTATCTGATAATTAAAAATAATAAGTACATTTTATTTGTATCATTTCAAGTTTTAAAAAATTAAAAAACCATATGAATAATATTACTTCCTTGTGGTATTTATTTTGAGCTTCATATGCAGGTAAAAATAAATATATATTTTTTACTACATAAAATTACTACATATGTATACTATAATACTATAGTACTACATATATAATTTTTACTACATATATATGTAGTAAAAAAATAACGAAATAGTTAACACTAAATATTTGAAATTAACAAAAAAATATAATAATAAATGTGCTAAAATTTTTTAAATATAATTTCATATATTAACAATATCTAATAAGTTGTACTACAGTGCTAGAAATTTTGTTTGGATTTAGGCAGTAGTTATAACTACTGCCTAAATCCAATCAAAGTTTCTTGACTTTATAAAGTCACGATTTAATAATATGTTAATGGAGCCGAAATAAATTGTTTTTGAATACGAATAAAGCTTGCAATTATACTTAAATAAAAAAGTATACCAGCTTCCCTATTGAAATTTATTTAAGTCTAAACGGGAGAATAAAAAAACTCAGTACGTTCAAAAGACGTCTTTATAGGACGTTTAAAAAACGACTTTTTTGTGTCCTGTTAGTACAAATTTATATAAAAATAAATTGGTTCAAACAGGACGCTCAAAAAACGTCTTTTGAACGTTTTTTCGGGACGAAAACATATATTTTACCTTCAAAAAAAATCGAGTTTCGATCGTTCGTAAAGGACGACATTTAAAACATCTTATGCGCGATGGACAGTTGTTTGATAAATGTCCACTTCCCAAACATTTAAAGCAAAGGTGTTTGTCACTAATGATTCTTTTTCTATTTTGAATGTTTGTTATTGACTTACAATATTGAGATCTATGTGGTTTATCACAAAAAATACATTTGACAAATTGTTGAAGATTAGTTGGACTATTACGATCGAAATACGATTTTTCTTTAATTTTTTTATTAAATTTATATTGAGGGTTTCTCTTATGATTTGGTTCTTTATAGTTATTATAACTGGTAAAATATGTCTCAGCTGTGTAACTTATATCCCCACTATTATTTAAACTTAAAGACACTTGTTCTCTGGCACGAATTTCTGTTTTCACTATATTAATGATTGTTATGACATTCCATGTACTGTTGTTATCAAGTTGCCTATTTATAATTAAGTTAAGTTCGTCTGGTATTTTCTGTAATATAATAGGTATAAGGAGTGGTCTGTACTTTTCACTGGTAATTTTAAGGTTCTCGAGGCTCCTTATTTGAATTTCAATACTATCTAATAAACATCTTAACCTGTCTATTTTGTTTAAATTGTGCACTCTTTCTAATGATAAAATTTTTTTCATGTGGAAAGATATCATGTTTTGTTTATTGGCATAACGTTCTTTAAGAATGTCCAAGGCTATTTTGTAGTTTTCGTTAATAAGACTAAGACCTGATTTGGATGATATGGCTGGACCTCTTAATAAATTCCTAAGATATGTCATTTTCTGTATTCCCGACAGATCATTGTTTGCATTAATAGCACAATCAAAGTTTTCTATAAAGGATGTCCATTTTTCAGGTTCACCATCAAAATTGTCTAATTTTAAAACGGGTAATTTTGCTGTCTTGTTTTTGAAGCTGCTAAGGGTGCTATTACAGTCAGTTTTAAGATCAAATTTTTTAAGTTGTTTATTAATTTTAGATATTTCGTTTTTAAATATAAGATTAAATTCTGTAGATGATTGTAGTTCATTCTCTAACTCATCCTCGTCCTCAATTAGTAAAGATATCACTTTATCCAATTGGATGACTTTATTATAAGTTTCGTTTAATTTATCTTTTAAGTCACTTAGGTAATAAAACTGGTTTTTGTCGTCAGTGTGTTCAATTAACTGTAACGATTTTTCGAATAAATTGTGTAAAAGTTTAATGTTAACGGTTCTAATTCTACGTTTAGCTTGAATACTTGACATTTTGTAAAATATAAAACTTACAGATACCTATTTGCAAAACGGCAACTGTCCTAAATCCCTCCTGATTGGGTAAATAATCACTAAAGGTGATAAATTTTGACTTAAATCTTAATGGTTGTTAACGTAATAATCTAATAAATGTTCAAAATAATGACAAGCAAAAAGTGCTCACTTAATAACTCCTAACTATTTTTATTTTAACAAGTAAATAAAAAACAAAATGTAAAACTTAACTTTTTTCTTTCTTTAATCCTTTAATCTGCTTAAATCTTTTGCATCAATGAATTATTTTTGCAATTGTCAAATATTTAACAATATTTCTTATTTAAGAGAAAAATTTCACGCGTTTATTCTATTGTGACAATAATTTAATATTGTAAATTATACTTACGTTGAAATTTTATAATGAATGTCTGATGAAAAGCAATAAATATTTGTTTTACACAGAAGACAAATGCAGTCTCAGGACAAAAAGTTCTATAGAATTTTTAAAAAGTTTTGAAGCATATGACAATCTATAGAATTTTATGAAATTATATGAAATTCTATAGAATTTCTATAGAATGTTTATTAATTTCTATAGAAATTGCTATAAAACTTTTTTTTCTATAGAAAAATAAGTTCTATAGAATTTCTATAGAAATTAATTTCTATAAAATTAGATTCTATAGAAGTTCTATAGAATTCTATAGAATTTCTATAGGTCATATGTTTCAAATGTTTATAGAAATTCTCTAGAACTTTTTTTCCTGGGGTGGTGGACTTTACTAGACGTAAACATCATAAATGAACATATATGTTACATTTTACGCAAACGTCGCACATGAGCATGTGTGTGTATATGTGAAATGCCGTGCACCGCGGTGACGCCTTTATCGAATGAAGTTGAGCGATCTACACCGATCGCATCGCACGAAGTCACGAGCGCGCTTTTATAGCGTAGTAAAATAAGGTATACGTTGCTCCCGCGTTTCCAGTATCCCCCTAATAAATCCATATATTTCACTTTTTATTTGATATCATTTAATTTTTTTATATTTCATTTTAATTTTTTTTATTTAGTGAGGTGGCGCCGAGTGAAAATGGCGCCTGACGGCACCTTTTTCACTCGGCGCCCTTGTGCGGGGCACAATATGAACAACCGTACGCGACGACCCTGTCTATAAGGCTCAATCTTAGGACCCTTTTCGATTTTAGTTTCCATCAATGATGGGCATAAAGCATTATCATAGTATCTTCAATAATTTATGCTGATGATAAAAATTTGTTTACTAATGATAGTAATTTAAAATCAACGATCGGAACAATGAATATTGAACTTCAAAACTTTAATTTATGATTCAGAGCAAATAAACCATTCTTAAACTTTGAAAAACTAACTACATTTTATTTCATAAAACAGGTCAACCAATGTCTCTACAATTAAAAGGTCTAGAGTTGTTCAATAACAACATAACAATAAAACAGGAAAAAGTATGCAAACTTTTTTGGTGTTCAAATAGATAAAAATTTATCATGGAGAAATCATATTGGGCACATTGAATCAAAAATATCATCTGCAATAGGTATCTTCTTGCATATTTCTAAATACCTGATCAAGAAAAAAACTTTACTTTTGCCTGATTCTTAGTCATCTCACATTTTCTTATATCTTTGGGCAAATACACATAAAATAAAATTAATCAAACTACAAGGCTTGTAAAACATTGCTCATAGAGCATTTTATTATCTAAGTAGAGTAAATATTTCTATAATGTGATGACAAATCAAGTCTTAAACTTGGAAAAACTTAATTTATATTAGATTCTTATTTTAATGTTCAAATATAAAAATAATATATTCCCAAAAGACATATTTTTGTCATCACTTTCTCAAAGTTATAATTTGCGATCAAATAGTTTCCATAACTATTATATAAAAAATAAACTTAAACGCGGTTTTCTGATTTTTCAACTTTCTCATAAGGCCCCAAAACATTATAAAACTTGAAAAATCAAAAGTTAAAGACTTGGAAAAATGGAGTATCATTATTTAAACGGCAAGCAAAGCTGCATGTTCTTGATTTGTAAAATGATTGCAATAAATAAATTAATAAAAAGATTATAATATTTAAAAAAACAAAAAAAAAACAGTAGAAATTGTAATTACATAGGTAATTACGAAAACAATTGTTACTATATTTACTTAAAATAACTTTTTACGTAGACTAGACTATAGTATTATAGAGAAATCTGCAAAAATTTTATTTTAAGATTATTATAATTATTATAAAATTTTAATTATTAAATTTATTTTTAATTTATAAAAATTTATAAAATAAAAATTTTATAAATTAAATTAAATTATAAAATTTTAATTATTAAATTCATTTTTAATTTATAAAAAAAAAATTTTATATATTAAATTAAATTATAAAGTTTTAATTATTAAATTTATTTTTAATTTATAAAAATTTATAAAAAAAATATTTATAAATTAAATTATAAAATTTTAATTATTAAATATTTAAATTATTAAAATTATTATAAAATTATTTTTTCTAAGAGTTATGTACCCAAAAATGCTGAATCTCTCTTTGATTCCCTTATTTTGGGTATTTTAGTTTGGAAAAATTAATTTATATAATAGTTATTATAAGTTTGTATCAAATTTGTAATAATGTAAATACATTAGTATTTATACATTATACATTAGGGTATAAATCGTTTTTCCACATATAAATGAAACATAAAACATTTAATTCGTATACATTGAGTATTCTCGTTTCCATAAAAAAAAAATTTTAGCATGTGAGAATCGATCCACAAAATTGATTAAACGAATAGCGTGTTTCTGACTGTGGTAAAGACGTTTTAACATACTTTTGCCTGTGTACCCCAGACAATAATTGCGTAATTTATATAACTGTGCACAAATTAGTAACAAAGTTGTGTTAAACTTTTTTTATTTAAATATATTCTAGCCTTGTACTAGGTTCCAATACTTTTAGACACTTTAGCGCAAATGAAATTGAAATGTTGTTTCCATGTGATGTTCTCGTCAAGAAAAACACCAAAAAATTTATTTTTATTTCATCCTGATCAATATTAATTTGGGGCATATTTTTGGGTAAAGAACGTTTTTTGGAGAGGGGATGAAAGAGAATCCATTTTGTTTTGTTTATGTTTAGGGTTAATTTGTTACATTTGAACCAATTTGATACTTTTTGCTATTCATCATTCATAATCGAAAAGAGTTGGTAAATATTATTATTAAAGAGAAACAAATTGGTATCATCTGCAAACATGATACTAGAAAGATTTGAGGCTTTATTAAAGTGATTTATGTAAATTAAAACTCCAAGGAGAACTAAGCGGTCGCCTTGGGCGGCACTAAAACTTGCTGCTTAAAAAATAAATATATTGAAAGCATTGCCAAAATCCTTTTTAAATCTCTTTTGATTTACGTTTAGGAAATTTAAAAAAGTACTATTTTAAATCGTGTCAAATAAAACTATAGTCAAATCGCGTCAAATAAAACAAAAGATTCATTTTTGATACTTTTGCTTTATTGCGAATTCATTTTCTTCTTATACTTTTTATGCAGAATGAAATTTTTGTTGTAATTAGTACAATGCAAACTTTCATTATTCATTTATAGAAAATTTTAGCACGTTTGCAAGGTGTACATTGCCACTAAATTTACTAAATTTTATATTAAAAAATAATCTAACAAATTGTGTCCCTAACACTGTTATAGCTTTAAGAATCCTCTTGACACTTCCAGTTTCTGTGAGCGAAGCTTCTCAAAACTCAAACTGATAAAAACATTTTTGAGATTGTCTATGCAGCAAGAAAGACTTGCTGGATTAACTAATTTGTCAAGTGAACATGATATTGCTAGAAACATTGAACTGACGGAACTCGTCAACTACATTTGCAAAAATAAAAAAGCACGATAAGTGAAGTTTTAGAATTATTTTTGAACATATGACAAAGTTACACGAATATACGTTGATTAAGATTATGCATGTGTATATTCTTTCGAAATAATAAATACAAAATGTAATAACATAACTTAAGCATTCCTTTAAGAAAGTAATTTGGGGAAAGGGGGCCCAGTGTATCCGATTCACCTTAGGTGTCAAATACTTCGGCGCCGGCACCTAGATAAATAGCTTCTAAACCATTGTAAAACTCTGCTATTTATTACGTAATGCTTAAGTTTACGGAGCAAAATATCGCGATCTACAGTATTAAAGCTATAGATAGATCAATAAAAATAAATTATTATTATTGAAATAATTCAACACTCTATTGTAAATATTTTTTTCTTCAACTTTTGAAAAGGTAGAAAGGACAAAGATAAGCGGTAATTACTAGTAGTAGAATTAGCTCTGTCACCATCTTTAAAAATTGGAATAATTTTGGCAAATTTTAATCGATCAGGAAAAACTCATTGATCAATAGATGCTTTAAAAACTTTAAATAGAACAACTTTTAACTATTTATAACACTCTATAATTGAATCGATGTTGATAGAGATAAAAACTAAGTCGTATAAACTATTTTTTTTTGGAACGAGAAAAAAACTTATTAAATCCAAAATTATTACTTTAATAAATTCAAAAAAAATCTGGGTGCTTTTTGGTATCTTTAAATATTAGACTTGTTAAAAAATATATCAAAATTTGTAATATATATATATATATGTTATACACAATTAAATAGTTAAATTTGTCTTACTTTAAAATATTTTTTATGACTTACAACGTTTTTGTGTACATCGATTCAGTTATGATCAAAAGTTATGACATAAATTATGATTTTGTTAATTTTAGTTTAATTTCTTTTATAGTATATATATTAATAATCTTATATAGCCGAAACTTATAAAAAAAATTTACGCTGAAACCACATACAGCACACAATTGATAGTCTAAGCACAAAACTCATATTTGAATGTGCACATTAGCGCTACGTCACTAGTAAAACCGTTATACCCAACAAGCTTTTGCTTAAGCTGCTCAAATGCTTTTTTAAATTCTTGGAAGGATATAATTCCATAAAACCATTTAGTTTTTCTATCTTAAATGTGTAAAATAGTTTATATCCTTTTAAACTTTTAAAGGTAATACTTGGAAATACAAGCAGTTAACGCATTTTCATCTAAATAATATTTTTTTTGGGTTCTACGACTCCAAAGACTGCAATTATGACGATCAATAATTAAAAGCTATATGAAAATGTGCTTCATTGACTACGAATGATCTTCCTCGAAAAATCTGCACAGAACTCTTTTTGCTATGCAATATCGTTGTACTTAATAGTGTTGATTGAATTTTGAAAGTATGGAGATACATATCTATGCAATAATATAGGGTTGTTAGTAATTTATAGCATAAATGGCGGCAAGTTCATTTTTTGACATTGATTTCGACAGTCTTTATAAGAATTGTATAGAATTATAAACTGTATTAAAATAAGAAAATTATTTTCTAAAATATACTAACTTTAGTGCAATAACACCACTACATAAAAACAATATATATCATTTAATGATTTTATACTTAACTATTTTATTATCTAATGATTTAATCAAATTTTTTAACTATTTTATAATTCCCTCCTATTTTGCAGTTATTTCCATTTTTCTGTGACTCTCTAATTAAACTATATCAAACGATTTCGTGTTTCCTTTACAGACTAGTTATTTATTTTAAAATTTTTATTTTCTGAACAAAGATATTTATAAGAAATTTCATTTTTTTTAAACTTTAAAGTATTGAAAAGAAAAAAGTTGTCAAACCTTTATGACAATTATTGACCGTATAATTGTCTGTCTCTTTTTTAAACACGTGGACGCGTAGGATACCTAACTGACTTAAGTAATATAAAACTAGAAAAATTAAATACTTCTTTTTTAAAAAAAAACTACAGATTTAGTTTCAAATTTTTTGATTTAAAAAAAATAAAACAAATGGAAATCTACTTCAAATCATGTTTACTTTTTTACCTCAAAACCGAAAATGATCTGAAAAATTTTTTTTATTGAAAAGATTGTAGTAGCTCGATTGTCGCTACAATGGATTATTATTTCGAAATATATCCTCCGACACTACCTAACTCTGCCTTTACTAATTCTTTGGTATTGAACTTTTCCACAGCAACTATGGCTAAAAAGCATAACAGAATTAAAAAGTATTCCAACAATAATTCAAATTTAGTTTAAGTGTGTCCTAAAGATATAAATAACAATATAATCATTTTGAATATTTTGCATCTATGTATATATATATTAGAAAAATGGACAATACCCTGTTAAATTGGATCGGCGAATAAACTGAGCACCACGTATAGTACGTACAACATGATATGATGCTCATAACAGTTTAATAGTTTTTCGTAATATTTGCTTAAAGTTTAGCCTAAAATATATAAATAGCGATACGTAAAGTTTGTGTGTGCTTGTGTGTATACATAAATACGGAGCCGGATGTAATATTTATCATAAGTCTTAGGCCCACAATTACCTCAAAAAAATCGAAAATGATTTTTTTATCTGTAGCATTTTTTTAATACCACATCTTTGTATTTATATCACGTATTGCTCTTTAAGTATAACTGTTAAACATAAATGAAAGACAAATTGCTTGTAATTTAACTTTGAAAGAGTTTGATTCTTTGATCTATTATAACTATAATAAATTTAATTTGGTCAAAATGAACAAATTTTATCAACTAAGCAAAATATTATAATAAAGAATACAATCAATACAAAGACTGCAAAAAAAAAAAGAAGGTACATCATTTAAGTTTAATTATTGTTGTTATAGCAAAACAACAATATTACAATATTCACTAGCACTATTACCAACTGGTGGCACCTATAGTGCCACCAGTATATATATATATATATATATATATATATATATATATATATATATATATATATATATATATATATATATATATATATATATATATATATATATACAGTATGCGACAAAAGTGTTTACATGTTTTTGAAAATATTCTTTTTTTAAATAAATGATTGAAATACATGTTTATATATCAATATATATATACCAAAATAAAGGTAATTCATTGTAGTTTCATGTTTTGAGCCTGAATTTAAATGAGTGAGAAGTGTTTGCAGCAAATTATTTATTGAAACAAAATGTCAGATGTAAACAGTTTTGTCGCGATTTATGTTATTATTAATTTTAATGCGAAATTAATACTTTGTGGCTATATTTTTATTAATACTTTGTGGCTATATCTCAATTAGTAATAAACGGTTTATTTAAACTTAAAATTCGTAATGTAAACAACAGAAAAATTATAATTGAAAGAATGAAGAAAGTGTCGAAAGAAATTAAAAATTTAGCTGTTCAGAAGCTTAAATCAGGATTGTCTATTCGTGAGATAGGACGAGAACTTAATATATCTTATTGTTTAGTCTATAAAATTAAGAAGCGAAACGATATAGAGGAGAAATGCAACAAAAATGGACGCAAGAAAATTTTCACTACTTGAGATCAGAGAACAATTTCTAGATTAATCATGACAAATAAAGCAAAATCAGCACACGATGTAAAGAAACAATTAAATAATGCTCAGGGTACAGTGGTAAGTAATCGAACAGTGCAGAGAGAACTCAAGAGAATTGGATTCAAGGCAAAAAAGAAGATCAGAAACCACTACTAACACCGAAACAGCGTAAACAACGGTTGGAATTTGCAAAGAAGTATGAAAACTGGACTTTTGCTGAGTGGAGTAAGGTGATTTGGACAGACAAAAGCAAATTAACTTGATTGGCTCTGATGGCATTCGATATGTATGGAAAAAAGCTGGAGAAGGAATTTCTTATCGTGACTTTATTCCAACAGTAAAATATGGCGGCGGAAAGTTGTTGTTTTGGGGATGTTTCTCTTCGTCTGGTGTTGGTAAAATCGTAAAAATTGATGGAATAATGGACGCGAAACATTATATTGACATTTTAAACAATGGCTATTTGCCTAGTTTACGAGGATGGCAAAAGCAAATTCGTTCGACACATTTTATGCAAGACAATGATCCAAAGCACAAGGCAAAAATCACATTAGAATTCCTAAATTCGAAGAAATTTAAGATTCTAGAGTGGCCTGCGCAAAGTCCCGATCTTAATCCGATCGAGAATCTCTGGTCTATTGTGAAGAATCGAGTTTATAATTATGAAACAAGAGCAGCCAATCGACAAGAATTATGGGAACGAGTTGAGTATGTTTGAAAATCAATAACTGTTGAAGAATGCAAGAAGTTGATTGGTAGCATGCCTGCGAGAATTGCAGCAGTCATTAGAAGTTGGAGACGCTTCACAAAGTATTATTTCGCATTAAAATTATTAATAGCATAAATCGCGACAAAACTGTTTACATCTGACATTTTGTTTCAATAAATAATTTGCTATAAACACTTCTCATTCATTTAAATTCAGGCTCAAAACATGAAACTACAATGAATTACCTTTATTTTGGTATATATATATTGATATATAAACATGTATTTCAATCATTTATTTAAAAAAAGAATATTTTCAAAAACATGTAAACACTTTTGTCGCATACTGTATATATATATATATATATATATATATATATATATATATATATATATATATATATATATATATATATATATATATATATATATACAGTATCGGACAAAACGAGTGCAACCAAATAATGCTAATTTAGTTTCTTTATATAAAAGTGCTGCATTTTTTCAACTTAGAGAAATAACTATGTAACTGTTTAGAGACAAAGTTCTTCAAGTTTTATTCATCACAAAGTTCATTATTTGTACACAAAAATAATTAAATTAAGCAAAAGTATTAAAAAAAGTTGATTTCCTTCTGGCTAAAACAATAGCAACTCAACGAAATGTTGACCAAGCTGTATTTCGTTATCAATATTTCGTGGCGAATCCTTTGTTGTTGATCAGAGCCTTGCATCTTCGAGGCATAGATTGGATCAGGTGATCAATGAAACTTTGCGGAATCGCTGCTTAGGCCTTTTGGATTTGTTCAAACAGTTGATCCTTATTACGAACACTTTCACAATTAATTCTGCGGTTGACGATCTCCCACAGGTTCTCAATAGGGTTGCGATCCGGAGATTAAGGCGGCCAATCCATCAACGATAGGTGGTTGTCTTGAAACCACTGCTTGGCTACTTTTGCAGTGTGTTTCGGATCGTTGTCTTGCTGAAAAACCCATTTTATTGGCATATTCCATTCAGCATGAGGTAACATAACATCTTTCAGGATATTTTTATACATGAAACGGTCCATTATTCCATCGTTTCGATGGATTGGACCTAGACCGTTAGCAGAAAAACACCCCCAGACCATTACATTGCCTCCACCACGCTTCACAGTCTTATGGCAGTAACGTAAATCGAGGCGTTTTCTGGCCGGTCGACGTACACGGCAAAGTCTATCGCTCCCAATGATGTTGAACTTCGATTCATCACTGAACAGGACAGTTCGCCTTTTCTGCACATTCCAGTCAATATGAGATGTAGCAAACACGAGTCTTTTTTTCTGGTTTTTTAGTGAAATCAGCGGTTTCTTTGCAGGGCGTCGAGAAAACAATCCGGCTTCAACAGCACGTCGTCTGATTATTCGGTCCGATACAGACAGCTCTATTTGCTTTTGTTTCTCGACTGATGATATCCAGGGATCCTTCTTGACGGATCTGACGATCATAGAATCCTTTCTAGAAGTGGTGGAACGCGGTCTTCTACCTTTGTTATCTGCTGCCAAATTGCCCGTAAAACGATATTTGGAACATAGTCTTGATACGGTCCATTTTTTCACGCAATATTTATCACAAATACTTTTTTGGTGACATTCCACTTACGTAATCGCCATTAATTTTCTTTCTTAGTTCCAATCCAAGTCTGTCGAGAGCAATTTTTGCACTTGAAGTCATAAAAATAATAAAAATAAATAATCACGCTTCTCAAGGCTTACCGTGTTACATTTACCTTGTGATGATACAATAATGCTCTGTGGAACACAATGTCTTGGTTGGATGTGGACTGTATTGATGTTATGAAACACTTGTTGTATTTCACTTCTTGTATTGATGTTCTTCGATAAAACACTTTTATAAAACTTACTTCGATAAACTGTCTTGATAATACTGACTGATTGACTTCCATATAATGACTGAATTACATGTCTATTTACATGTCTCTTATATAGTAAAATGAATCTGTGTGAACCTGATGATCTAGATGCTTCTTTTCGATGCTTCTGGAAACTTCTGGATGCTTCTGAATGTTTTTGGATATTTCTGGATGCTACTCGATGCTTCTTCTGGAAACTTCTGGAAGGTTCTGGAAACTTCTGGATACTTCCATTGTTTATAAAAAAACTTCCGTGACGTTGATACGGACCAGACTTAAGAAAATGAAACAAACCAAAAAAGTTGCACTTGTTTTGTCCGCTGCAATATGGCACTTGTCAACGAAATTCTGCCTGTGCGCTGTCACCTGTCAGCTTATTGCCATGTCATGGCATGCTATGACTCCAGACTCCTGCAGGGGCGGATTTAGGTATGTAGTGGTCCCTGGGCAGAATATACTGTTGGGGTCCCTTATAAATAAATAAGAAATATATTTTTTTACTTATTGATAATACTTATTATTATGTTTAGTAGTAGTAACACTAGTAATAATTAACTACTATTTAATAATAAGTAATTATAAAAACAATCAAATCGAGTATAACTAGTTACTAGTTATAGTCGATGTTATGATAATATTACTTAATATACTAGTTACTGTAACTAGTATATTAGGTAATATTATCATAATATTCAGTGTAAGTAATTAAATGAAAAACAATAAATAAAAATAATAATGTCAAGTAATTAAAATTAAATGCCGGGAACTTTTCATAATTTTATTTGTACATTCTTATCAATAACGTTTTGAAAATCAGGTTTTCTTAAAATATCAGACTCAGAGCTCATTATCGCCAGTTGATTGAGCCTGCCTTCGTCCATAGAAGTACGCAATTTTTTTTTTATGCGCTTTAAATTAGAGAATGATCTTTCACTACTGCTGTTTGTAATCATAATAACAAGATAAATACGAAGAACTATTTTAACATTAGGAAAACAATCTTTTACTTCCTTATTAATTAATATTTTATACATTAAATGTTCTTGACTAATATTGTGAAATTCACTGCTTTTATCTTTAAAATGTTTATAAAATTCTTTAAATTGAATAAGTTCGTTTCCTAAGTGTTCATCGATATCATCCTGGTAAATTTTAACAAGTTTAATTGCTTCATTTTCAATTTCTTGGTTACTTAGTTGTTCCTAATTTTTCGAAGAAAGCCAAATCGTTGGTATACCAATTCATAAGCAGACAATCGTTTATCCAAGTTAGAAATAAACGTATCAATTACAGGTAAAAAAAATTTGAATTTTGAATTTTTGAGAAGAAGTTAAATCTACCTCGGGTGTTTCATAAAAATCTATTGGATTTAAACGGATATTTCTTTGCCGTTTACGGTGTTTCAAATAATCTGTTGTTTCCGAAATTTCTGCTCCTTGTTTTTCATATTGATCAAAGTTATCACGTTTAGCTTGAATAAAATTCTTTAAAGACTTAATGGTAGATATTGCAGTATTAAGGTCTAATGTCGCATCTTGCAGTAATTTGTTAGTTTTATCTACTCTTTCAAGAATATTATTCCAAAAAACTGTGTAAATTCCAGTTTCAAGTGTGCACAATTTGTTGTACAAACAATTTGCATCGCAACGCGATGTTGTTTGTTGTTTGTTCAAAGTCATTAGGTATTTGAATTAGAGTACTTTTAAATTGTTTATAGCCTAGTATAAGAGCTTTTGTTGCATCAGATCTATATGACCAGCGTGTAGTATTAACTCGTTGTGGTACATGGATACGGGTTTTGGTATTTTCTAAACTTAGAGCGTTAACCAGTAGTTCATAACGTTTTGTTGATGCCGTAAAAAATCCATATAACTGCTCTAAAAAGTCAAAAAACTCAACAGCAGCAGTACAGCACTCGGCTGCTGCTTTTCCTACCAAATTTAGGGAATGTGTAGCACATGGAATCCAGGAAGCTAGTTTATTGTTTTTCAGAATTTTTGATTGGAGACCATTATATTTCCCACTCATTGCAGAAGCATTATCATACTATTGGCCTCTACAATTTTTTATGTTTAAGTCATATTTATTTAAAAAGTTTATTAAACCATCATACATATCTTGACCTTTATGGCCTTGGTTTGGCATAAATACCAAAAATCTTTCCACTGGTGTATCTTTTTCAATATATCTAAAAATTAATGTTAATTGATCTATATGACCTTCATCAGGTGTTAAATCTAATGAAATTGAAAAATATTTAGATAATTTTATACGAGAAATTATTTCATTCAAAACTTTATTTCCCATTATTTCTATTAATTCTTCACAGATAGTAGAAGATAAACAGTTAGTGTGCCCACTTCCACGATTTGCATGATTTTCAATATGCTGTTTAAGAAAATTATCATACTCAGCTAATAGCTCTAGAATTCCAAGATAGTTACCAATTTTAGACGAACCGACAATTTCATTTTTACCACGTAATGCTAAACCTCGTTCACATACAAATGTTATAACACTTACGAGTCTCTTGATTATATTACGCCAGTAACTCTTTACATCTTCACTTTGTTTTATAAGTTCATTGTTAATACGGCCTAATTCTCTTGAACGAACAGCTAAATTTATCACAGAATTTAAATGATCTTTGGAAGTTTCATGACTTATTAATCGATTATCTGCATGCTTCCAGTCACAGAAACCATCATGAGTAAATTGACTGCATGTTTTGGACATTAATTTACAAACAAAACAAAAAATGCTACCATTGAATGGTGAAAAACATAACCATGAACGCCTAATTATTTCTCCGTTAGCAGTTTTTCGCTCAAACAATGATTTATTACATTAACGAGTAAACTTCACATCAAACTGTTTTTTTGATTTTTGTATAAATAATTCTTCATTACAATTTTGTATATTCGAACTTCCTACTTTTGCCCAATAATCTATTAATCCTGTCATATTTTCAGGCCATAATCCTATATCTAAATTTAAGCTTTCATTTGTTTCTTCAACAATATTTTGAGTTGATGGGTTTTCGGCGATAGTTACTAGTTGAGGCGGTAGAGCAATTTGATATGACTGAAATAAAAAAATATTTAAAATATGTACCTAATGGAAATTAACTGATAAAACTTTTTTAAATTTGTATTTATAATATTAATGCGTTTGATTTTCAATTTTTTTTTTTTTTTTTTTAATTAATATATACCTAAGTGGCCAATATAGGTATAATTTTTTTCGATTTTAAACAATTTTAATTAGGAAAGGTAAATTTGAAGAGATAGGTATAGTATAGTATGTATACATGAAAAAAATATTAATTGTAATATTTATTATTTTAACTACCTAACCTGCATATATTTTATTATCATATGCTATTAAATATAAAAAATAAAAAATATATATTATTAAAAGTAATATTTATTCTTTGTATAGTAATTGTAAAACTTTGAACCTCAGAAGAAGAAGAAGTTGTGTTAGGCTGTGTTATGAAAAACTCATTCGCCTAGTTTTTGAAATTATTCCCGTATTTTTTTATCTTTTTCTTTTGCCAATTTTCGTTTATCTGCACCACTCATATAAACTCGCTTTAATTTATGACGATCTTCTTCCATTTTTAAATTTTAACACTATTCACTGGTTAACTTATAATTTAAGAAACAAATAAAGTCTGTAACTATTGTCTATTGTGTATGCAACTGTTGTTAACTGACGTCTGACATGCAATAAGTGCAACGAATAACGATAATTTATCTGCAGACAGATGGTCTGTAATGTGTATTTTATATTTCCGAAAACCCACATGCGTATATTTAGAATCACATTTACTAATATTACAATCGACGGTGCACACCGATCGCGGACGGCATAAACTATCCTATCTTGATTTTTAGAGACCATTTATTGTCAATAAACGTAAATACATCTATTATTAGTTAGTAAAATAAAAAATTTTAAATGTGCAAAAAAAGTTCAATATTATTTAATTGAATATGTGTAAATATATATAAAATATTTTTTCTGTATTCTAATTTAAATATCATAAAATTGTGGGGGCCCCGAATTTGTAGGGGCCAATGGGCTGCAGCCCACTCAGCCCTCCCCTAAATCCGGCCCTGGACTCCTAAACTGTTTGCTGTAGTAGTATTGTTTGTTTTGTTTTTAAGACATGTAAAATTAGGAACACTTTGTAGCATTGTTCAATGTTGGTTGCAAATGTTTTGTCCAATATTGCATATATATATATATTTATACATATATATATATATATATATATATATATATATATATATATATATATATATATATATACATATATATATATATATACATATATATATGTATATATATATATATATATTTATATATATATGTATATATATATATATATATATATATATATATCTATATATATATATATATATATATATATATATATATATATATATATATATATATACATATATATATATATATATATATATATATATATATATATATATATATATATATATATATATATATATATATATATATATATGTATGTATATATGGCAATCTCAATCAAAAGTTTTAATTTAAGAGTTAGTTATCTACTGCTGTCCGGCTTTGCTAGTGTTAAAATTCTTGCTGTGTTTTAAAATACTTATACTACTAGTATATATAAATATGTATATGTATATATATATATATGTATGTATATATATATATATATATATATATATATATATATATATATATATATATATATATATATATATATATATATATATATATATATATATATTAGGGTGTCTCAAAAAAAATTTTTTTTTGAAAATCAAAATGTGGAAAAGTTCAATCTTTATCATTATGTATTAGTACCTTATAGTAAAAATTTCAGCCTCCCAAATCAACTCTAAGGTAAAGAAGGTGGTTTTAGTCAATTTCTATATAACATAATTTTTCCTGAATATTATATTTTAAAGTTCCAAATATAGATAGTTTTAAATTTAAAACACTCACAAAACACTAGTTTCGATTTAAAATATATCTAATAGAATAAGAAAAATACAGATTTTGTGTGACAATTTCATTTCAGATAATAATTCTAAATTGAGTTTAAAAGCAACAAAAACGTGATTACAGTTGTGATACTTGTTAGATGTTCTGCAGATACTTCTTTGTAACTTTCTTGGATACTTGTTGTCTGTTTTTACGGACAACCTAGAAAGTAATAAATAAAATTAAAAAAGGTTATTTTGTAAAATAATTAAATAATTCAAGCAATAAAATTCCTCGTATTTAAAATTAATAGTTTATTTTATTAAATAAAATGATATGGAAATACTTTAAAAAATTTTGCAGACATTATTGTGTAGCATGCGCGTACATTGGGTGGGGTAAGTGGTTGTTAGGTGTAAATTGTTAAATGCAATTGACTTCCTTTTTTTGTTATTAAAATGAGTATGATATGTGTTTGCTATTCTAAAATGCCTTATTTTTCAAAAACGACCCCCTCCCCTAACAATTTACACACTACACGTCTCTATAATGTTTAGTAATTACCTGAAGAGTATCCTGAAGTCTATCCTCATTATGTGTCCTTCCAATAAAGTCTTGGATCAGCTTTATGTGACGTTCTGCCCTATCATTTATCACTGCAAGCTGATTTGCACAAGCAGAAAACTTGACAAATGACTTACGGGCTCTCTCACTTTCGCAAGCTGCTATACCTTTCTCCTTCCACAGCAAAAGCTCTTCCTTCGTGATTTCTAGGAGAAAAAAGATAAGATAACTTTGCTCAGTGACAAAATCATCAAGAGATGACATTAAAACAACGACTGGCTGGATTCCAGGTTTCTCAAGCACCATATATTCTTTTTCTGGAACGGCAAAAGACAACAATTTGCTAAGGATGTTGTTTTTAACATCTGTGTCTAGATCTCTGTCAGCAAGAGACAAAACTACAAGCTGGGGAGCTAGATAACAAGTGTGCCATAGAAGGCTTTTGTTGAGAACTTTCCCAATCTCTGCATAGGCTTTGTAATCATCTGACATTTGGAGCTGGTAAGCTATCTTAAAAGCTCTTAGGTCATTTAAAGGAGCTAGGACTCTTCAGAAAGAATAGACCATGGAAAAACACAATATAATTTGTAGCAGTGTTTATGTTCTTGAGAGTAGCAGGCTCTACTATTTTTGAATCATTCGGATGATAGTTCTGTGTCATCTGCAGAACAAGAAGGTAAAGATAGTCACTCATAAACCTGGCCTCATGGTGAGCTCCCGGCTGCTTAAAGAAGAAATTAGATATACCTGCACCCAGGAAGTAAGCCAACAGCTGGCAAAGATACTTGTAGTCTCCTCTTTGGAAAGTGCTTCTCTGAAGTGCTGTGATGCAAAATTCTTTAGTTTCAACTGCAAGTTGGTGCAAAAGAGTACCTGGTCTAAATGCATCCTGGGACCATTCAAATTTGACAATTCTTTCAAGTTTATTAACTTCTCTATGTATTTGCGGCCATAGCTTCTGAAGTAAAACATAGAGGTGTTTGCTTGGACTTTTTGTTGTACCAAAAACAAGTTCCATGACATGAGACACATGTCTCTCATATTTGTGATGTCTGCACATTAGCCAGAGAACAGGCCTCCCCAAAGCATGAAGAATAACATTTCTAATAGCTCCATTGTTTTTTCCTGTGTTGCTAGCTGTGGTGTCAGCACATACCCCAATAACTTGATCTGATAGCTCATAGTATTAGAGGATACTTTGAATGGCTACAGCTTGGTCGCTTCCCTTGGAGCTTTTAATTTTCAAAATACCAAGCAGAAAATCTAAAGGGTCAGCTTCAGGAGAAGAAACGCTTATAGCTATCCTCTCATGACTTGTGCTAATTGCTTCCTCACTGGTGTACTGTCTTACAATTTTAGTATCAAAGTGAATCACTAGCTTTAAGCCTCTTACTTTATCCATGTTCTGCTCTCGGATGATCTGGGCTTCTGACTCTACTACAGTGTGTGCTTTCCTAGTCAGAGTTGATCTTGAGATCTTCAACTCCTCAATGTTAATACCGCCAGCTTTATAAAGAGATGTCGATAAACAGGTTCCTGGTCGAACACCAATACCATATCTTGTCATGATTGGGATCCAATTGTTAAGGAGTTCGTCCATACTTAGCTGAAGACTAACTTTTACTTCCCCTGAAATCTTTTGGGTCTTTGCATAAAAGCTTCGTCAGAGTCTGGAAGGCTATCACTGTCTGTGTACCAGGAAACTTCAAACTCTCTTTGTTCTAGTTCTTCTACCTTCCTTTTATTCTTTTTTTCTTGATTTCTGAGCTTTTCATTTTGTGAGCGCATTTTTTCTTCCATTATTCTTATTTTCTCCAAAGCCAAACAAGCATTTTTTTGAAATGTGTTATCAATACCCGCCATCTTTACCATGCGTCCTTTGAGACAGTGCTTTAGAAATTCAATGTCCTCTTTTTGAGCCTCTCTGTTCCTTAATGGATCACTCTTTATCAAGTTAAAGAGGTTGGCCTTATGAATTGGGAATAAAAAGTTGCTTTCATTTAGAAAGTTGTTTACTTTCTTGCAGTAGCTTCCTTCTGGTAGACTTAGAGTCTTGAGTCTTTTTAGAGATTGGTACTCATTGATCTTGTTGGTAATTTTGTTTCGAGTTTGCTGCTCTGTGAGTATGAAATTGTTGTCAAATCCAGCTTTGCCCCACAAGTTTACTAGTTCTCTCAAAATGCAAACACCGCTGATTGTCTGTCGCCAATTCTCTTCACACATTCCTTCAGCTAACTTGCTGCATTTCAGATAACTTTTTCCAGAAGCAAGGGCGCACACAACTTTACAGTTCATCTTGGTAGTGCTGAGAAAATGCCAAATGGTTAAATTAAAAACAAACAGATAAAATTCAGAAATTTTTTAGACGTTACCTAGTTTCTTTTCTAATGTTGAGCCAGTAAAACCTTCTGAGCATTTCTCCAGTCGTTGGAAGTCGATTTGGAGCAAAGCTTTGCAGTGGAAAGCCTAACAAATAAAACTGTCTACGCTTTCTTGCAGCCTGTCTCAAATCTTCAGCTGGCTCTAGTATTGTATTGTGGCATTTTTTTCCTGAAGCCATTGTCTGAAAATATAGCTAATACAGTTTATAAATTATATATATTTATAAATTTATAGTATAAATTATAGCTTACAGTACAGTAGTTTGTTTCGAAACAGCAAATAATACTATTAAAAAATACTTTTTTTGCCAAGCAAAAAATAAAGCCTATCATGCATAGCACGTGTTGTTTTTTATTATAACTATCTACACTTAACAAATTATTTGAAAAAAGTCGCTTAACAATTGAAAAATAAACTTTAATGAAATGAAAACTTACTTATTACGTAAAACTTTCATATGCACACGCGCAATTTTTATGTTAGGAGAATTAGCAAACAAATCGTTTTTTTTTTCATTTAAACGTCTTAATAAAATTATTAATTATATATTTTTTATTTTTTAATAATTTTTGTCATGTATTATAAATAAAAATGTGTAAATAACTAAAAAATAATTATATTATTAATTTAATTAAACATTTACAACAACTGAAAAATGTGTTTCCTAAATTCTCCTAACATGAAAAAAAGTTATTACAAAATAATAAATTTACAATATAATATTCTATTATAGAGAAATTGACTAAACCACCTTCTTTACCTTAGAGTTGATTTGAACGGGTGAAATTTTCACTATATGCTACAAATACATAACGATAACGATTGAGCTTTTCCACATTTTGATTTTCGAAAAAAAATTTTTTTTGAGACACCCTAATATATATACATATATATATATATATATATATATATATATATATATATATATATATATATATATATATATATATATATATATATATATATATATATATATATATATATATATATATATATATATATATATATATAACTTATCTAACTTTTTTCTTCTACTTTAAGTTTCACCATTGCTGGATCATCAGGAAGAGTACATCAAGAAAACTTTTCCTGATGATCCGGCAATGGTGAAACTTAAAGTAGAAGAAAAAAGTTAGATAAGTGTTTTTTACTAATTTATTATTACTCCGTTCTTTAAGAACCATGAGCACTCTTTTTGTAAAATACACTAACATAGTTTACATGTTAGTGTATTTAAAAATACACTAACATAGTTTACACACACATATATATATATATATATATATATATATATATATATATATATATATATATATATATATATATATATATATATATATATATATATATATATATATATATATATATATGTATATATATATATATATATATTTATGTGTATAAATATATACCTATATATATGTACATATATATGTATATTATATATATATGTATATATATATACATATATATTATATATGTATATATATGTATATATATATATATATATATATATATATATATATATATATATACATAAATAGTATATGCATGTAAATATATATATATATATATATATATATATAGAGAGAGAGAGAGAGAGAGAGAGAGAGAGAGAGAGAGAGAGAGAGAGAGAGAGAGAGAGAGAGAGAGAGAGAGAGAGAGAGAGTGAGAGAGAGAGAGAGAGAGAGGGAGGGAGAGATAGAGAGACAAAATTTACTTTGATTTTATTTATTTTTGGGATAAAGAAAATTTGAAAAGTTTTAGATTTTGTATTTGAATCATTTTGTTTTAGGTTTTGTATTTAAATATTTAGGTTTTTGTATATAAAAAAGTTTTGTATATAAGTTTTAGGTTTTGTATATAGACTGTTTTGAAAATCAGGTGATAATTTCTCATTAACAAGACAAAATTGATTTTCTTTTAAGTTAAAGTATGTACTTTTCAGCTTCACTAAAACTTTTAGTATTTGAGATTTTGTATTAAATAAATATTGTATATTATGATATAGTTTTGCTATTTGAACAACAGGATTTTTTGATTTTTTTTACCGCTTTTCTTAATCTCTGCATATAATTTTCAAAGGAAAAACAAAATATCGTATTTAGTGAACAACCAAATCTAAAAACATCATCCCAAACATAAAGTAAGCAACGAACATTAAAAACTCAAAACGGTTTTGAATATGAATGTTTTGAATTGATAACAAAATAATTAAATAGTTCTCTAGCAAATTCAAGATAATGATTGTCTTCATTTAAAGGAATTATCATTGCAATATGCAATGTTAGAAAATGATTATAAATTTTTTTGCTAACAACTCCCCTTAAAACTAAAAAACCAGTGTATAAAATAAATTTTCTGATTTCCGTTACTTTCCACCAATCTAACTTTAATAGGGAACGTGGTTTTCGAGCGAATTCAGATGGCATCATACCACTTTTGCTTAATAGATAATCAGATATATTTTGTATTTGGGCATTTGAAAGTCTACAATGTTTAGGATCTGACTTTAAAAAGGTATTATTCGTTTTACTACTCCAAGACAAACCATGTGCCATGTCTAAGATAAAATCAGACCAACCATGTCTAAGATAAAATCAGAAACATAAGATATTTGAAGTTGAGCTAAAGGAGTAAAAGATTTCTGATGTGTTGTGTACAAAAAGGATTAAACTTCTCAGTTAGTCTTCAAGTTGATGAGTTGTCATCAATAAAAACCACTCTATGTTCTTCGCATATACCTTTAACTTGGAATCATTCACAGGAGTTATATACTGTATGACCTCGTATACATTTAATAAAACAACGAGAAAGTGCATTATATAAATGCCTTAAGTTTAACAATAATTTTTTTATTCTTATACTGTAAACCTTCATTGTATAACAATTAAAATTCTTTGAAAAAATCATCAAGAAAATCAATAAACGGTTTGGTTTACTATCTGCACAGAAAAGTGCAATTATAAAATTATAGTTCTCTATTTGACCAAGTATTGGCAATAGTTGAAGATTAGAGATAAATAGGTAGCCCATCAATATTAACAGTAGATAACTCAGTATATTGAGAACTGTTTTTTGTATTCAAAAAATAATTTAAGCCTTTAGCAATGGTAAAATATGCATAAGTTTCACCACACTTTCCTGCTACTGTTAAAACATTAAATGGTTTTAATAGGGTTCTTCTGTCCTTTGGCAGCTCTAAATGACCATGTCGTCTGAGAATATATAAAAGTTCGTTTAAATTACTTTAAGGAAATTTGCTTTTTGACGACTACCTTGCCAAATCTTCTGAAAATGATTCTGTTGTCAATTGTGTTGGTGCGTTAAAACATTCAAAATTTTCATAGCTTCAACTACAAGATAAAGTGTTTACTCCAACATCTTTAAAAACATTTTTAGGGGCTTCACAAGGTGTTTCTGACTTATAAGAAGCATTTAATTCAGGATTCAAATCAGTACTAATTTTATTTTTTTACTTCGTCGTGTGTCATTATAAAAGCGAACATACTTTTATCAAGCTACGACGCTTCTTTCGATTTTCGGTTTCCATTTTATCTATATAATCTTTTAGCAAGATTAATGTTAAGAATGTATAAATAAGTTTAGAAAACAAATATTTGTCAAAGAAAACTTAATATAAAAATTTAATAATTATGAAGACGTCTTTTAGACGTTTTAAAGAGGGCTATTTAAAATATTATAATTTAGTAAAAAATAAACGTAACTAAAGACGTCATAAAAAGAAACAAAATAATTTACTGTCTTTTTAAACACGTCTTTAAGGCGTAGCTAAGAAACTCAGTCTTGAGTCACAAAAAAGATCTTAAAAATTGGATATTAAATGTCTTTAAGACGTCATTCGAAGACAAAACCATTTAACCACTTAAAGACGTCTTGTTTTAGCTGGGTTGCGTCAAATAACTGCTCATTGCCTCAGAAAATACCATTACCGAAATAGGAATTCTAAATAGGAGCAACAAGACAAATGGTCCTTAGAATCATAAACAACTAGATAAATTAGGTAACAACTATCAAATCAAAAAAGGCGAGTGGCAACATAAAATGTAAGTTGTTTGAATATAAATCAGAAAAAACTATGGTACTTTATCACTCAACTCACTAGTTAAACCATAAACGAAACACATATATATGTATATGATGACAAGTATGAAAGTTTTTATCAACAGTCAGACGAAAGTTCAGAGGGTGGACATGTTTATATCAAATTAAAATCAATATACTGAATTGTGTCAAGCAGTTGATGGAGCAAACGCCAGCAATTGAGATGAATGCCTGATTGTAAATCCAATGCCTAAAGATATTGGGATGCACTTAACTGAAAATGTTTTATTTTTTATCTAAATAAGTTACGGTCCAAAAAAACTTATGGTGGTAAAAAGGGACTATTATACACGCAGAAGAAAGTTGCATATTCGTTTGTTTGGGTTTTGATGAGAAATCAGATAAGACTCTTAAGGCCGTTTTCCACACGACGAAAAAAATTGCACAAAGCGAATTTTTTCGCCATGACGAAACGCTATTTTGATTTCCACTTATAATTTTTTTCGCGCTACATTTTGTGTATATGAACAATAAAAATGGTAGCAATAAATTTACGCTGTATGCTTCTGAAAACAAAATTGTTAAATTTAAAAATTTTATTGCGTAAAAGAAACAAATCTCAAAACAAATATAAGAAGCGATTTTGGATAAGAAAATTATATTTAGATTGTAAACAAAAAGGTGAATATAATCTTCTTGGTAAAGATTTAAAACTGTTTGACCACGAACTGTTTTTTCGTTATTTTTGAATGTCGCTAACGATATTGGAAGAACTTTTGTCTTGGGTGTGTCCGTTGGTTGAAAAAAAATCTACGCATATGAGAGATTCTATATCTGCTTCAGAAAGATTTTGTGTTACAATGCGTTTTTTGGTAAACGGTGATGCACAGACAACAATAGCTATTAACTACCGCATGAGTCCTACAGTTGTTGGAAGAATAATAAGTGAAAGATGTAGAGCCATATGGGTATCACTTTTTAAAGATAAATACATAGAGCCACCATCTTCTGAAAAACAATGGGAACAAATAGCAAATGACTTTGAGAATAAATGGAACTTTCCCCATTGCTTAGGTGCTATTGATGGAAAACATGTAGTTATGCAAGCTCATGCGTGCTCTGGCACGCAGGAGCTTGCATAACTACATGTAGTTATAAAATGATGATCCAGAGATCATCATTTTATAACTACAAAAAGACACATAGTATTGTTCTGTTGGCAGTGTGCAATGCAAAATATCAATTTTCACTATTAGATATAGGAAATAGCGGAAGGCAAAGTGATGGTAGCGTATATACAAATAGTCGACTTGGATATGCTATTGAAAATAATAGGCTTGGCATTCCCCAAGCATATAAAGTAAGAGATACAGAAACAATATTGCCTTATGTTTTTGTAGGAGATAATGCATTTGGTTTAAAGCCCCATATGATGAAACCTTATCCATCTTCAAATCTTTCGTACAAACAACGTACGTTTAACTACAGATTGTCGCGTGCGCGGAGAACAGTTGAATATGCATTTGGTATAGCTGCATCTCGATTTCGGATTTTTAGAAGACCTATTATTGTTTCAACAAAAAAGTTGTGCTTATAACAAAAGCTGTTGCAGCACTTCACAACTTTTTAATGTCAAAAAGGAAAGAGAGTCTTAATTATAATTACTGTCCTAATACTTATATTGATCAGGATGGTCAAAATGAAGTAATACCTGGTGAATGAAGAGGAGAATTTGGTGATGTTCAAGGATTACAAGATATTTCAAGTTCTGCTTGTAATAATCATTCTAAAGATGCTCGAAAAATTAGAAACAAATTTAAAAAACATTTTAATACGGATGGGGCTGTTGATTGGCAATGCACATTAGTAAACAATACCTCTTTTCAAAAGGACTAAAACTTTTAATTATAAAATTTATATTTTACTTTGTTTATAAAACAAATAACAACAAAAATTATTTTTTATTCGCATTTTTCATCAAATGAAAAATTTTTTGTCATAAGCAGCTCTTGTTATAAGCACAGCTTTTGTTATAAGCACAACTTTTTTTGTGCTTATAACAAAAGCTCAAATGAAAAAATGAGCTCAACTGAGATATTTTTATTTTAGTTATTCTTTTTTTTTTTAAGTGGTAAAGTTTTTAATATTGGTATTAAACTTTGCCAATATAAAGTATCTTCACATTGACTATTATTCATAACTTTTTTAAACTCGCTATCAAAGTTTGAAAGTTCTTGCATTATTTTTTTGTCCGCTTCATTGATAGTTTTCCTCTTTTTTGTTTTTACAGCAATCGGAGTAGTAACCTGTTCTTCCATATTATTCTCAGTTATAACTTCCTCTAATTCAAAATTGCTTTGAGTCGGTACATGGCTGCTCTTATCATTTAAAAATATCATTTCGTCGTAATATTTTCATTTAGGTAAGGTTGTTGCACCAGCACCTGATTTGGTTAGTTTATTACGTTTGTCGTTACATTTTTTCAAAGTATTTTTTAAGTTTTTTAGTTTTTTTTGCAGAACATAAACTAAAATACAATAATAAATATAAAAATTTATGTATATGTAAACAATGCACTAATGTTTATTTAAAAGCAATTATTACTAATTTAGTTTACTTTCTGCTTCAAAACATGCGGACATTTCTTTCCATGCATTCATTTTGATATTTCGATCTTTCTAGGTAGGATGCGATACATCCCACAAACATGGATACTTCCTAATCTGAAAATTTATTATTTAATTAAAGTTAGTTTTTTTATATAAGAATTTAATTTAATTTTTTAAAGGAATTTTATAGAAAATAAACGCTAATAACCTCTGATAGGAACAGTTCTGTTGAAAAACTCTTGCTGCAAGAAGCAACATTTGGTTCAACTCTAAATTGAGAAACCTCTTCTTGTGAAATAAAACTTTCGGATTTGAAAGAATTATTAAATTCATCTTTACTTGATGAATTTACAAATGTTGACAAATATTCAGGGTGAATTCTAAGCAAGTCAATGAGAACGCCAAGTTGAGCATTTTGTTCAGTTGCCATTTTTAAAAAACAACGTGCATTCGTTTTTTTTCACTGTTGACATCACGTGATATAATATTCAAAATTTGATTGGTTTTCGCCGATGGCGATTCGCAAAAAATCGAAATGATTTCGACTTTTTTTTTTCGCTGCAGCGAAATGCTTGATTAGCAAAATTGTCAAAAATGTTTAATGTGCGCATGCTTATCGACGAAAAAATTCGCTTCGCGTGAATATTTCGCTGTGTGGAAAACGGCCTTTACCAATGTAATGTTAATCCGCAGAAAGGTGAGAAATATTAGCATTGCTTAGCCGCAATTATTTAGACCATGTTTTCTTAATATTTTTAAAATCAGTTGATATTGCAAAAGAATTAAATCAGTAATTAAAGAACAACTCTACCCATCATACACAAGGCGTCTTTAGGACCATCTTATTTAGGTCTTTAAATGGTCTTGTCTTTAGATGACGTCTTCAAGACGTTTAATATCAGGTTTTTTAAATCCTTTTTTTTTCGCGTAAATTTAAATCCTTTTCTTTACGTTTTAAAGGTCGTAAAAAAAAACAGCAAAATATTTTGTGTCTTCGTATGACGTCTTTAGTACGTCTTTTTTTTTACTTAGCTATAATATTTTAAAAAGCCCTCTTTAAAATGTCTTCAAGACATCCAAAAAAAACTGTATTAGCGTGTAAATATATAAAGTTAATAAATTTTCTTATAAAGTTTATAAGATTTCTTCGACTAAGGCTTGTTTTCAAAACTTATATTTATTTGTTTTTAACATTATTCTTGCAAAAAGCTTTATATAGATAACATGCATGGTAACTAAAAATCGAATGAAGCGTCTTCGCCTGAATAAATTTTGGATTTTATAATGACACAAAATGAAGTTATTAATATAAATACTGATTTGAATCTTGAACTTAATGCTTATGAGTCTGAAACACCCTGTAAAGCCGTTTGTAAAATTTTTAAAGAATGTGAAGCATACATCACAACGCACGTTTTTTTGCGTATTGCGTATTGAGTATATTACTCATATCATACTTAATACGCAACTCAACGTACGCAATTTCTTTGAGTATAATATTCAATAGGCAACTCATAGTACGCATTTTTCTTGAGTAGAATACTCAATACACAACTCGTGTCAAATCGTTTTTTTCGTTTTTTTTTATTAAATTCAATTGCCAAGTTTACTAATAAACTTAGTCCCAAATTGACTGTGGCTTTTGCAATCGGTCTTTGATACCATAGATAAAGTTTAGAAACATTTAAAACTGCAGCAGCTGCATAAACAGCAGAGTTAAGCTCATGCTCAAATTGTTTTTTTACATTAGTTATCAGCAATTTGCAAAATTTTTTCTTTTTATCATCTTTTTTAGCCATTTCCTCATATTGCATGATTATTAAATGTAAACTTGGTACCATGTCACCAATATGTACGCGATTTCTTTGATTCAAAAGCGTAAATCTATATGCTGGGAGCATCAATGATAAATAGAATTCAATCTCTGCTTGAGTAACTGGACATTTAATAGTTTCAAAACAATGTTTTTTATATGCTTTGTAAAAACAAATCAACATTAAAAAGCTTGATGACCAACAAGTTAAATTTTTGTTTCTTAATCTATTTTTTTTTTTGTTGAAAGATTCGGGCAATTTGAATTGTCTGATGAGTTTTTTTAGCAAATGAACAAAGCAATGAGAAAATAGTTTTCAATCGTTTGCATGACCTCACAGTATTACGTATAGAAATAATAAATTTGTGGTTTGTGCATGCAAAACGAGGTACTTTTATGCTGCCGAGTTCAAACTCTAATTGATCTATACTATGATCCCCAAATTCATAATTATCAGCATCATCAATTCCAGTAGCATTAATCTCAGCATCAATCTCATTAGATAGTTTGCTGAATTTAATATCATTTTGGATTGGATTTATTTCTTCAGTAAGCAATTCGTTAATTTCAAGTTCAATTTTGTTTCCAGGTGAATCTTTTAGTTCTTGATCATTCTCATCACTGTTGTCATTCTCAAACAATTCTTCCCAAAAGTCTTCTTCAATCCAATTGCCGTTTTCCAATTCATAATTGAGCATTTGTGGAAAAGCTCTAAGAAAAGCTTTACCACCATCACTCACAAAACCGTCAACTTTAGATTTATCGAAATCATATTGATTTAATATTTCTTCTGAAACCAATATAACATTTTCAGCATTATGTGGGCCACTCATTCGTTGAAGACCAAGAACTATTAGCTTTTTACTGCAATCACCAAAGGTAACATGGCAACATAAGGCAAAAAAATCAGCCAGCTGGCGGCTATCCCAGATATCACCTATTAACGTAATAGTTTTGGCTTTTCTAAGGCAGTTAGTGATTTTTTTTTTATCTTTTCAACAACCATAGGAACTATATTATAGACAAAAGACTTCTCGCATGGTAAATAAATTTTATGACGCTCTAAAAGTCTTTTTAGATGAATGTTACCTAGCTCTTGTGTTGCCATATTGGATGACATTACATATTTAGTTAGATCCATAATATTGCCATCTAACAACGAGTCATCATCGTTATTAAGACTTATATCATCATAAGCCTTTTTCCAAGCCATAAAATCGTCTTTGCCGTTACATTGTGTGGAATTAAAATGCTTAGAATAATTACCACTTTTACCTATGTGGTACATGTAATACCTTATAGCAATAAATGCAGGTAAAATGTAATTTTTCTTTCTTTACGGGCTTAAAATTGATTTCGGTTCGGCAATGAAAAAAGTTTAAAACCGAATTGTAAGTTTTTTCAGTGTCACCAAATTTGAAAATTTTACGCGGAAATTTATTGTTTTTCAAGTTATGTTGAATTTCATTAATCTCTTTAACATATCGTTTAATACTTATATTTGTTAATAAAGCATTGCTTACGCTTTCGCTGCACGATGGTTGACTATTTTCAATCGACAATACGGCTAAGGCACGATTACTTCTATCATAATTTATTTGTTTATTTACAGACCGATTTTCTTTATCTTCTTTATTTATACTTTTTTCTTCTTTTTTTTTCTCAAACTCTTTACATTAGAGTCTGAACCTAATTTTCGTTTGGCGGATCTTCCATACATGTTAAAGCAAAAAATTTAAAATAAAACTTTTGTTAAGCAAATAAGCAATATTATAAAACTAGTTTAAATTACATTACATATATAAATACTTTAGTTTATATAAGATTAAATATTAAAATGATTTATTTTATTTATCTAATTTATTTACTATAGATAAAAAGATAAATACTTGCATCTTATATACATCTATAGCCTCATAAAAGTAACAAAAAATTATAAAAAAAGTCATTAATTCAAATACAAACGCTAGAAGTTTATCAACTTACAAAACAGAGCAACTCAAAGTTTATCAACTTGTAAAACAGCAAATTGTAAATTGTTATTTGAAGCAAGCTCATAAAGTCATTAAAAGGAATGCTACTTACTCCCTAGAGGCTTCAAGACGTGATTTTCGACACGCAAACCTTAATAATTTATTTTAAAAAACAAATTATAATGGTTAAATTATAATTTAGTGTTTTTGTTTGTTATTTATAAAAAAATATATACTTTAACAACTAATTTATATTTTACACTCAAAAAAATTGCGTATTTTTACGCAAAATACTCAAAAAATATACGTATTATGAGTTGTGTATTGAGTATTCTACTCAATAAAATGCGTACTATGAGTTGCATATTGAGCATTATACTCAATGAAATTGCGTACGTTGAGTTGCGTATTGAGTATGATATGAGTAGCATACTTAATACGCAATACGTAAAAAAAGTGCGTTCTGATGTATAATATGATCTTGGTCTGTCGATTTTTGTAAGTATTTATCGTTTATTGAGCAACTAATAGAAATTTCATTATCAGAATTTCTCAAATTATTTGAAATTAATTACGACAAGTTTAAATTCTTACGACAAGTTCTAGAGAGTTTTTGACCCGAGCATAACTTCAATCTTAAAGCCGTTTCTTCATTGATTGACCAACAAGATTCTAAAAAAAAAAAGAAAACTAATCCATACAATTATTACACTTTTTATCAAAAATATAATGCAAGGAACATCTTTTTATGATGACAGCATATAAAAATACAGTCATTTAAAGTTATATCACATCTCCATGGAAGCATTTTATTTCTACTTGCGTGAAGTATTGAATAACTCTTTCGCCAACCATTTAAGTAAACAAAGTTTTATTGCAATCAAGGTTTAGATAAACTCCATGTTACTCATTTTACCTCGTAGTTTTAAGATACTTGTTATTATTTTATCTAAATATAAATTTATAATGTTATTTCATTTATTAAAATTAATAAAATGTATTTGCATCATACATATCAAAAACTTAAAAAAAGATATCATAAAATGAAGTAATCCTTAGTCACTATTTTTTTTTTAATCCCATTTATAAATAATTAACTTTTAAGTTATTTTTAAATTCCTCGTTATAAAAGAAGTTTTAAAGATATTGACTATATAACAAATTTAAAATGACCGATTTTGAATTCCAGAATTCTATTATGATAGAAAATTTAAGTCTCAGCAGCTACAAGACATCCCAAAATTATTTTTTCTGTTTTTCTTCTTCTTATATTAAAGGTACATTCCTAAAAGTTTCAAGTGTTAAATTTACTGGACACCCGGGTAACTTTCAGTTCTATAATGGACCTAATTTTACCATTTTACAGCTGAAGGCTTTTATAGGGGGGTCTAACTTCTATAATTTTGAATCCAATGTTACAAAACTTATCATGAATGATGACTATCACCTATAATCTCACAAAATAACATAATTTTTATATTTGCTTGTGTATTCCGCTTTTATTTGGTTTAAAAATATTGACCTTTTTTCTTTGAAGTATTTTTTTTTATAACTTTTAAGTCTTAAGATGGTTAAAAATTATTCTTTTTGTAAAATAAATTTTCATTTTTTTGAAAGTTGAGGTAGATTACTGCCATCAGATTGATTTTTTAAGTATTTAAGATAATTGTGTTTTTTTTTATTTATACAGATTTGAAAATGAGACTTTTTTGAAAAAGACAATAAATTGCTCAAATAGGCAAAGACATTAATTTTTCAAATTGCCGTAGTTTCAGAATGCTTCAAGATAATGACTTGAAATTTCCGGGAAATTTTTTTTTCCATAATACTTATAAGGGGTGTAAATTTCAGGAAAATCTGAGATGGTCACCCGGGAAGGTTTATCTCATCTTATATGGAATGACCCTATACTGAGTTGTTTGTTATTTTTAATATTGATGGGCTACCTCTTTTTAAATCTTCTAATCTTCAAATATGGCCAATACTTTGTCTAATAGAGAACTATAATTTTATAATTGCACTTTTCTGTAGACATTGTAAACTAAAATGTATAGATAATTTGCTAAATGATTTTATTACACAAATTTTATTGTTATCTAGGGAAAGTTTATACTATAAGAATAAAAAAATTTATGTGAAACTTAAAGCATTCATATGCAATGCACCTTCTTGTTGTTTTCTTAAATGTATACAAGGTCATACAGGATAAACTCCTGCAAACAATGCCAAGTTAAAGTTATATATAAGAAACATAGAGTGATTATTATTGATGACAACTCAAAAGATTCGCTGAGGAATTTAAAGCCTTTTTGTTTACTGTATATCAGATATCCAATACTCCTTTAGCTCAACTTCTACTACCTTTATTTTGATATGTTTTTGATTTTATTTTAGATTATATGCACAATTATTTTTATTTTTTATTTTTCTCCATTTTTGCCGTTAAAAAATATAAATACAATCAATATTTCCAATATACAGATGGCCAGGGCAAGAAGAAGACACAATTTGTCTTATCGCCAAGCCCTGAGATTGATTCCGTAAAAAATAAATAATTTCGTATAGAGTATATAAATGTTACCAATATATATAAAATAAGACTTTATTTTTAAAAAGATAAAACAAAAACAAAAAGTTACAGGGTCATAAAGAATTTTTTTTTTTTTCTTTATTAAAAAAATATATAAGTTTAAAAAAAAAATTTCTTTTCAAGTAATAAAATAATCAATAAAAAGTAAAATAACAAATTCTTAGAAATAAATATTAAATAAATAAGTATATAAAGATTAATATTTGCACAAAGTAAAACTTGCAATAATTAAAAAAAAAAATTCAAAAATAAAAAAAAAAAAAGGTTTTTAACAACTTTATTATTTTTTTTTTTTTAATTAAAATTAAATACTAAAATTATTAATAAAACACAGAATTGAGAAGAAATTGAACCTTTCCAATTCAAAATATATATATATTTATTTTTAAGCATGCTTCAACCAAATCCCTAAAAGGGTTGACAAAGATAAACTTTAAACTAAATCGAAAAAACTTATCTGTGTCACCCGAAAAAGTCAAGCACTCCATCACTAACTAGGACCATTTGCTTTAATTTTACTTTAAATTCGTCAAGAGTTTCAAGAGTTTTAAGTTTATTAGATAGGATTTTATTCCATACTTTTGGTCCTCTAATGGATAATATAAACTCAGCTGCGGCAAAAAAAACTTTTGGGCTGAATATAGGTGTTGTTTGAGTATCTGGTTAAGTATCTATGTTTATTTATTTTGAATAACGAATTAAAAATGTTTAGTGTTGTTCTTTTATTAACTTTATACATGAAGATTAAAAGATGAAAAATATTTATTTGGTAGACATAGAGTATATTCAGCTTTATAAATAGTTCTTTGGAGGCCTACATTAGATATTATTCTTATTGCATGTTTTTTTTTATTAAAAAGTTTTTTAATTTTGTTTTGATTTGTGCTACACCAAGCAATGTTTGTCTAACTCAGATAACTATGAACAAAGGATAAATATAACAATTTTAAACTAGTTTGATTTAAAAATGGCCTTGCTTTATAAAGTAGGCCAATATTTCTTGAGGTTTTACTTTCAAGATAATGTATATGATTTGTCCAAGTAACGTTTTCGTCAAGGAGTAGTCTTAAAAATTTTTATGATTGTTCTCTTTTTATAAATTGACTGCCAATATAAAGTTTTGGAAGTTTTAAAGGGATTTTATCGCGTTCATGAAAGCGATGGAAAAAAGAATACTTTGTTTTATCTAAATTAATTGATAATTTATTTGCACTAAGCCATTCTGTGAGTTTTATGAGTTCCATGTTAACTGGATTAAACAACATTTTAATATCGTGACAAGCGTGAAACAAAATTGTATCATCCGCAAACAAAATAGTGTCTAGTAACTTACAAGATTTGCTTAAATCATTAATATAAATTAAAAATAAGAGTAGTCCTAAAATTGACCCTTGTGGAACACCACATTTTATATTCATATTATCAGTTTTTCCGCAGCTAAACGAAATGTATTGTTTCCTATTTGACAAATAGCTTTGAAACCATTAAAATTTGAGTGTTTAATCCCGTAACTTTCTAGTTTATTTAATAGAATATAATGATCAACAGTGTCAAAGGCTCTGCTAAGATCAATAAATACACCTAGCGTATATTTATTTTCATCAAATGCCTGAAAAATATTTTGAACTAGATGAATAATTGCTTGATCTGTGGAATGATTTTTTTTAAATCTAAATTGTTTGTCATAAAGAATATTGTTATTTTCTAGAAAGGTAAATAGTCTATGGCACATAATGTAATCTGATAGTTTTGAAAGGCATGGTAGTATTGAGATTGGTCTGTAATTGGAAACACTGGTATCATCTCCAGATTTAAAGACTGGTACCACCCTTGCAAGTTTAAGTTTATCAAGAAAGATACCTTGTTCAAGAGACAAAGTAAAAATATGCATGAGCGGAGGTTTTAAATAAGAAATTGATTTTATTATTACATTATAACATTGTCAACGCCTAGACCTTTGTTTGGTTTAAAATTAGAGGCAGCATTTAATAACTCTTTTTCAGTTAATTTATTATTTTCCATTATGGTATTATTAGCGGTTAGGTATGATTTAAAATCAGATTTATTAAGTTTAATTTTTGATGCTAAATTTACGCCTGAATTAACAAATGCGTGATTAAACGATTGTGCAATTAAAGATTCATTAACAATTTCGCAGTTATTTATAATGAGTTTTTTCGGAAGACTTTTGCAATTTATACTTTTTTTACCAATGACGTCATTTATTAAACGCCATGTTTTTTGTGAATTGTTTTTAAATTTTATTAACTGGTTAGTATAGTACGATTTTTTTGAGGACTTTATAATTGATTCAAAAAGTCGTTTGTAGTTTTTATAATTCGACTCATTTTCAAAGGTTCTTTTTTTAATAAATTTTTCATAGAGGCATTGTTTTTTTATTTTTTTTTGATGATTTTATGATACCCGGTGTTATCCACGGACTTTG
>NC_088923.1:42330000-42412500 GCF_038396675.1 Hydra vulgaris
ACATTACTTAAGTCCTTTTTTTAACATTTAACTCAATCTTAATATTATTTTTCCTTCAATATGGCGTGTCAGTTTCCAACAATAGAGTTGAATGCCACGTTACTTCCGTCGAAAATATATGCCCATAAGAGTACCATTTTTTAGAATCACCAAACTTTGTTTGGTGATCAAAATACTATGTTCTACTCGCGATAAGTCTATGACGAATGGCGAGTAGTATATAGGTTTTGTGAGTAATAAATAATACTCGCATTATATTATTATTACTCGCCATGAAATCGAGTAATTTCGCTAATTTTATTTATTTTATTTTTTTTCAGAGGATTGAAAAGAACAACAACAACTCAATCAATCATTGAAAACTATACTCAGGGTTGTAAACATTCCTCCCAAAATGTCCAACAATTTAACTTTGACACACAAATTGTTCTGCTTTTGGCAACTTGTAACCTTCCATTTTCAACTGTTGATTTACCAGGATTCAAGAGTGTATTTGCCAACATAGGTTCCATATGAAAACATGCACCTAGGTTCCATATGAAAACAAGAAAAACAATGCTGGAGCTAAGTTGGACAAAGTCTATACCAACTTGAAAGATGATGTTAATAATGACTTGAAGAATGTTTTTACAACTGATGGATGGACTGCCCCCAATGGTGATCCCTTTATTTCTTTGAGTGTGCAGTACATAACAACTGACTATGAAATGAAGTGCATTGCGTTAGACATTCAAAACTTCAATGAGAGACATAATGCAGCAAACATTGCAGGAGCATTTGATGAAATGGTTGAAAAATATGATGCTCTGAACTCTAATCACCTAACAACCTACTGTGTTACTGATGCTGCTAAAAACATGAGAGCTGCCATGTGCAGGGACAGTAGAAAAGTTTTTGAACATTTAACTTGCATATCTCACATCTTGAACACTTGCTTGAGACATGCCTGTGATAAACAGCCAGCTATTGAAAAAATTATTCAAAAATGCAAGAACTTAGCAAGAAAAACTCACCAAAGCCACAATGACAATAGAGACATTGTCAAGTACTGTGAAGAGCTGAACATCAAACCTTTGAAAATTGTGCAACCCTGTGACACCAGGTGAAATTCTATTCAAATGATGATTGATTCAATACTCAAAATGGAAAAAGCACTTCTGTATGCAAAAGAAAAAACTGGAAGGTTTGATGACACAGAACATTACACAACATTCATTCCTGATGAAGAAGAATTTGTGGTACTGAAGTATTTGAACAATTACCTCCAAACAGTGAGAAGTGTGTCTGAATATCTGTCTTCAGATAAGAATCCGACTTCTCCCTATGTTTTGATTGGTTTGAGGAGTGTACACCTCATGTGTAAGAGCATTGTACAAAATGCTGACTTAGCCTGACGGTATAAAGCAGCATTGACTAGTTTTGTACAGATTTGTCAAGGTGAATTAGAAAAAAGAATCCCAGACTATGGAGCCGAAAACAAGGTCTATGCCCTTGCCTGTCTACTTCACCCTTATTATAAAGGCAGCGCACTGAATTTGAAAAGAAATATTAATGTTGTTCAAGAAGACAAAACTGTTATAAGAGTTGAAACTGATTAAAGCTACAAGGACTACTGGGAGGAATATATAGTCAAAAAGGATCCTACAACAAATAAATTGAATGATGAAAGAGATAAGTCAATGGAATCCATGCAAGTGCATGTATCAAATCATTCAAATGTTTTAGAAGTTGATGCACCTTTTGACCCTTTTTCTCAGTATGATCTGGAGTTAGCAGAAATTGAAAACACACCTGAGGCAAGGAAAGCATTGAAAGAAAGAACTGGTGCTGATTGTAAACCACCATTGCAACTGGAATTGGACAGTTTCCACTCAGAAGCTAGAGAGGTAGAAACCAAAAATGATCCTTTAAAATGGTGGGCCAAAAAAAAACAGAAATTTCCACTCTTGGCCAAATGGGCAAGATATTACCTCAGTATCCCAGTCACCTCTGCTACTTCTGAAAGAATGTTTTCTACAGGTGGTAATATAATGACAGACAATGGACACAACCTAGAACCAGAAACCACCAGTAAACTCTTCTTCATTAACAAGAACTTTATGAGAGTGCAATCAGACATCAAAAATTGGGACAAAACATGTCCATCATCACAAGATGATGACCTACCAACACCAACACCTCTTCCTTCATCAAAGAAAAGAAAACATCCTAGAACTCCAACATCATCAGAATCAGAATCATCATTTAGTAACAGCCCTCCTAAGAAGAAACCTGTTATAATGTCAGATGTACTAAAGAGAAAAAAGCCTGTTGATGATTACAGTGCTTCAAAATCACTCATAGATGAGGATGATCATGATGATTTTCAAATGACTGAAGAATCAGGTATATCTCAGAAAACTGTCTCTGAGAAAATTAACAAAGAAAGACACTCAAAAAACCAGACAAATTTGGGAGAAGGAACATCAGCCTCAGCAAAGGGTTTTTCACAACCAACAGCACCACCACCCCAAAAGAAACATGTTGCAAGGAAAAGTACTACAGAAAGACATGATTTGTCAAGTAAAAAAAGACTTTCAGCTAATGAAATCACTGAGCTTGTGTCTCAGGACTTTTCTCAGGATGATGATGAACCTTTTTTGTAATTATGTTCAAAATATGTTAAAAAAATTAGAAAAATAAATGAAAATCAGATAACTTTTTTTTTACTTGGGCGAGATATGCGAGATTTTGCGAGTTGTATTTATTTTGGTCGAGTAGTATAATTTTTAGGCGAATTACTCGCAATAATCGCATCTTGCGCGAGTGTAAATTTTTTGAAATCGCAGTACTCGCATTACCATTATCACTACTCGTACTATACTCGCAGCGAATATTTTTCTATTATTCGCCATCAAAATTACTCGTACTACTCAATGTGCGAGTTTGCCATGCTTAAAATCAGATAACTTTTTTTTTACTTGGGCGAGATATGCGAAATTTTGCGAGTTGTATTTATTTTGGTCGAGTAGTATAATTTTTAGGCGAATTACTCGCACTAATCGCAGTACTCGCATTACGATTATCAATACTCGTACTATACTCGCAGCGAATATTTTTGCTATTATTCGCCATTAAAATTACTCGCACTACTCAATGTGCGAGTTTGCCATGCTTATATACAGCCCAGTTCCTTTCAATTTTAAGAATTTTAACTTTATCTTTATAGCTTAGTAATTTCATCACAATTGCTCGAGGTTTTTTTGGATCAGCTTTTCCCGTTCTATGAGCGCGTTCTATGACAATTCCTTTTTAATTTAGATTATTTTCAAATAATTTTAAAACTTTTACCTCCGATTCTTCCCAACTTTCAGCTTCGTTTTCCGGAAGACCTTTAAGTCGTAAATTATTTCTGCGTTGCCTATCCTCAAGCTGCCTTAGTTTATTTTTTTCATCATCTGCACTAACTGCTTTAAATCTAATTTGTTTTGTTATTTCTTTGAATTTATTTCCTGTAATTCTTGAGTAAAATTTAAACTATTTTCAAAATCAACTTGTTTCTTTTCGTGTTGTTTAAGTGCTTCTTTAGTTATTTCAAGTTCTGTTTTTATCGTTTGATTTTCTTTTTGCAGTTTTTTACACGTATCTTTAAATGATTTCATTTCTATTGTTAAATCATTAATTCTATCGTTTGTTAGCTTAATATTTCCATTAATTATGTTCAGAATATCTTTTTGATGTTTTCAAACATTTCTTTAAAAATTTCTCGCACTAGTTTTACAGATACTTCTGAATCTTCAACTTTTAATCCAACTCTTTTTGTTTCTTTATTATTTTTATCCATTTTTTTAAATTCGTGACTTATTTATTATTTTAAACTTTTTATTTTTGATATCATGTAAATTTTTTTTATTTTTTAAAAAGCGGCTTAAACACGTCCGATCGCATCGAAAACCGCACGATTTTTCTAATTTTTTGATTTCCGATTTTTCTGATATTTCGTTTGAGTAATAAGAAGCATAATTATCTTTTTAATGTCAGATCCTAAACATTGTAGACTTTCAAATGCCCAAATACAAAATATATCTGATAACCTCTTAAGCTTATGTGCTATGATGCCATTTGAATTCGCTCGACAACCACGTTCTCTTTAAAAGTTAAATTGGTGGAAAGCAACAGAATTCACGCAAATTATTTTATGCACAGGTCCTTTAGTTTTTAAGGGTGTTGTTACTAAAAAAATTTATGATCATTACCAAACATTGCATGTTGCAACGGTGATTCTCTTAAACGAAGACAATCAATTTAGAAAACATTATCTTAAATTTGGTAGAGAAATAAGTTATTATTTTGTTATCAATTTGAAAAAATTATATACAAAATTGTTTTGCGTTTATAAGGTTCACTGTTTCCGTTATTTTTACGATGATAATGTAGATTTGGTTGTTTGATGGAATAGGTTTGGTTGTTCACTAAATACGATATCTTGTTTTCCCTTTAAAATTTCATACAGACATTGAAAAAAGTAGTAACAAATTTGATGAATCCTATTGTTAAAATAGCAAAACAATATCAAAATATACAATATTTATTTAATACAAAATATAAAAACTAAAAATTTCAGTGAGGCTGAAAAATACATGCTTTTACCATGAATTTTTTTTTTTTTTTTACATGATTTTGTTTTGTTGACGAGAATTTACTATCTGGATTATTTAAATGTAGAATACTTAAACTTGAATAAAAAATTATTTATATGCAAAACCTATTTTGCCTTAGGCTTTTCACATGTTTTTCATACCAAAAATTTATGAAATCAAAGTAAAAGTGGTTGTGTTAGGAATAGAAAGCCATCGCTGAAAGGTTGTTGCTCTACCTCAAAAGGAAGGTCTAGTATGGAAGAAAAAGTACATTGGTTTAAACCTTTTTAAATAAAAATGTTTGTTGAAATATTTTGTAATTCTTTTATTTTATTAACTCGCATATGTATCTATGTATTTATATATATATATATATATATATATATATATATATATATATATATATATATATATATATAAACATGTATGTATATTTATATATAGTTATATGTATATTATATATAGTTATATATATATATATATACACACACATATATATATATATATATATATATATATATATATATATATATATATATATATATATATATATATATATATATATATATATATATATATATTGCTTAGTGAACTGTTCAAAACATCTGCGCAGTATAATTTTAACGCAATAATTTAAAAACGCTACACCGCGGTGTAGCGTTTTAATTACTGCGTTAAAATTATACTAAGCAGAAATTTTCAACCGTTTAAACTTCCTTTGCAGTAAGTTGATAACGTTAGAATAATACCGAGAAAGTAATATTTTAAGGTTATAATTTTAATGCGATTCTTATTATTTTACTGCAATCAAGTAAAGCAATTTCCCTTTATTGTGCGACGAAATCTAATCTAAAATTAATTAAATAGTTGTGAAGATTATGCAACCTTAAGCAAATTGTTTTTTTTATAACAAACATGTAAAACAACTGATATGCAAACATCATTTTAGCTCAGTATAAACATCATTTGATTTACAAAGTTTTTAGTGACAAAAAACATATTTAACATTATAATGATTGTTTTTATTTTCTGAAAAAATATTATGAGTTGTTTGTTGGTTGAGTTTAATGGATACTGGTATTTCAGCCATGCTAGTTTTTGTCCAGTGAAGGACCACACAGCAATATCAATTCCAATAAGATTTGCAGTACCAAGGATTTCAACAACTGGATCCCATATACCATCTGTGGCAGCACCACTTTTGGTAATACAGTTTTCCACATCATCACCTATTTATCCTGATAAGAGACTGGAACAAAGTTTTGATACCATGTGCTTAACAACAACATCCCAAACACTTATATGTTGACACTCTGAATCTGTCAGCAAAAACAAAAACGCTAAAAAAAAACAATTGCAAAGACCTTTGTCAGCATGTATTTTTTAAGGTACATCATTTTCTTCTCCGTCAATAAGATCTGACATTATAAATATTTTGAGTTCTTGTTCTTCAGCTATTTTTTGGCAGAGTTCTTTGGAGGGATGTTTCATTAATTTGTGATTATGTTTACATATAACATGACTATCGCATTCAGAAGATATATTACACAATTTTGAATTACTTTTCTGTTCGACAAACGGTTTAACATGATGTAAAGAGTATTTCTTATTTAATGTGTTTTTTCCTTTACTCTTTCTTAATAAACACTGGAAAAACATTCTATTGAAATAGGTGGCCTAAAATATAATCGTTGTATTTATGTGGATATTAAACTTCAATTGAGTAAAACAGAGATTAAAGAAAATATTTTTTATTTTTGTGTTTAACGAGCTCAAAGATGCAGCAAGGAGGGAGAGAAATCCACATGAGCACAGGGGCACTAGTTTGATTTTATATATGTGATACTTTCGGACATTGTTTAAATAATGGACAATTTTCAAAGTCTTAAAGCTTGTTACGTTTCATGCTTAAGTCAAAATATAATGTTTTGCAAAAAAATTGCGGTGGTTGAAGCTCGAGATCAAAAATACTAAAAAACAATTAGCCCTCCTTCCCTAAATATGAGGGCAATGAGCACACCTGTCCAAAATTGGTAGAAACTACTTTGAAGCCCTCCAGAAAAACCCTTTTGAGGGATAATTATTTTAATATTCTTAATCACAAAAATGTAAAATTTGAAATCATCTGTAACCGTCCTTGGAAGAAAATTTGGTTTGAAAATTACATCCTACACAATAGAGAGAAAATGAGAGCATTCTGTTTATTTTGATTTTCTAGAGCATTCAAATTTGAAAGTTTATATTTAAACATAAATATTATCATATGTGTACATAACTAGATTAAAACATAAGGTAAAGAGCTAAAAAACTTTGTGACATTTTCATAAAGTGATGTATTCTTTAGTAAATATTAGTTTTTAAATTCTACATTGCAAAGCATTCTTAACCACACATGAAACCACAATCATGTCCATAATATTGATAGGAATAAAAAGAAGTATTTTGTGTGTTCTAAGAAGGAAGAAAGTTTTAAATTACTCATTCCTAAAAAAAAAAAAATTTTAGTTTACTGGCAGAATAAAAAAATAGTTTTTACTCCCAATTTAGATATTCTTGCTGTTGTAGTCCACGAGACAAGTTTGCAGCCACTTTCCATATTCTGGATGGTCTACTGGCCTCTTGTGTTTGCTCCAATAAGACTTGAAGCTGTGGTAAAGAGCTTCAGTGGCCTGCTTACTATATTTTCCAAGGGAGTCTTGATTCTTTTCTATGAAGTGTTTGATGTGGTAAAGCACTGCATGGACTTTTGGAGTAACACTTACTCTGTCAAGAGCCAGATAGGAGGCTTGGAATGATGATAGTTTTTCATAATAGTCAGGTTCCAGGGTCATTCCAAAGCAGGCAGACACCACTGCATCAAATTTTCTCAGTGCATCAACAATGCCAAAAATGCTGAACGCACAGTCTTCTTCTGCAAGCCTTTGAAGGATATCTACATTTTTGAGGAGTTTTCTACACTCATTTCCTGCAAACTGACCACCATGGAAAGGCTAAGGCTTGATGCGAAGAGCCTTGGGCCACTCATCAGCTTTTAACCACTCTTCTTTCAATGCTCTGAACAGATGGTTGACTACTCCAAGTAAGAGATGGATTTCCATTGATGGAATGAAGTCCAAGACTAGGATATTGTCAGGCAAGCCTAAAAGAGGCTCATGGACAACATTCTTAAAATCTTTGGCTCTTTTGTAGTCCTGACCATTATCCTGGAATGCTTTGAAGCATTTTCTCAATGAACCAAATGTTCGAGGACTTTCACATGCAGACAAATCCTTTGAGTCAACTTCACACCAAGTGCATGGGTGAGAGCTTGAATGGGACTGCAAACCACAGATAATATTGACTAACTTTAAATCACATGAGATGAGGAAATGGGCACCCTCAGGATGAATAAGATTCAAAAATTTTCTTACATTGTTGTAGTTTTCTGGAACTTCTTCTGCTACAGCAACAAGAAGGTGACGCTTCAGTCCACTTTCTTTAGCTACTTGAAGGTTTTCTTGCAAGGTGGAGACCTAGACTCTAACACTTGCTCCATTTCTTGAATGCCCAGACTGACCTTAAAGAAGCCACCACCACCATCTAGACCAAGCTTCACATTGTGATGTGTATAGACTTGTCTTTGAAGCAGGACATCATTCAGAAGTTCTCCTAGGTTTTTGCTGTGTACAACCAATTGCTTCCTTCTCTGTGATTTGTCGTTGTAGACTTCAATGTCAGTTTGAGTGAAATGAGCAGACAGCTTCTTTCCAATCTCAAAAAACTTTGTTTTAAAGTTGGGTTCCACAACGTGACTTTTAGTGACTTGGTTTATGGTAGACACCGATTTATTCATTGAGGAATTGGACAAACCAGTGTTGACTTGGACATTCACCAGATCTTCTGCTGTCAGTAGTGGGGTGTCTCCAAAAGTTTTTTTGGCACTTGATGGTCCTAAAATAAAGTTGAAAACATTTATAAATAGTTGTATTTGTTTGCTACAAGTAAAATAGACACTTTAAGTATAATGATATTGTGATGGATAAACAAACATAAGTAATAAAAAGCATTTGACTATCTAATTAACAAATTTTGATCTTTGGCTAGGTGCTAGTCTAAATGTGTAAGAAAATATGCATTTACTGATTTGACACTACATTAAACCTGGATAATTATTTGATATGTTTGATTCAACTAAATTCAGCTGTAAGTTAAGTTTGGTGTACTTTATCATGCAACAAAATAAATTTTGTACTTATTCAAACATTGACCCATCTCAAATTTAAGGGTACATTAAACACTAACTAATCTTTTTTTATTTTATTATAAGAGATAACTAACAAACATATTTCTTTTTACAAGGGGCTTTTTGATAACGTGTCTGTGATTTCTTAAAATAGTAAACTAAGGATAAGAATGCTTAGTCTTAAAGCTTGTACATAACGCAATAGTAATTTTAGCATAAATTTATGTACCTTTTGTGAGACACAAAGGGCGGCCACCTCTGCTTTGTGCAAGTTTGACAGTTCCATGTGGAGATGCTTCTTTGGCAGTAGCAACTGAAGCTGCAATTTGCTCGCTGACAAGAGAATCGCTCATTGCTAGTTTTCTCATGTTTTCACGAAATGAGAAGTCAGAGCAGTTATGTGATATTCCTTTTCCAAGAATTGACAAGCACTCTGAACATCTTTTTTGGTTTGAAGAAGACTGTGAATGTTCAGAGGAAGTCTCCAGTGGGTGTTTTTCATAAGACTTCAAATGTCATATTTGACAAATCAGGCAGTCACAGTCCTGTTCCCGAGTTGAAGATCTGACTTTTATAGTTTCAAATTGAAACATAAGAGGAAATGAAACATTCTCACCATTTTTCTTCTTTCCAAGAGCAATCCTGCATGTGTCACAAATCCCTTTTGGAACTCTAGAGTCTGATATGTCAAGTTTCATTTGGAGCACAGTTTCAATTGTATTGATCAATTGATTGTTCAACTCTCTTGTACATTTTCTCAAGCAAAAGATGCAGACTGTTTTTCTACAGTCTTCATGAGTTTTCTTTGAGTTTGGCATTTTTCTGAGACTTTTAACAAAATTTTGCTCAATAAAGGTCTAATTTTAAAGGTAAAGTATCAGAGAATTTGCTATTTCCCGAAAAAAATTTTGTTGACTTTTAAATATTTTAAATTCCAGGAAAGCTAAAATTATTGCAAAAAAAATTGTTATTTGAGTATTTATTTAAGTATTTGATTGCTATTTTGTCCTAAAATGCTGCAAAAATGCAAATGAGATATTAAACCATTGTTTTAAATTATCTTAAAACAGAGAAATTCTTCAAATCAAATTTTCTTCCACGGATGGTTACAGATGATTTCAAATTTTACATTTTTGTGATCAGGAATAATACCAATTTTGGACAGGTGTGTGAGTCCAAAAAAAGATTTTTGCTTATCTTATACTAATATTAATTCATTGACAGGTTTTAACTTTCATTGAATAATCTTTGTTATGATCATGTAATGTTTACAATACCCTCATTTTGGAGAGAGTGAAAACTTTATTATAGTTACTACAGTTATATCTTTCGAACTTTCAAAGTTTTCATCTTTCGAACTTTCGAAGTTTTCATCTTTCGAACTTTCGAAGTTTTCATCTTTCGAATTTTAACTTTTATTAATAGAGAATTAAAATCTGTCGTTTTAATTCTCAATTAATAGTAAATAATAATAACAAAACTAGTAACAAAAAAAAACTAATAAATAAACTTTTGGGATATTCTTGCTTCCAAACTCCAATGATGTGAACTAAATCACTGCAATTTTTTTAATATTTTATATAATATTTTTTATATATTTAATAAATATGTATAGTAGGCAAACAAACATAAAGTTATACATTATACAGATTATACAGTTTAGAACTTTATTCTTCTACGTCTATATTTAATTCTAGATTTTTGTCAACGTTGTCAGGATTTATATATATTTCATCTAAGTCATTAGTTTCATCTGATTCCATTTCAGATGAACTTTCTCTATCACCGCTATAAACTGTTAACAAACTTTTAACTTTTTCTTGTAGACACAATATTTTCTTTACGTTGCACTGTGACCTAGAATTATTTTCTAAAACGTTTCGTTGTCGAGCAGTTTCTAAAAACTGCTCGACAACGAACACACGATGTTGTACGCTCCAATGCTCCATAGCGACTACAACGGCATTATTTAGGCCGTTTACTCTGCACCACTATGTATATAGCATTGCGGTATTTATCAATTTTTAAAGTTATACCGGATAAATTGGGTTTTTGCGATTGATTGCATTTATATGTTTTGTAATTTGATAATAATTTCTTCATCAATATCTAAAATTTTGCTAAGTAATAAAGGGTCAGAAAAAGTTCGTCGGTATAAATTTCCGGTATAACTTGTTCCTGAGCCGCCAGTTCTTGGTTCATCAACTCTCAAACCAAATTCTTCAAACATCCTATCATAAATAATTTATTTTCTCAATAAATATTGATCTTTCAAAAACTTTTTTACTTTTTAAGTTTTTATTATATGCAAAATAAATTTAAAAAGCCTAACTTACGCATGTAGTGGTGAAATACCAGAGCACAATGTCTACCCAACTGTAACAAGTTCTTTCTTAAGGATTTTTAGATTGCTCATTGTGTTAGGTGTGGCGTGGCAAATCGGTTAACAGAGTGTCGAAGAAGTGTCGTGATGTAAACTAAGATTTTCCCAACAATCATTTAAAGGATAAAAATCTTGATAAAAACATACTTATGTTCTGTAAGGTAAACTTTAACAGGATATAAATAATCAATTTTTTTTTTTTGATTTCCTCTTTAATTTTTAATACCACTGCTTTATTTGCGATATATATTCCAGTATAATTGGTCTACAGAATCTAATACTCTAAGAAAATATGTTATTCTATAAAATGTTGTTTAAATCTGATTGTACATATAATCGAAAAGGTAATGTTACTGTGACTAATAGATCCGAATTTTGAAGATTATTTTGATTGGAATTATTAAAAGGTTGATGGCATTTTGAGTGACTTGATGTTTCGTCCATACAATAACTAATAATTAGTATTAATTCATCAGTCTTTTTTTTTATCATCTAAATGTTTTAAAACTTCCTTTTCCTGTAGTTTCACAAGCCTCTGATTTTGTGAACCATAAGATCTTGTAGTTTAACTTTGGTCTTTGTTTCAGTAACTTCAATAGATGTTTTTAAAGGTGAGCACTCGTTTTTTTTACGAAAATTACTCGATAAGACGAAAATCTGCATAGTGCTTCTTTATGAGTATCTTCATAAACACTTTTCGAAAGTTTGTTATCCAAGAAATATGCAAAAGCTTCTTCAGACGTCATTTACTCTTGCAACCTGGTTTGTTTAATGTAGAGCAATAACGATTTGTGTCGCCTCTTTGTAACGACAATAAGCAAACTGACTAAATTAAAGTCACGCTTATTAAATGCTGTTCTTTGTGCCACTAACAATATTTTTGACGGATTCCGTTTTTGAATCAAATGATATATTTGCTATCAATCTTCTTTTGTTGAGAGAACTCGATTCATCAAACTCTTTTGTTGGTTGACCTCTTCTTGATAATTCATTTATTAAATCCTCTTGATTATCTAATGATTTGGCTAAATCAATTGTTTTAAAAACGAAATTATACTAAACCTGATTTCTACAATCAAATATTTCTTTTTTTTTTTCGATATGCTGCATGCCATAGTGCAAAAGTACTTTGCAACAGTTAGTTTTAATCTCTTTCTTAATGAATTTATTTTGTCTTATCTGACTTGAATTCTAATAATAAATTTAAACCCACTATTTACATTATCAAAAGTATTTTTCGAGACCTGAAAACATTGCACAATTTTTCTTACATTGATTTTCTTTATTATCTTAAATCACAACAATAAACTTAAAAAGTAAAAAGACACTTTTTAAGCAAACTTCTAAATGCAGTTTAAAAGTTTCTCTGTACTTTTTCATTCATGTGGTTTTTAATTCAATTAGTGGGATCGCAAATGCGCTTTAGAATTGTTTTTTCTTAAATTTATTATATATTTTAAAACCATAACCACATGAAGTTAAAATAAAAAGTAACTTTTTTCTTTTCAAGAACAACACAAAAACAAATTTACTTTTGTCTTTCATGCCTTAGTAATTTTCTTTTTACTTTTATTAATGAATGAAAAAAAATGTTTTTATTCGAAGAAGTTTTTTATTTGTTTGACAAAACATCAATTTTTAAAAATTATTTAGCGCTCGAGATCGCGGATGATCGCAGCCACACAACAGGATAGTTAGTAGACACTATAGGCTATGCGTGTTACATCCCCTAGGTCTAGATCATGTTCTGTTTCAATGAGAAAGAAAATATTGACCTAATCTAAACATGTCTTTGTCAGTGCCTGACAAGCCAAAACAAGCATACATAGCCCCTTTGCCACTTTCTTGTGAAAAATTCAAAGATTTATTGAAGCTAAAAAAATTTGTAAGTGAACAAAATAAGTCTTTCTATGATCAGTTGCCAGTTGATAAGCTACAAAACCAGAGCAAATCTCTGACTCAGAGTAAGAGAATGTAAAAAATAATAGCTATTTAGAAAACGTATATCTATATATTTTTAGAAATATTTTGTTGAAAATAAAAATAACATTTATTTTTATTAAGGGTATTTTCACAACGGGGTGTTTGTCTGGGTTATAGAATTTCAATGCAAAGTGATGGATTACATATAATATGGTAGATAAATGGGGTTTTGGAAACAATTTGTTGCATGGGCACTTTTTATAAAGTTTTTAAAAATTTGACGAGTTATTTGATTTGTACTATCTACTACTATCTACTTTTAACAAAATAAGTGCTCTAAAAAGTTACAAGTTAATGTAGTTTACAAGCTGCTGAATTTACAACGGAAAAATCACAGATGTCCATATTGAGTGTCTTGACTTCGAATGGACACTGCAAACAAATAATGTTTGTAATTAGCAAAAAGACTGCATTTATATATTGTGTTTAGACTATGTCTTAAAAAAAAATTTGGAATAAATAGATCATCAATAAACTGATATCAGATGTCTCTAAACACAAAATTTCATTTTTCTCAAAATGAGAAAAATGTGACATCTGTGGTTTTACCCGTGTGGTCTTCATACATTTTATATATATATGTATATATATATATTTATATATATTTATATATATATATATATATATATATATATATATATATACATATATATATATATATATATATATATATATATATATATATATATATATATATATATATATATATTACAAGACCTTTCAACTCTCCAGGTTTTACCGTGAGACTCACAGTTTGATAACGAATATCACGGTCTCACAGTTATCCGAAATTCTCACGCTAAATTTTGAAAACCTTTAAAAGAATGTTTTTTGAACTTACTTTCGTTCAAAACAATAAAAACCACAAGTTCATAATTTCTTACAACAAGAACTTATGAAATTTAAGTGCACAAGATAGATCATAAAACCGGAACACAGTGAAAAACCGCATGGCCAAAAATCAAAAAAGTGACTACTTCAAACATTATGTCTGATAGTGGGTTTTCTTACTAACACCCTCCACTAAGAATTTTACAAAATATGAAATTCTAAATGTGACAGGCTCAATGGTAGTGGCTTCTTGAAATTAAGTTTTTGAAGAAATTTTGATAAAAATTCTCAAGATGTTGGATTTTAGAAATTATTTTTTTTTAATATATAGGTCATTGAAAAATTGAAAATATTAACATCATTGGAAAGGTTATAATTTAGACAGTTAAAAAAAAAAAACGTCTTTTTTGAAAAAGATGGTACTATAATTTTTGCATTGGAAGTAAAAAACTCATCGCAAAAGTACTAAATTTTAACATTGATGAAGAATTAAAAAATTGTTCCAATTTGTACTTTTTAATATTTTGAAATTTTATAGAACTAAATATACCACTCCAGTTTTCCCTATACATAATTAAGTTAGAATTTTTTTGATATTTCAACTTCTATGAGTGAACGTGTCTTAAATGGACAAACAACTAAAAAACTTGGCTTTAAAAACTCTGCAAACTTCAGAAACTTTTCTTGTGTCATGTTTATAATGTTGAATGGCTCTAGTTTCTTGAGAGATGCCTGGAAAACACTCCTCCAATCTTCTAGTGTTTCTGCTGGAAACTTTTGATTAATAATACCCATATCACTGTCACATCCCATGTAGGAATAACCTCTAATAGGATATGAAACTGTTATGCTGTCAAATCTTTCTATTTTATGAACTAAATGATAAAAGAAACGCAAATCTGTCCAGTTTATATTTTGTCCTGCACAGGAATTGCAAAACATTGCAATTCCTGTGCAGGACACAGAAAATATATATATATATATATACATATAATATATACATATAAAATATGTATATATATATATATATATACATATAAAAAAAATATACATATATATACATATAAAATATATATATATATACATATAAAATATATACCTTAAAGTACCATAGACAAAGTTGTTTTTTCTTCGTTTATAATATCTAGGTATATATATATATATATATATATATATATATATATATATATATATATATATATATATATATATATATATATATATATATATATATATATATATATATATATATATATATATATATATATATATATATGGCCGAGTCTATTCGCACGATGGTCGTGCGAATAAGCTTTAGATAATAAGCAAGAAAAGCTTATTTACACGACAGTCGTGCAAAAAAGCAAGAAAAGCTTAACAACCTGAAGCAAAAAAAGCTTAATAATTGGTGAAAGCAACCTATGTTATTTTTTTTTTAAATATTATTATGTAGCTTTTAATTTAGTTTTCCGAAGCTTAAAATACAAACTATTAATGTAATAGTTATCCAAAAAAAAGAGAAAAGTTTTAATTATTATTACTTGAAATTATTGTTATAAATATTTATTTATGATATATACACGTGTCTTGAAAATTTGCAGGTGTGAATTGGACCTGGTGCAACTTCTTTATCTAGCCCTACCTTAAAAATAAATATTTTCATTAGGCATTATTAGTCAGCGGAAAGGATTATCTTAAAGCTAATATAGTTTTTATTATAAAAAAAATACTTAATAATGATTTCGTAAATAATTAAATTTATGAATTAATAAAAACTGCAAAACACGAAGTGTTCATTAAAAAATATTTAAGTGTAATTATTGTTGGTGATAACTATACTATTTTTATTTGGAATAAAGATGGAACTATTGAATTAAAACAAAACTGCCAAACAAGCAGAGAATCAGAGCCGTGGCTATGCTACCCCGCACCCCGAATAGGGATGAGCCCAACGAATATAAGGGACCCATTTTCCCATTTATGGACCTTTTTGCAAGTTTAAGGAGCTTTTTTTTTTAATTGCAGTACCTAGAAAAAAAAGTTTATATTGTTTTAGGGCCATAATAACAGGTTATTTTTTTGGAAGGGGGTGACCCTAATTTCACTACAACGCACTGCAGAGCATTATTTGCATCAAATAGTTAGCAAATCTTGAATATGATGCTCCACTTGGTCAATTTATTAAAACCCATTACATCATAAAACAGTAAACTAACCTGCTCAAGTCATGTGACAAAAAGTTCAACAGTAAGAGATTTCAATTTTAAAAATAAAAATTTGGAGATGAATTTTATGTTTTATAAAACAAACAAAGTTAAAACTATTAATAAAATGATTACAAATCAATGTTAAGAATACTTTATAAAAATTTACGAAAAAGCTTGAAAACAATATGTTTCTTGCAACTTTCAACCTCCTAGATATTTCAAAAGCCATGCATTAATAGGCAAATAATAAATAGACAAATTAAGAATTTAATTAGAAAAAAATGTAGTTTATGGTACAGAGTGCATGGTACGAACTTTAAGAATACAAACTTGATTAATTAATACAAATTAGTCAATAAAAGAATTAAAAAACAAATCAAAAAATCTATACTTGATTACAAAATAAATTTAGCAAAAGATGTAAAACAACTTATTAAATTAGCCCCTAAACTAAAACACATAAGCTATTCACAAAGACTGACAAATTTAGTTCTCACAAAAATGGTAGCAAGACGTATATTGGCGGTGATCTTATTGAGTTTTACAAAAAAATAATTGGGTTTGACAAGATGTTTTGGTGTAAGGAGCTTCGTACAGCTTTTTTGCAAAGTTTAAGAGGTTAATCACTGATCTATAAAACATGGAATATCTGGTATAAAACATGGTTAAAATATTATAAAAACGCAAATATTAGCTTCTATATGTAAAAATTTATTTTAGATGTATCACTGCAGATATTTAAAAACCGTCGTATTAAATTTAATTTTTTTTTTTCATATTGATTTAAGATCTTCGATCTAATTTACGATTAAGTTCTATTGACATCTGACCAATGCTCCCTAACACATTGCGTTTTAACGCACTTAGCTCCTTTACTGCACATCATTTGTATCTAATATTTGTCTACTTGATTTTATCATGCATGTTTTTTTAACTTAACATGCTCCGTAGTACACGATAATGAGCAAGTGTTACTCGTTTTCAAATCTACTGACATGTATGTATGGAAAATGTTGATTACTTCATTTTAATAACAATATTGTACGTAATTTAAAAAAGTCGTTATAACTTTATAGCTAAAGTATTAAAGAGGTTTAATTAGGTTTGGAAATACGGAACCAAAATTCCAATACCGATATTTTGGTATTGAAAATTTATAATCCCGGGATTCCGGTATTAAACCGGTATTATTAGATTTCCTTTAATAATACAAATGAATGAATAATATAATTAAAAAATGGTTTGACAATTAAAAAAAGCTATATTAACTTATTTAAAGAATAAAAAAAAGAAAAACAAAATTCAGTAAAATGTTAGTTATATATTAATCATAAGAAAAGGAAGAAAACATAAATTTTTAAGGTTCTACTTTTTCTGCAGTTGGTTGTTGATATAAGATCTCAGAAACATAGGTTGTTAAGCGAATTATCTCCCATCCTTGACCGAATTCTGGTGCAGATTAAGCCAGCTACCGAAAAAGCTCTCTCTGATTCTACACTGGTTGGTTGAATACTTAGCAAATAATTATATATTAAAGTTAAGTATTTTCCTCTTATACCATTTCTCTCAAAAAATGACATTTCTTTTTATATTGAGCGTGTGAGATCTTTTTTATTTCGGTCGATTCCTCTCTCAGGTAATCTGGTGTAAGTGTTTTTTTAATTGCTATCTCCAACTTTTCTTTTAAAGTTAGAGAAAATTCATTTCTTTGATCAACTTCATCATCATCGACATTGAATATTATATTTGTGTCTATTATATTGTTGGCTCAAGTAGATGTTGTTCCTAAAGGTGCAGCTTCATAATGCAAGTTGGCCACACCCAGACGTTGTATCTAAAATTTCTGTTCGTCTTTCAAGAATACGTACTTTTAAGGCTGCTTTTAATTCATAACTTAATGAACATGGGTGGCCAGTTATTAATTTCATCATAAATTGAATAGCAGCATCTGCAGATAATAAAGTTGCATCTTGTCGGCAGATTGCTTCAACTGTAAGCTTAATAGGAAGTAAAACTGAAAGGATATTTGACAACATTTCAAACTCTGCTTCTGAAAAAAAAAGGTAATTTTAAATCTATTAGACTCTTTTTGATGCAATTTTTTAATTTAACAAAACGTTCTGTCATAGACACCAAACTATTTCATTGTGTTTTTGAGTCAAAAACCAGAGACAATTCTTTCCTGAACTCTTCTTTTTAATATTTTTGCAGGACTTTGTCATTTTTTGTAGGCGAAGAACAAAATATTTTGACCACTTTTTGAACTTTTTTAATTAATGGTAACGTTTGCTGACGTACCAGAAAAGAAGAATTATCATCATCATTTTCAGTGGAGATTATGAGTAAACCATTTTTCTTTTCATAATCTTCATCAATTAATTCGTCGTCATCTGTGGAATTCTGCTCTTTTTCAAATCTGGGTAGGAACTGATGTAATGTTGGCATCTTCTTCAGTATACAGACTATCCTCATTACTAAGTTTTTTATAGAGTACGCCAATAACAGCCAACTGAATTCCATGCGCTTAACATAGCTGCGAATGTGCCTACCTTTGTCATAACTGCAGCGTCATCAGTGGTAATACCTACAATATTCTTGATCGAAAGCTTAAAACCACTTAACCTATCGTTAACAAGCTCAACACATTTTTCTGCGGAAATTGTTCCAAAAGCACGAATTAATCCTAGATTATAAAATTCTTTTTCAGAGTGGACATTAATATTTATGTCCATTCATCGAAAGTTAGATAAAATCTATTTCCATTAGCAATTCTGCTCGATAATTCTTTAATTACTTCGTCTCGTATATTTTTTTTTGTGAATTGTTTTGTGATCCTTTGGTATGTTAGAAAAGCCTCTGGCTGTTAAACCTTTTCTAATATCATATGATGTGCAAATAATGTTGAATGATAAACCATCACACGCAGTCATTCTAGCTAAAATAGCTTGCAATAAATCATCCATTTTATCACTTTTAAAAAGGTTGTTTATAGTTACTGAAGGTTTTGATGTCTGTAAAAATTCTGAAGAATCTAAAACAGTGGGGCTACTTACATCTTTTTTTAACAAACTGACTTTATGAATTGTTTTTAAATGGGTATGAAGACCGCTTGTAGAACCTCCGTGTGTTTTTATTATTTTCTTACACAATTTGCATTTAGCTCACTGTTCTGCTTTTTCTCTTACAAAATGAAACCATGGTGAATTTTTATCATTTGCTTTGGAATGCTCCTCAAAATCCTGAATATTCTTATTGGTATAAAATACAAATTTTCTATAAGGTAACAAAATGTATAATTTATAATGTATAAGCTAACTTACCGTTTGGAATTTTATATAATATTTTAATTTAACTAAAAATAACCAATATCATATATGATATTGGTATATATATACCCACATTTAATTTTGTACGATGAATTTTGTTTCCATTTATAAGATCAAATAAAATTTGATGAATTATAACTGCTTCATTTGTTGCAGAGCTACTGCATACATATGTACAACACTTATTCTAAAATCAAAACTAATTCATAATGAAATGCTAACAGAAATGTAAAGTTTACAGAAAGTTAAATTGAAATGAAAAGTTAAATTGAAAAATGAAATTTGCTCTTAAGTTATTGAAAATAGCCGAATATTCGAATAATCGAATATTTATTAGACATCCTCGCAATTCATTAAACATCGTCGCAAAAAGTTTTCTGCCCTCCTCAAACAATATGAAAAAAAAACAAAACAGAAAGTTCAAAAATAACACATTGCATTAAAATATTTAACTTGTATAAAAAATGCAAAGTAGTATTTTAGTTTTATTATGATTTTTTTTTTCAAATATAAAATATTGCTTATTTTTCTTTATGCAATATTTGCAATAACAGTAGTGAAACCACTCAATTTTTTTTTTTTTTTTTTTGCATTTGTTATTTTTTCAGTCGATTTCTTCAAAATTATTTTTTGAAAAATCATTAGGAGGGGGAGGGGAAATGCCCCTGCTGCCCCCCGGTTGCTACGGGTCTGATAAGGTATAAAGTTTTAACTAAGAAAGAAAAAAGTAACGTTTAGATTTAAGATTTCCGTACGCTAGTTTTAGTAATTTATACCCTTAAAAGAAATTTATAATTTTTTTTGTTTCATATATACAAAAATATTTAGCAATTTTTATTCTAAATTATTTTTTAAATTTCTAATAAAGTCCTCTCTATAGCTCATGAATTTAAGAGTTATTAATAAACAGTTAAATATGCGAAGCTGCCAGAAGAGAAAACAAACAATATTAGTTTGATAATTTATATTAATTTGCAAAAGAAACATACAGAAAAAAAATGAAAAAAAAATTATTTCTTTATTTCCAATATTCTTTACGAGATAGTTAACGTGTGCTTCATCGTCAACACAAACTTACCGGATATCAATTTTTGTTAGCTGTCGTGTTTCGGCGAGCTAAAATATAACGTCAGAATGCTTAGTTCTTCTTTCCTCGCCTTTTTAGATTGTTTTTTCCTTTTTCGCTCATAAGCCTCTGTAGGAAATGGAGTTAAACAATTATCACTGAAGCATTTTAATAAATGCTCCCGCATTAGTTCTTGCATATAACATTTTATGCTAGGCTCCTGTTTGTTACATAAAACTGTTGCTGCTGCAATTGCAAAAAGACCACAATTAAGCACATCTGATTGTTTTTGAAAATCTTTGAACTGTGTTTTTAAAAGGGGATCTTTAACTTTCATAATGATTATACTTGCATCTTTGCACAAAGACTTAAATCAGAATATAAGGAGTCAAAAATATCTACTGAGTTTTGATCCGTGCTTAAAAAGTTTGAAATAGAAAGCCAATGAAATAGAAAGCCATTTCACTATTATGTAAAATTTGTATAAATTTTCCAGTTTGTACTCTAAAATGAAGTTTTGATCTAAGAATAGGGTCTTGCAATCCTAGCACATCTGGAAATTGCAAGGATAAAAGTTGTTTTGTTTTATTGATATTTAAATCAGACAACATCTCGTAAGAGTCTTTAATAGAAAACAGTTTAATCAGATCTATAACACAGTGCTGCATTTTTAATAACTTTTCGTTATCAGTAGTTTTAGATAAAACTCGCTTACAAGATTGATGATAAGGATTAGCAATAATTCTTGTTACAATGTAAAAATTAAAAAAGTCTTGCTTTTTTAATTTTTACATTGTCGACAACAAGAGGAACTTTAGGCAACCATTCATTTGCTAAATTACCAATAACATTTATTTTCGAACTCAGAAAAGTTATCCAACTCATCTTTAATTTATTATTCGGGATTTATGTCTAAATGTCCACTTAAGGTATGTTTCTGGATCCTAATTTTTTTTTCTTAATCTCTGGCAGGAACTTAATTCTTAAACGTATAAAAGTATAAGTGAAATTTTTTTCAAACTTTTTTCTTTATTATATATATTTATTCATATATAGATATATGTTTATTTATACCTACGCTATAAACATATTTATTTATATTTTAATATTGATTATTATATACTTTACTATAGATATATCATGGCAGATAGCATATGAGCTATCTGCAAAATTACTGTCTCTAAAAATCAAAAAGCTATTTTTTGTGATAACTGCTTATCTTTTGTTTACATAAAATGTAATGACCTCAACGATATAGACTATCAGATACTCAAAAACTCATCTAATGACAATTCATGGTTTTTTAAAAACTGCCTGAGCTCTATATTTCTATTCAACAACGAATATTCTATTACTAGTGGCTCAAATAGCGTTAAAAAAAAAATTGTTCGTCAACCGTTAAAAAATCTCAAATCTTTTACTGATACCTTTAATAATCTCTTGTGTGAAGCTGATTATAAAATAAAATCAGCATTTAATAGCTTCTACACTGATACCAGTGGATTAAATCAACTTTCTAATGATAAGAATTCTTTTAAGCTTATTCACCTAATTATTGCTTCCTTCTCAAAGCACATTGATGACTTGGAACATTTATTAAAATCAACTTAACCAGAATTTGATATTATTGGAATAACAGAAACTAGATTAATTGATAATAAAGTTCCAACTACGAATATCTTGCTCAGTTTTTACTGTTATGAACATACACTCGAAGAATTAAAAGATGGAGGTGTTCTCTTATACAATAATAATAGGTTTGCATATAAACCTCGAAAAGATCTTTATGTTTACAAACCAAAAGAATTAGAATCTGCTTTTGTTAAATTAATAAACTCTAAAAAATCTAATTTTATTATTGGTTGTATATATAAACATTCATTAATGACAATAGATGACTTTAATGCCTTCTATATTTTTCCATTACTTGAAAAACTTTTTAAAGAAAATAAAACTGTATTTTTACTAGGTGATTTTAATATACATTTAATTAAAAGTGACTGGCATTTGACACAAGAGTTCTTCAATTTACTTTCTTCTAACTACTTCTTGCCTCATATTGTTTATCCCACTCGTATAATTATTAATCTAAAACATTAATTGACAACGTATTTTTAAACTTTAAATCAAATAACTTTACTGCAGGTAATTTCACAACATCTATAACTGATCACCTTCCTCAATTTCTGATTGCTCATGACATCTTAAAAGTAACATCTAACAAAAAACCAGCTGTTTATGAAAGAAACCGGAAAGTATTTAATGAGGCATTATTTTTATCTGATTTTAAAAAAGATTTTAATGATAAGGTTGCCTTGTGATAATGACTGTAATAGCTTGCTTCTTAAAACTATTAACACATCAATAAATTGCTTGATATTAATGCTCCTTTAAGAAAGTTAACTAAAATGGATCTAAAATTCAAAACAAAACCATGGATCTCTAATAATCTAAAATTCTCTATTAAATACAAAAATAAGCTTTTTGAAAAATATATTCAATCAAAGGATTCTGATAATAAAACTGTATTTTATAATGCCCACAAAAAGTACCGTAACACACTTCATTAATAATGAAAGACAGTAAAAAAAATTACTAAATTAATTAAACTATTTTTAAAAAAATTTACTTAATATGAAAGCAACATGGAATGTTGCGTTCATATTAATGGATGAATTTTGCTTCATGTAAATGGATGAATGTAATGTTTGAATGTTGCTTTCATATTAATGGATAAATGGAATGTATTACAAGGTATTGCTAATATTATCAATCTTAAATCTACTTCACAATTTTTACCAACTTCTTTACCAACCTCCTACAATTCTCCAAAACAACAATACTCTAACTAATCCCATTTATAATGCTTTTCATAACTATTTTTCCAATCTTGGCTTGGACATCCAATCAAACATTCCATTATCTAAGAATCACTTTACTGATTACCTATCAAACCCTTCACCGAATTCCTTTTTTGCTAAGCCTACGGATAGTAGTGAAATAACAAAGGTTATTGAATCTCTAGATGCACGTAAATCATCGTTTCAGAACAAATTATTCTGCATCATTTGCCCTATTGAGTATGACTGAAAACATTAGGAGTGCTCTAGATAAAGGATTGTTTGGTTGTGATATCTTTATAGACCTTCAAAAAGCCGTTGGTACTGTAGATGTTAAAATTCTATTTAAAAAACTAGTATACTATGGTATAAGAGAAGTTTCAAATTCCTGGTTCGAATCTTTCCTTGCAAATAGAAAACAGTTTGTGTCTATCAACAGATCAAACTCTAAGATTTGTAGTGTCACTGTTGATGTTCTCCAAAAGTCTGTGCAGGGTCCGTTATTGTTTTTAATTTTTATAAATGATTTATCCAAAGTCATAAAATTTTTTAGAGTCCAACACTTTGTTGATGACACAAATCTGATGTATCTTACAAAGTCAATCAATAAAATTAATAAATATGTCAACTATGATCTAAAAAAGCTCTGCAACTGGTTAAATGCCAACAAAATTTCTTTTAATACAAGTAAAATTGAGTTAATTATTTTCAAAACAAAGGTTAAAAAGTCCTCATCATCAATTTAAAATAAAATTAGGCGGTAAAAAACCTTTCCCCCTAAAATGTGCTAACTATCTTGGAATAAAGATCGATGAAAGTTTAACATGGAAGAATCGTTTAACAATAAAATTAAATCCAATGCAATTCTGTCTAAACTTAGACATCTTGTTGACAAAAAAAATTTTTAAAAGTCTAAAAGAAAAACTTAATTATTCTTCTTAAATTCACATAATTTGAGACAATAGTTTTCCATTAGTGTTAAAGTGATATATTCATATATGCATATATATTTTTTATTCTATTTTTTGCGTTTTTTTGGATTTAGTTTTTATTTATTCTTTTTTATTTATTTTTTTTTTATTTTTTGAGATTTTTTGAATTTGTATTGTTTACAAGGTTGCTCTCCTCGTTTTAGGCAGGCTATATAAGAGTGAACCTTCTAGTCGGTATTATGTTATTTAACACCTTTGTATAATATTTACTGGTAAACTATTGTTATTGTTATTGTTGTTGTAGCTGATTTTATAGAAAATTAAATTAAATATATATATATATATATATATATATATATATATATATATATATATATATATATATATATATATATATATATATATATATATATATATATATATATATATATATATATATATATATACAGTGGCGGCAGAAAGTCATGCACCCAGCAACTTTTACTACAAAGTTTTGATTTTAGAATAGGTTTTAAAAATAAAAACAACCAGACTTCAAGTTCTTTAATGTCAAGATTGTTTACTATGTGTAGGAACTTTAAATTTTTTTGTGACTTAATTTTTAGTAACTTTGTGAAAATTTGGATGTTAATTTATGCGATCAGCTGATGTCCCTTTAAATTTTGTTTACAATTGATATACTTGATAATACTTTATTTATTTGTATTTTGGGCTTGTAACTTACCAGTCCATGTTATTTTGTATTTGTTTTTCGGTTTTTAGTGGATTTTAATTGTAATTTTTACATTGGTTGCATTATTTATTGTTTTATTTTGAAAAATGGAGGTTAATATGATGGGCCTAATTGTGCAATTAAGACTTGGCATTGGGGGTCACAAATTTTACTTGCTTAGCATTTATTTGGTATTATTTTTCATTCTAAATATTGTTTAATGATGTATTTCATATTACTTGGGTTATAAAACAATTTTTTTATTTTAGATTTAGAATTATTATCATGACTGGAGCGAAGAAGCTGACTGCGGAGGAGTGGCTGGAGGTGGGTGTACAGGTCAGGAATGGGTCGACTTTTGATGCAGTGGCTCAGAAAATGGGAATAAGCAAGTCAACAGTAACTAGGCTGATGAGGAAATACAGGGAGACAGGATTGGTGGCTGATAAATCCCGCAGCGGTCGTCCGAAGAAAACTTCGACTAGAGATGATCGTCTTCTTGTCCGAATGAGCTTAGCGAATAGGCGCTTAACTGTCCCTGATATAGCTGCCAGGCTGTATAGACTATATAGAATCAGGCTGTTAGAGCCAGGCTGCTGAAAGTTGGTTTAAACACTTGTGTGGCTACAAAGAAGCCACTGTTAACTTGTGATCACCGCCGGAGGCGGAGAGCATTTGCACTGATACATCGTGGCTGGACCATCGATCAATGGAAACAGGTTCTCTGGAGTGATGAGAGCAGTTTTCAAGTGTTTAGTGGTGGGAAGAGAGTTTTAGTGAGAAGAAGAGTGGGTGAAAGATACCACAGCAGTTGCATTAATGCTACTGTGAAGCATGGAGGACGGTCTATCATGGTTTGGGGTTGCATGTCATGGTCCGGGATAGGTCAATTGTACCGCTGTGTAGGTGCAATGAACATTGGAGTCCTAAGAGATCACATGATCCCTTCAGCTGGAGCTTTATTTGACAGACAAGGTGAGTTTGTCTTTCAGCAGGACAACTTACCCTGTCACAAAGCTAAGCGGGTATGTGATTTCTTAACCTCCACACGTGTACGAGTCTTGGAGTGGCCTCCTCAGAGCCCTGCCCTCAATCCCATTGAACATTTGTGGGAGATCATCTTCCGAAAGCTGGAGGTATCCAAACCCACTGGTTTGGAAGATTTGTGGAGGTGTTTGAATGAAGCGTGGAAAAGGGTCATTCCATGCCAAGTGGTGCAAATTTTAATGAGGTCCCTCATGGACCATCTCAGATTTTATTGAAATTTTTTGATTTTGTACATATATATGTTAAAAGCATGTTTTGAAAATTTTAGATCAATATCTAATATGGTTCTTGAGAAAACGCTATTTAAGTAGTGGGCTATTTTGCATAAAATTTCACTCTACAAGAAAAAAGGGTTTTTTCATCATTTTTAACAGCCAATAACTTTTGAACAAGTTAGTTTTATACTTCAATTATTATAAGATAGCAAGTGTGCTGTGGATACTTTGAAAAAAGAAAAAAATGTTATTTCTGGCATCTTAACTTTTTCCATAATGGCGGGCTAAAGTTGATTTTTTTGTTTTTAGAATAAGTTTTTTTGTGATTTTAAAGACCTTAATCTTAAAAACTAGTTACAAAGTTAATACAAACCAAACTGCCTGCTGATCTACATGTGGTGGATAAACATTTTTAAAAAAATCAGTTGATTAAAGAGCTGCATTCAAAAGTTATAGGTCTCCAAAATGAGTCAGATCGAGATTTTTGTAAAATTGATCTGTGATGCAAAGCATCTGTTACCTAAGATGGCACTTTTTTTTTTTATAAAATTTTTTATACGCATCAATTAAAGACTGTTAATTAATAAAAACCAAAAAGATTAATGGGCGCTTGTTTATAACCCCCAAAAGGTAGTCTCTAAAAGTCAGGTAAATTTTCCATAAAAAGTACTAATAAAACCAAATAAATTGTTGTATTTTAGAACTAATTAATAATAAGTAATATGCCTGAGCTTTCTACTTGCTGTATTGGTAAAGCATTAAATGAACAGTGCTATCTATCTAATAAAAGTAAACGCTACCAAGAACTGTCTAAACTAAACCAAGAGCTTATTTCTTTGAGAAGCAAAATAAATCCCATAGATTTTATTTGTAGCCATCACGAGAAAGTTTACTTGTCGAGGTATGAGAATGAACATCGCAGGTATTGTTGTAATCCGTTGAACAAGCACGCAAAAAATGTGAAAAGTAAGTTTCAATATTTAATATCTTAATTTAATAAAAATACCTTAATAACACTAAATAAATAAAAAAAAAATATTTAATAATTATTTCCGTTATTTTTTAGATTCTCTTAGAGTTATCAGTCTTTCATATGCCAAAGATTTTGGTTTAATACCTGGTCAAAAAATTTGCACTAGTTGCAGAAAAGTTCTGAATTGCAAACATAATACAAAAGAAAATGAACTCCAAGAAAAAGAAATTTATGTTGACAACCATACATTAAAAGAAGATCTTAATTCAAGTATTGCAAGTTTTGGATGCTCACCTCTAAAACTTGTTTCAAAAAAAGATAGAGTTGCATATGGAAAGCGTAAAATTGATAGCGTAAGAGCTCATACACAAAAGGCTGTTGCCAATGTGCTAGGTTTAGAAATAGCTGCACTTTGTGGAATTGAATCACCCTCAAAAAAATGTTTGAAAAAAACAAACACAGATTTAGACAATATTATGACTCAAATTAAGTCAAAATTTGAAAAAACATTGTCAAATTCTGAAAAAATCACACTTCTTACACTTACTCCAGACAGTTGGTCAATAGAGAAAACTCAGAAGTTTTTTTTTACTTCAAAAAGATCTGTAGTACAAGCCAGAAAATTAAGTAAAAAAAGTGGAATACTATCAAAACCTTCTCCAAAATCGGGTAGAAAACTAAGCGAAGATGTAATTACAGAGGTTGTTCATTTCTACGAATGCGATGAATATTCAAGGGTTTGTCCAGGAAAAAAAGAGTTTGTTTCAGTTAAAGTAGATAGTAAAAAGCAACATATCAAAAGCGCCTTCTACTAGTCAATATGAAAGAGCTACATATTGAGTTTAAAAAGAAATATAATTATCTTAAAGTTGGATTTTCAAAATTTTGTGAGCTAAGGCCCAAGTGGTGCATTCCTGTGGGTGGTGCTTCTGGTCTGCATGCAGTTTGTGTTTGCCAGTACCATCAAAATGTAAAGCTCCTTGTACAGAAAATTCCTGGAATTTCTGATTACAAAATCTTATTAAAATTAATGGTTTGTAGCATTGAAAATAGAGATTGTATGCTGCATAGCATTACAGAAAAAGAAATTAGTGAAGTTAACTTTTATCAATGGCAAAAATCAAATTACCAATGTACTTTAGTACCAGCAACTCTACCTTTAGATGAATTTATTGAAATGGTTTATGAACAGTTAGATAGTTTACGAGTGCATCATTTTATATCAAAAAGTCAAGCCACCTACTACCAACATTTGAAAACTAATTTAAAAGAAAATCAAGCTTTGGTTCTTCTTGACTTTGCAGAAAACTATAGTTTTCTAAAACAGGATGCAGTGCAAGGTTTTCACTGGAATAACAGCCAAGCAACTGTGCACCCCATTGTTGCGTATTTTATAAAAGATGGAAAACTTGATAGTCAAAGTTATTGTGTTATATCAGATCATCTGAAACATGGAACAGATGCTGTTCATTGCTTTATCGGTAATGTTATTGATAAACTTAAACAATTACAAACATTTGAACACATTATCTATTTTAGTGATGGAGCTGCATCACAATATAAAAATTACAAAAATCTTATCAACTTATGCTACCATAAACACGATTTTGACATGACTGCAGAGTGGCACTTTTTTGCAACATCGCATGGTAAAAGCCCTTGTGATGGTGTTGGTGGAACAGCAAAACGTCTTGTTGCACAAGCCAGTCTACAATCACTAAACGATCCTATTGACACACGAAGCAAAATGTACAGCTGGTGTGTTCAACACGTCAAAGGAATATCTTTTTTTTTTGTTGACAAAGTTTCAATAGAAACACATACTACAAACTTCAATTTGGAAGAGAGATATCGTTCTTGTTCGACAATACCTGGGACACGAAACCACCACAGTTTTATCCCAATGTCACTTACCTCAATATAAATAAGAAGAGTCTCATTTGATATTATTTGCACTAATGTGGATTTTTCTACTTGCAGAATTTATATTAATAAAATTTCCAGTTACTCACCAGGAGAATATGTGGCCTGCGTTTACGATGCTCAATGGTATTTAGGAAATATTCTTAGTATTTCAGAAGAGCATCAAGATCTTAATATGAAATTCATGAAAAAGTCTTTATGTAACAAGTTTACGTGGCCATGCAGAGATGATCTTTGTTGGGTACCTCTAATGCATATTTTATGCAAAGTGCAATCTCTTAAAGTCCAGTCAAACAGTGGAAGATTTTATAGTATTGACTTAAAAGAAATCAATGAGATTATTTTATTATTTGAGAAATTTAACTTTTTGTTAATTTTATTATTTTTGTTTATTTTCTTAAAAACATTTTGTTTGTTTTTCATTAAAAAAATTATTGTATTATAAAGAGAAGAGGGGACAGAGGGGAGGGGACTTTATCTATTGGGATTTAAAAGTTCTTTATCTAAAGGGATTAAAAGGCTTTAAGCATTGATATTTTTTAATTGATATTTCATAATAAATAACATTATATAATTCAATGCATTTATTTATTATGTCAATTTCAAAATTTTATAGAAAATTTACCTGACTTTTATAGACTACCTTTTGGGGGTTATAAATAAGCGCCCATTAATTTTTTTGGTTTTTATTAATTAACAGTCTTTAATTGATGCGTATAAAAAATTTTATAAAAAAAAAAAAGTGCCATCTTAGGTAACAGATGCTTTGCATCACAGATCAATTTTAAAAAAATCTCGATCTGACTCATTTTGGAGACCTATAACTTTTGAATGCAGCTCTTTAATCAACTGATTTTTTTAAAAATGTTTATCCACCACATGTAGATCAGCAGGCAATTTGATTTGTATTAACTTTGTAACTAGTTTTTAAGATTAAGGTCTTTAAAATCACAAAAAAACTTATTCTAAAAACAAAAAAATCAACTTTAGCCCGCCATTATGGAAAAAGTTAAGATGCCAGAAATAACATTTTTTTCTTTTTTCAAAGTATCCACAGCACACTTGCTATCTTATAATAATTGAAGTATAAAACTAACTTGTTCAAAAGTTATTGGCTGTTAAAAATGATGAAAAAACCCTTTTTTCTTGTAGAGTGAAATTTTATGCAAAATAGCCCACTACTTAAATAGCGTTTTCTCAAGAACCATATTAGATATTGATCTAAAATTTTCAAAACATGCTTTTAACATATATATGTACAAAATCAAAAAATTTCAATAAAATCTGAGATGGTCCATGAGGGACCTCATTAAAATTTGCACCACTTGGCATGGAATGACCCAAAAGCATCACCCCAGAAACCTTACATTGGTCGAGTCCATGCCACGGCGTATCATGCATGTCCTCAAAGCCAAAGGCGGTCATACAAAATATTAAACATATCATTATTTTTATTTTTAAGACATTTATATTTCATGTTGCTAATATTTGGGACAGTTATTAGTGTTTTTTAAATAAAATTTATATGTGTAAATAGTAAAAAAGTGTTATTTTTTAGTTGGGTGCATGACTTTTTGCTGCCACTGTATATATGTATATGTATGTATATATATATGTATTTTTATATGTATATATATATATATATATATATATATATATATATATATATATATATATATATATTTTAGTAGAAAATCACTTAACAAAAATTTATATATATATATATATATATATATATATATATGTATTTGCATTAATTACACCTTTTATTCTCAATCAGAAAAAAAAAGAAGAAGTACAAAAACAAACTATGATTGAAGCTCTTGGACCAGATAAGTTAGTTTCCTATGAACGTTGGAAGTAAGCCCTTTAGCATTTTATTTATTTTTATTTGCAATAAATTATGGAGTGTGTGCTCATATTTTAATTATTTTCAACAATAGTTGTTGATCATTTTGAAACTTTATAAATAAATGTTTTGCATTCTATAAATTTCCTTTTTCATTTTCTTTATATAATTTAGAGTGCCAGCATATAATGTTCAAGAGGATATCAAAGATTTTTCGAAACCAGGAGCTCATGATCGCAGTTGTTAAACAACGCCATAGTAATTCGGCAGTCAAGCATTTAGAAACTATTGCCTAGTATGAGAATTCCATCAAATTTTTGAGAATGATTCCGTTGTATTTGATTTGGTATATACTTTGTCTTTACATATTAAAAAATGAAAATAATTATTTTGATACAGTTTCGTTGCTTTAATTTTGAAATTTATTTATTTAGATTTAATAACTGGGTATTATAGGTGCCGGAGATTTTAAACAGCTGACAAGGCTGGTTCATTGGTTATGAATAAGTTTTTTATTATTTTTTGTATGAGCAATCATTTTTTATATTTTTCTGCAGTAAATATATTCTTTTATTTTAGTAGCCATATCACCCAATAGTGGTGAGTTGTTTATTTTTCATCCAATAGTGGTGAGTTGTTTATTTTTCGATTTCAATTCATCCAATAGTGGTGAGTTGTTTATTTTTCAATTTCAATTCATCCAATAGTGGTGAGTTGTTTATTTTTCAATTTCATTCATTATGTTTTGACAATTATTTACAAATACCCTATTGACGCAGTTCAACTCAAAAAGTTCTGGTTTAAAAATTAGTTTTTCATCAACTAAACTAAATGATGTGATAGAGGATAATAAAAAATAGGTTTAATATATAATTATTTTTTAATAAAAAAAAATCTATGTCAAATTAAAATTATTTTCAAAATAATTGTTCAACAAAATTATTTGCAAAGTTTAAATTTTATTGTTTGGCAAGTGTCTGTATATTTTTTTCTTTTTAGAAGTTGTAAAAAGAAGAATTAAAAGGGTTTCAAATGCTGATATAGGACGGTTTTGTAAAAATGCTCCATCGCGGAAAAAGACAAACTTAATGAATTATTATTTTTATTGTTAACTTTTTATATATTATTAAATGTTGTATAAAATGTTATTTAGAAAGATACTTTATAACAATCCAGCTAACTGTATTATATGTACCTTTTAATTTGCTTGCTTTTTTTTTTTAAACATTTTTCCTTTTCATTATTTTTTTGTAATTAGACCTGCTCTTGCAGCCAACCTCCAACCATTATCACATCGTCGTGACGTTGCTTCTCTTTCTTTTTTTTACCAATACTATAACGGGCACTGCTCTAAAAAGCTAGCGTATCTTGTGCCATCTGCTAAAATTTATTCTCCTGTTACTCGTCATTTAATTAAGTCTCATCCTTTTTCTGTGACTGTTCCTAAGTGCTCCAAAAACTCTTATTCCTCTAGTTTTTTTCCTCGAACATCAGTTTTTTAGAATTCGCTTCTTTCATCTTGTTTTCCTGATTCATATAATTTGCAATCTTTTAAGTCGTCGGTCTCGAAATCTTTTAAGTCGTCTTACTCTACAAACTTAGTCTTTTCTCTTCCAGTAACTTCCAACTCTTATAGTAGTTGCTTGTTAGAAGCGAAGATGTAAAAATAAAATTAATAGGCGTATTGAATTGAACTTGCTAAAACCTTTATAGTGGCTTTTTATATTACATGCAGATAAACTACCAATGTAACGGTTCATTGAAAATGACGATGATGGTGGTAAAACATGTCTAATATTGATTTCAGGACAAATATCAAGAATGTTGGATTTTATACCAAAAAAAAAAAACCTGTAGTTTAATTTGATATTATTCCTAGAAATTTCATGGAAGTTGTAGGTTCTGTTATGAAAGATCTGAGTATTGATCAACTGTATTTGCTAAGAATTTTTTTTTTAGTGCAAAGAGATATTAATTGTGTTAACGACTTTCTAAACTTTCTGCAAACTGCTCCACCTTTAGTCTTCAACCATACTTGGTGAATATATGTTAGTATAAGGTCTTGTATATTAATATAAAAATTTACATAAAAAAAGCGGATAGTCCAATTTATCGTAAGCTTTTAATGTTATTATAATGTTACATCAAATAAAACAATAATTTTTGTGTGAGTTGTCTAATTTGAAAAAATAGTTGCTGTGGATATTAAAGAGCTGTGGCAAAAATGAAGTTTACTAGTTTAGGCTTGCCAATTCCGATATAGAAAACTTATAAAAGGTTAAACAACTTTTTTATGCACCTAGGATGCTATATCTAACTTAAATATTGGATCTAAAGCTGTAACTAACTTGTATGAAAAAATAAATATGGTGCCGTGATTTAAAACTAGCCTTGGATGTATAAATCCTGGAACCGTATTTATTTTTTAAACCATTTTTATTTTAATACTATACATAATTCAGACTTTTATTATTGAAAGGAATGAAAAAAATAAATTATACATAGCATTTAGAAAAAAGTAAATAAAAAGAAAGTTAGGTTTAATAGTTTTTATGATTTAAATTTTTTTTGTTTGGGATTCGGTGTTTTCCTTTTTTAGTTGAACAATATTTTCTTGACAAGAATAATTTATTTCTGTTTTTTGTAATATAGTATGTAACTGTTTACTTATATAAATGTATACCGTAAAACTTTGGTTTTTGGGGATTTTTGAAAAATAACTCTTTTTTGTAACATTTTTTTCTGATTTTTTTGTTGTTGTTGATAATAGCATCATATATTTCCTTTATAGGATTGCGTTAAATTTTTTTTTCTTTTTTGGTCGTACTAGTTTTTTTTTAAGTACAAAATGTTATCAATCTCACCCCTTCGTTAGGGTGACTTCGATAATCTACTAAATTCTCATGGCTTATGAATTTAACCCTCTTAACAAGTGGCTTCAAAAACAGTTTCTTTTTTTGAAGTTTTACTAAGTTAGGACACAATATACAAGCAAATTTATAACTTATTACTGGTAAAATTATCAATTTAGAAAACAAGTTTGGTTATCAAATATATCGACAAAATGGACAAAAAAACAATTTAATGTTAATGTGCTAAATATAGCAATATAATATATTATTATACATATGTATATAATATAAAAACTAATGTTACTAGATGGCAATGTTCTATCTGCTGATAGCATACCTAATACACTTAATACATTTTATCAACAATGATTCACATTTGCAAACTGTAGCTGATGTCTTCTATTTGTCTTCAGTGGTTGCAACATTATTTGAGAAAGGTACAGCAAAAAAAATGTCTTCTGCAATTGGATATTTATACAGATTTTTGTATCCCTCGACTTTCTTTAGAAACCTCTTATTAAGTATTTTGGGTCTCGAAAAAACCTCAACACTCTATCTACTGTAATTCAAGGTCACACTTCTCTTGGTTTTTCCTTGGTAGTCTACGACATGCCAACTCCCTGTTGTTAGAAAATTATTTACTTTATTTTCTTCTTGATCAGACTCGTTTAAATCAACCTCTGTCTTGGCATTACTTTTCACTGGTAGAACCACTACAACTGACTTTAATGTCTACTGATTCAGACAATAATGATTCAATATTCTATAAAGTTGGTTTTGATTTTTTGATATCTATTTGTTGGTGCTTTGATTTTTTCTGTTTTGATATTTGTCCATCATCAATGCCATCTACTGGGATTTATTTGCCTGGGGTTATTTTTTCGCCTCTTTTTATCTTGGTTTTCCTAGCTATTACACCTTCATTGAGTATTTCTTTAACGGTTTCACCGCCATGATCATTAAAACATTAAAAGATCACAATAGGATTGAAATATCAGTTACGGAAAATTATTTGAAAAAGTGAAAAACAAAATTGGTTGGATTTTTGTGCAAATATGATTGGAAATAAGCAAAAAAATCGCCGTGCAAGACTTTATATCTCCTATATCTGTTTTTAAAATATATTTTGCAATGCGTAATTTTAGGACAATCACTAAAATTGTCCTTAATTTGGTCTATTTACTTTAATTTACTATAGTAACGGCAAAAAATTATTCGATTTAAAGTTCTTCCCTTTTGGTTAACAATTAATTTACTATACTTTAGAACTGTACTAAATTACTTCAATATTTTTGCATAATAAAAGTTTTTTAACATATAAGACAGTTGCGTGACATTTCGTCATGTGTTTTTGTAAACTTAGGCTATAATAATATTTTACCCTCTCATCAAGATTTATTTAAAAAGCAAAGAGACCTAGTTATTTTAAATAAGTAGGCTTTATCTGTTTGATATTTTTAATAAAAATTTTCTGTAAAAAAAACTCTTAACAAAATCATTCAATTAAGCTGTTTTTACTGTAGAGTTTGGCAAATAAATTATTAAATCTGTTGCTAGTGCCAAAAATCGATACTTAATGAAAATGGAAACTTAGAGTACAAAAGGTTATAAAAGTATAAATGGTTTTTATTCGCATATAAAAAAAATAAAGGAATATAAAAAACAAAGCGAAAATGCCCGATATATCCATTACAATAATTTCAAAAATAAAAAATATAGAAATTTACTTGAGAAACAAAAAACATATTTTTCTTGAGATAAAATAAAAATATAAACTTTAATAAAAACTACAAAAAAAATATTATATTTAACATAAAAATATCAAAAATAAAAACAATTTAAATTAAAACACTGTTTTAATTTAAATTAATTTAACACATTATTATACACTGCGATCATTTTCTATAGACGCATGGGAATTATGTCTTACAAATGTACTTAACTTTATTTTTATAGTGTATTTCAATAAATTATAAATAAAGTATCAAATGATAATATCAAATTTGAAAAGAGGTCAATCATAAATGAATTAAGTTCAAAAGATAGCTGACTATTTTCTATAGACGCAGTTCACATTTTTTAACAAAACTATCCAAAAAAATGTTTTTATCACATTTTTAGTACTGGATTGGACCTCCTTTGCGCTCAATTACTTGATAAATTCGTTTTGGCATACTTTCCACTAAGTTTTCCAGCACTTTTGGCTCCATATCCTCCCAGCATTCTAATACCGCTACTTTTAGCTCTGCCACAGAGTTGTATTGCTTCTGGTCAACATAGATACGTCTTACAATGATTCTCCAGATGTTTTCAACAGGATTCAAATCTGGACTGCGAGCAGGCCACCACATTTGCTCAATTTTTTTAGCTTCAAACCAAGCTTTAGTCTCGTTACTAGTGTGAATGCTGGCGTTGTCTTGTTGAAAAACAAACTTTTTGCGTCGATATTTGTTTTTAAATAGAATCAAACATGATTTTAGCACATCAATGTATTCAGAACTTTTCATTTTGGAAGATGTAAATCCTAAATTTAACTTTCCTGCTGCACAAAACCCAAGCCAAACCATCAAAGATCCACCACCGAAATTCCTTGTCGAAAAATATTTGGCTTATTTCCTCAAATCACGCCAGTAGCCACTAAAACCATCAGGCCCATCAAAATTAAACTTTTTCTCGTCCGAAAAAATCACCTCGTATTAAAAACAAAAATATTCAGCTATTTAGACATCTTACGTATTCATGAGAATTTAATCTAAAATTTCTTACTTGTTCCCAATCGTGTGCCATGTTTTCGCGGGCGAATTCCATCCGTTTCTGTTTGTTTAAATTTGGTGTTTTATTCATTTTTGATCGTACAATGTGTGGGATGTCTTTAAGAACTTTCCTAATCGTCTCCTTGCAAACATTTAAACCCAAATCTGACTTAATTGTTTTCAAACTTTTTGATGAATCGGATGCGAGTCGAACAATTCTGCATTTTTCACGGTCTAAAACCCTAGATTTCTTTGGTTTCCTCTTGATTGTTGCATAATCGTTGGATTTTTCAAGAAATTACGGATAACGTGATCTGACCTCTTCAATTTTCCAGCAATTTCTCGATTTGGAACTTTTTCTCGATGATAAGCCAATATTTGACCTTTTTAAATATCGGTAAGGACCTTTCCTTTCAGCATTTGGTTAAGTTAAACTTAATTTCGACTCAAAAAATAAAAAATACTACAGAATATAAGAAATTTGCAACAAAACTTTAGTGCGTCTATAAAAAATTGCTCGTCAAAACTCGTAAAAACTTTAGTGCGTCTATAGAAAATTGCCACGTGAATATTAAAACTTTAATTACTTTAATACAATCAAGACAATTAATAATCAGATGCATAACGGATCATTGTTTTCTTACATACACTTATTTAAAAGTACCGTTAGAACACTTTTATTACCACTGTAACACTGTAAATCCGCTAAATTCTACATGCGTCTATAGAAAATGGTCGCAGTGTATAGCTTTTAGTAAATGGTATGTAGATCATTAAATTTCGTTTTAGCTTTTCAAATACAAATCAACATTCAGAATATTTCTTAAATACTGCTATGTAGGAATAATCGAAAATCAGTCATGAGAGAATTAATTCGACCTAAAAATGGAAGAAAAATGTTAATTAAAAACACATCAATTTTTTATGTACTGTTTATTTTTTTTGAAAACATAATAATGTGACTAAACAAATAACAAATAAGAAACTTACTTTGTGAGGCTGTTTTTCTTTTGTGAAATTTCAAGATTTACTTTTGCAAGTCTGGATTAACAACTCTTTTTAAAAAAACAAGGCTTTTTAAAAAAGCAACTCTTTTTAAAAAGGCAAAAATAAAAACCAGCATTAACTCATTTATACAAACATCATTACCAGGTTGCTCCATTCTGAATGACACTCCTGAATTAGGATTATATATGTTTAACTGACAGTATGTGGGTAGAAAACCTTCTTCAGGCCTTAAATTTCCAACAAGATGCTAAATTTGCCCATAGATTAATTGCCCATAAATTTCCCATTTTTCGAAGGAGGAGCTAATTTGGCTATAAAGGAAGCAAAAGGTAGAGAAGAACTATAACTCCTCAGGGGTTTTAAAAAATTTAGATTGACAGGATGATCTACATGGTTTCCTGTCATTAAATCAGTCGAAAATGGTGGATATGGAGAAAGAGGAGCTAATACAACTTTTCCTGAATGGCAGCATAAAAATGAGCTTTATTCAAAAACTTCTTCGCACCACAATACTGACAAATATGGTTTAATTCTCTGAGGTAGTTACTCTTTATAGCAATATTATTTCTTGCTATGTGATGCATTTATACTGAGTTCTCACCTAGCCTGATATCTTTCATTTCTACAGCAATTTATCTCAGCTCACCTTTGCTTATCTCTTTCATTTCGACAACAATTTATCTTAACTAGCCTGGTTTCTTACATTTCGACGAAGTCTAATGATATCACTTATTAAATTACCTAACATAACTAAGCACCAAAGAGTGTGTAAAAATGATGCCTAATATAATAAAAGTTGAACTTTTTTATTAAGATTAAACTTTTAGTTTTCTTTCCTAACTTATCTAAAGTGTAAGCAAATAAAACAGAGTATAGTATAATTATCTTCTTTATTCTACCTCTATTCTAAATCATATTTAAATTTCATGTTTTAAAACAATGTGTAAAGATAACTTATTTCTATCAAGTACTTATACTAAAGTTATAAATAAATTGATTATATATAAATTAAAAAAATTACAAGCATATACTGCTAGCATTGAACGGTGAAATGTAATCCTCCGTCAAAAAACACTTTCATAACTTTGAAATGCATTTATTGAATGTTAAATAAGTTACGGTAACTTTGCGGTAACAGTAATAAAGGGCTTATTAATACCGTGGTAGCGATAACAGATGTTAAACATGATTATCAATCTCTATCACTGCAATCTATTTTCCGAGCCCCACACCCACCCACCCACAACCAACACTAATATAAAAGTAACATTGGTTATATCATAAATATTTAATAGATAAGTTTTACGATCTTATCATAGAGCACCTGGGAATAACTGGGCATTTAACCGGGAAATTCACGCTTCCTCCAATAGCAATGTTGCAAATCGACCAGAGTCGGTTTTAAATCACGGCCCTCCAGTTCTAAAGCCAGAACTCTAACCACAAGAGCACAGCTGCTATAATTGAGGAGCCCACCTGCAAAACGCACTAAGTAACTAAACTAAAAATATTTTAGTTTAGTTACTTAGTGCAAATAGATTTCAGTTAATTTCTTTTCCACATATTATGTGGAAAATTATATACCGCATTTTATACTGAAATCTATTATCAATTTAAATACTAGACCATATGAAAGTGTTTTTGTCCTAAAAATAGACAAGATAAATATCAATTAATGGACAGTTTCATGCACAACTATGAAGAATCCAGTTTTTCGTCATTTCTCAAAATTATTATTATTTTTTAAAAATAATTTTACTCCCAACAGGGTAATATTGTGAAGAATCTGCTAAACGGAAGCTCGTACAAGTATGGTCAGGTGATTCAAACCTGACTTCTTGACAAATTAGTGAATTGATGCGTAAGTATACGCCCAAGCCAAGCAAATGACTATTAGAGTCTTTGCAAATCAAGCGATAGTAGCAATCAATGGTGAAATCTGAAGAAGGAACAGCCAAATTTGAATTAGTTTCACTAAGAGCAACAAACTCTGGTGAATTTTGCTAGAGGTAAAGTTCATTTAATGGAAAGTCACTTCGTCGGCCATATATATTTGTAAAAGATATTGAAACACTTAGGTTAGTTAGAAACACAATTTATTCGGACTTTTTACTCGGAGTAATAATTTGACTGCAATTTTGCCTATTTTTTGCAAAAAGAGGCAAATATCTATCTTTCAATATCTTTTCTAAATATTTGTGGCCCACGAAGTTTTTCGAGCGTCCGGATGAAACCCAACATGTTGGATTTTAATAAATAATATTTTTTATTTTTTCTTCAAAAGTTTTTGCTTTACTTATGAGTTATAAACAATCATGTTTCATGATCAATTATCATATTTAAAATATGTTTAAAGCAAGTTTAACTTGGTAGTAAATGAGAAAAGGAATAATGCTCGCAAGGAAGTAAGTTTTTTTTTTTGAAGTGCGGGTTTTTCAAATAACAAAATACGCAAAATGCGGGAGTTGACAAGCTTTTATTACCTTATATATTTGTCATATTTACTTGTTGTTGTGAAATTTATAAAATATCTATTTAAACTGTTATTTATATTAATCGCGTGGAATACAAATGTTATTGATATATTTTATAAAACATTTAAAAATAATTTTGTAGTGGAGACAGCTTTTTATACTTCCCATAAATTATTTTAGATCTCATCATTTAGAGTCTAAATGAAAAAGAACGATCTATGCTGAACTGTCTAAATTAGACAATTCATCATAGATCGTTCATGCGGTCTTGGTTAATCATTGTACAGTTATTTTTATTTTAGTTATATAGAATGACATCAAGATGTACCTATCATGCTATGCGAGTTGCCAGATCCTGTAATTTGTTCCAAGTATCATTGAGAAGATTTTCATTTTCTCCGGTAAATTCTTATAATATAATTTGGATTTTGATATCAATTACACAGGTCAACAAAAAAAAAAAATTTCTGGTGCCGAGCAAACAATTTGTTTTTTGTATAGCATTTCTCATTTTGATTTCAAATATGCAACTCTTTTTTTACCATCACGTCAAGTTGTAAAGATATTTAGGTTCAAATCTTTAGTATTTAGGGTTAAGTCCCTAATATTGTCGAAAAAAAAGTTATTCAAAAGTATATCAACCTGTGTCTCAAAAGAAGCGTATTTTCATAGAGATTTCAAAAATGTTATTCATTTGCAATAAAAATAAGTATTTTTTTGTATTATTGCTGAATTCTGTTGAAATTTTTTTAAGAGTCTTTATTATTTTTTCACATAATTTTTTTGTCAATAAATTTTAAGGAAAAATATTTATATTTTCTAAAATCTGTATGAAAGCCAGATAAACTTTATCTGGCCTTTGTCAGATAAAATTTATTTGACCATATTTATCACAAATAGAAATATTTTGGGTAAATTTAAACATTCTCTGTAAAAGAATGTGATTTAAATAAATGGTCAGCTACAAAAAACTTTTTTTTTATGTAAACAAGCAGTGATACCTCTTGAGACCAGCAACCATAATTTAATTAATTGATTAGAAAAAAATAATAAACTTCAGCAAGCCCACTTCTTGAAAGTATTCAACTTTCTAAAAAATTTGAACTGAAAAATAAATAAGGAAAAAAATTAATAATGGAGTTCTGAAAAAGTATTATTATATGTCTAATTCAAGTGTTGGTTTTTTATGTTTTAGATAAAAACTTTTAAGTGATGTAACTTGATGTCCATAAGTGAATTATTTGATATTTTTAATGTAATGCAGATAATCAAAATTTATTTTGCAAAAAAGTTGTTACATTAAGACAAAATTTGACATTAAGGCAAAATGGTACATTTAGACAAATTTAAGGCAAAATTTATCACATATTTTAATTTTTTTAAATTTTTAAATAATCAAGTTTTTTATTTTTTTGAATTTCAATTCAAAACATTAAATGACTTATAGAAAAAAACTTAAGGTTATGCTAATTATTTTTAATTTTTCAGGATACTCATGCTTTATTTTTAAAAAAAAAAAATTAGAAAAATAAAAATTATATGCTATTCATACATAATAGTAGAATATGTATTTTTGTGTAAAAACATGTTTATTCAGGCAATTATTGAAATCAGTCATTTGTCTGTTTTGGTTAATTTTGTTTAATAGACCTAATAGACCTATTGAATGTATACTAAAGATAATTTAGTCTGTTGTATTAGATTATCTCTATATTTGTTTAGCATATCAATAATTGTAACAGTTGCTTTATCAAGTGGCACTGATGGGTATAAATTAATAACATCAAATGACACTTTCACTTTATTATTAATAAACCATTATTTTGTTGTTGATACAGATGAAGAAATGAAGAAGAAAAAAATCTATCGGTAATGGTTGTCATGTCAAAAGAATATCTACAACATATTGAATGTAATGCTATTTAAAAGGCTTTAAATGTCAATATTGCACCAAAACTTATGTTATTTTGATGATAGCTATGCTCAAATTACTAAGATTAATTACACAAATTCTTTTTTAAAACTTTTAAATTTGCATGATAAATCTATCCAATATACATGCAAATACAAAAATGCTCAACACCAATTAAGTGTTTTAGATATTTGTATTTCAACCAATCACTCTCTTCACAAATATGAGTTTTCCATACTCCATTAAGATGCATTTACAAACGTTCTTATAAAACTAAAATCACCTATTTCACCGAGTATTGCAGTTGATACTTTCAATGGTTTTTTAGCCAGAGCATACAAAATTTGTTCAGAACATAACATTCAAGCTAAAATCAATTCTCTTATTAAGATTTTTACTGAAAATGGACATTCCAATAAACAATATTCAGATATTGCTAAAAATTATAAATACTCCACAAATCCATTTTATTTTCAAAAAATTGATACCAAAAATTTAGTTATTTTACCATGGGTCCCAAAATTAGACCTTGTTCTTAGAAGAGAATTTTATAAAGTTGGTGTTAAACAGTCTTCTGTTTTGGTATTCCCTTGATCAATATACTTTGCCGTAATAAGTCTTAACTGCCTTAGAATAATCATCCAGGAGTGTACCAACTTGATTGCACATGTGGTGCATGTTATATTGGTGAAACAAGAAAAAATATTTCCACACAAATTCAAGAACGCAAGAATAATTCTACAAAAGCCAACTGGAATACATCACACATATATATATATATATATATATACATATATATATATATATATATATATATATATATATATATATATATATATATATATATATATATATATATATATATATATATATATATATATATATATATATATATGTATGTACGTATATATATATGTATATACATGTATATATATATATGTATATATATATGTATATATATATATGTATATATATATATATGTATATATATATATATGTGTATATATATATATATATACAGTGGTTTTCATAAATTTAGACGCACTCATATTTGAGAATAGAAACTCTTAGTTTTTTAACAATAAAACATAAATATAATAACAAAAATGTAATTGTAACATGTAAAAATGTAACATAAATATAATAACAAAAATATAATAACATAAATACAATAACAAAAAATGATTTCGGTTTAGTTTTTTTTTCTATTTATTAGATAAATACATGCAGAATACAAAATTTTTAAAAAATTTACAAAAAAAATACAAATACTAAGTAATAATTAGGTACAACTACATGATATTAAATAAATAAGACAAAAAATATTATTCATAAATTTAGATGCGCGATACATTAGGAGGTGTAATTTATGAACCAATCAATATTTTGTGTATCCGCCTTTTGCTTTAATACAACTAAGAACTCTTCTAGGCATAGACTCAACAAGATTTTTGCAAATTGCTTCTGGGACCCTATACCAGGTCTCCTGAAGGATGTCCTTCAGCTGGCAAAGTGTGGAAATTTGAACCTTTGTCAATTCACGGTCAATCCAAGCCCAAATGTTTTCAATCGGGTTCAAATCAGGTGAGTATGGAGACCACGGTATCGTCTTGATATTATTATCATTGAACCACTCCTTTGTATAGTATGCAGTATGTGCAGTAGCGCCATCTTGTTAAAGTTTCCATGGTTTATCATTGAGCATAAGCAGGTCAGTTGATGGAATTAGGTTGTTTTCCAGTACTTCTACGTATATTCTGGAGTTGATTCTTCTGGTGTATGTTTGGCACATACCAACACCTTTGTAATTGAAGCATGACCAGATTCCTATCGAGTCTCCTCCACTTTGTACAGTCGGTCTAATGTACCTGGCGTAATACTTTTCGTGAGCCATTCTTTTGACTGTTATGTTAGATTTGCGATTGATAAGCTCAAAGTTACTCTCATCACATAATGTTTTTCCTTTGTTCTATTGTCCAATATCTTCTTTCATGACACCATTTTAGTCTCCTTTGTTTATCATATGGACGCAGGAGCGGTTTCTTCAAAGCAGAGTAGACTCCAATCTTGTATTTGATAAGTATTTGGCGGCTGTGCTTTGAGAAATAGATGTATTTTGTGTTGTATTGAATTCTGTGCTCAATTCTTTGTAACTAATTCTTGGATTAGCTCTGACAGCTCTAAAAAGGACAATATTGTCCTTTCTGGTGGTTAACAAGGGTCTACCTGGCCTCGTTTTCTCGCTGGCACCACCAGTGTGAAGAAAGTTTTGCTTCGTTGTCCGAACGCATTTCTCAGAAACTCCAATTAACCTGGCGATTTCTCCATTACTTTTGGTTCCTTCTTTGATGTGAGCAATAATTTGCCATCTTTCACTTTGAGTGATATGTTTTTTGCCCATTTTTCTCATCTTTTTAGTGCAAAGCTAACTTAACTTTTGTTTATTTATTAAATAATGATTAACTAATTCCAGCTAAGTCATATATATATATATGACTTAGCTTATTAAATACACATAAAATATGTGTCAGACAAAATGGCTAATAGATTTCTTTTTCTACTGGACAAGTGTTGGACAATGTCTGATGTCCGGTGCCTATTTTGAACCCTGCGCTAGATATTTAATTTTTAAGCATTCAAAGTTTGGACTTTTTATTGAAGTGTTGCAAGTTTTGATATTTTATTACATAGACTTTTATGTAATTCAAAGTTAAAGTCCTAGTTAAGTGAAGCTTTTCTAGGACTTTTAATTGTAATTAAAAAAAGTTTCTAGAACTGTTTCTTCAACCTAACCAGAGTATGATTAAGAGATAATATGATGAGTTCAATGGAATTAAAAAAAAAAAATGTCATGCTGAATTTAACTTTCAAATAGAAGAAATAAATTATCGGCTCTCTTGCACTGAGATTTTTAGTTTTAATTTCAAAAAGTAATTTTAATTTCAAATTTTTTAAAAATTCAAAAATGAAGGAATTTTTGAATTTTTAAAAAATTCTTTTTGAAGGAATGTAAAGTGAAAAAAATGTTGAATGTAAACTTTAGTTTCAAAGGTATGTAAAATAGTTTAGCAATGAGCAAATTTTTTTCTCAATATCTGCTAACTTATTCAGTACGTAAAAGTCTCTCCATCAAAGATTATCATTGATTATAGTATGCAAAAGCAATTTAAGATAATAAATTTTTTTTTTTTTTGACCATTTTTAGTGGTTGCTCAAGTACCTTAAGTGTCTTATTTTAGACTTTTTTTACTCTTTTTTAAGCCCATTTTTGGCACACTTGAGCAAGTTCTAAAACTCAAAATAGTTCAATTTTTTTTCTTTCCAGAGTTTCTACTAAGTTAGAAGAAAATATTTATCTGTTTTTTTTTTTTTTCTTTTTTTTTTTCAAAAGATGAAGTTTATAGAGCAAGATAACAATTGACAGAAGACTTATAAGATTGCAAATTATATGAATCATGAAAACAAGATGAAGGAATCGAATCCCAAAGAACTGATTTTTGAGCAAAAAAACTAGACAAATAAGAATTTTTAGAGCACTTAGGAGCAGTCACAGTAAAAGGATGAAACTAAATAGAAAGACAAGTAACACAAAAATGAATTTTAGCAGATGGCACAAGAGACGCTAGCTCTTTAGAGCAGTGCCCGTTATAGTATTTGTAGAAAAGAGAAAGAGAAGTAACATCACGGCGATGTGTTAATGGTTGGAGGTTGGCTACAAGAGCAGGTCCAACTATGTTTACAATGTGTTTTTACACCTTGTCTAAAAGAGAAAGGGCATCATGGGAAGATCCGCCCCAGATTTGGCAACAGTATTCCATACAAGGACAGGTTTGAGTTTTATAGAGATAAAAAATAGAACCCGGAGTAAGAAAGTGTCGAGCACGATAAAGAGATGCAGCTTAGTAGATGCTAGTTATGCAATGGACTTGATATATGGTTTTCAAGAAAGATCAAAAGTAAGCGTTAATCCTAGATGATGAAGGGTAGATGACTCATCGCGTACATAATCATTCATAACTACAGAAAGATCTAAATTATTGTGGTAACGATTGGCTAAAAAAAATTGGGTTTTATCTGAATTAAAGTTTACCGGTTACTGTGAGCCCCATGCTGTAGCGGAAGTGAGATCCTTTTCAAGCTCAAATGCCCCCTCCAAGCAATCAGAGAGTGTTAGTTTCTTATCAAGACAAGAATAAATGGTAGTATCATCAGCAAACAATGCCACCTTAGATGTGAGAATATCTGGAAGATCGTTAATGTAATCTGAAATGTTTTATGTAAATATATCTACAAAATCACAAGTTTAAGCAATTTTTTCCAATTTTTACGCAATGCAATAACTTTTTAGATATGTTAAGTCATTTGGAAAAAACACTAGATATATTGCATTAACATCTAGCATTTTCATTTAACAAATTTCATAATTGTTTTATTTTTTGAAAATATTATGTTATATTTTTTTATTATTGTTTTGTTTCTCTTAGAGATCTTGTTTTTTCCGCCATACTTCCTTTTGTAATTGTATGAGAAGAAAAGTGAGTACTGTCTATTCTCTTTCTTTCTGGCAATATCAATGTTATCCTTCATGAGTTTAACAGATCTTTAAGAGCAATCATTACTTACTGCAAGATCAATAACAGCGTCCTGAAATTTTTGTTAGAAGTTATTGCAAATCCAATATTCTGGAGGGGTTTTCATCCATTGACAGTCACTTTTACTCTAACCTATCATAAGGAACAAGAGCCACACATTTTTCGTAACCAATTAAACTAAGCTTGGCAACTTTGGTCCGCTGAAGTCTAAAGAATTGAGGACCCCTATTGAGGACTCTTATTCAGGTTAAGAAGTATTCATCCATGCTATAAAATTCATAGCTATATTGTTTTTTTGCAACTTCACCTCTTCTTTCACATTTTTCATCAGCTTGGGCTAGTATAATAAGGTAAGGGTCCAGAAGCCATGTGTGTCGTAGGATAGATCAAATAACTGATTCCACTCCAATCAGATTGTACTCCTTAAATCTATTCATTTGCCTTGCCAAAGAGCTCTCATCCTTTCTTTAAAAAAAGTTATATTTTAGATGCATTTAATAATTATCAAAGTTTTTCATTCATACTAGAACCCTCATATATATATATATATATATATATATATATATATATATATATATATATATATATATATATATATATATATATATATATATATATATATATATATATATATATATATATATATATATATATATATATATATATATATATATATGTATATGTATATATATGTGTATGTATATATATGTATGTTTATAAATATATAAATTTCATACTTGTTAAGTTGGTACCTACCTGACATGGAGCCACAGCGGATAGTTCAGCTTTGAGAAACCAGGTAGTATAGAAAACAGCCACAAAAGTTGACACTTCAATAATTTTATGTTTATAGTTTTTCCATCTCCTAATTGGTCCAATAAAAATGTAATATCTTCAGTCTCGTCTTGATCACTTCTTTTCTTATCAGCTTTAATGATTGAAACCAGAGTATCGAGCTCGGATGCAATCCTGAAGATCCTTTTTATCTGAGTTAAAAACTTCCTCTTTTTTTCAATCTTATAAAGTTTGCCTAGCTTTGTTTGTTTTTTTAACAGTTTCCAGATTTGGACCAGCTTCTCTACCTTTATACTAAAAAATATGATTCAAAGTTTTGGTATATTTTACAGCACATCTTTTTCTGTTTATTAATTTATTTAACAGCAGACATTAATTATATCAATTATTTTCCTCTGATAAATAATTTTATATAAAATAAAGAAAAAATATACAGTCTTGTACCTTCCTGATTGTTTGTTATTGCAAAACCTGAAATCCACCCTTCACCCCGCATCAGTTTAATGCGAAGTGAAAATATTGATAAAAATCTGCATAACTTTGCGATTTTGTAGATTAATTTACACAAAACGTTTCAAACAAAGAAAATTACCATGCATTTTTATTTGTTTTTTTTAACTTAGAAGAAACTCAAAAAAGAAAAAAGTTTTAATTATTTTAAGTTTTAGAACTCACTGAAATGTGCCAAAAATGGGCTTGAAAAAGGGCTAAAAAGTCTACAAGAAGACAATTTTTTGCTAACCTAAAACTGTTTTAGGTTAGCGCATAATTTTGAAACAGGATTTAACAAATCAACAAATGTGCAAATGATAAGCATAAGATTAATAGAAAAACAAACGCTGAGTTTGCTGACTATTCTTTCAAACGTTGACAGTTACTTTAAAATTTAAAAAACCAATGAAAGTTTTGCTGATTTTTTCAAAACATCTTTATTTAGATTTAATTAAGTGTTTTTATTTTTATTTTTAAATTTAATTGTTTTGTTTACTGTTTAAAAAGTTTTTTGTTTAATTTATAAAAGGTTCTTAATTTAAATAGAAAAACTTTTTTTTTTAAATTTAATTTAGAATTTATTTCCCTTTTTTTCTCTGTACTTAAATTACTTTATTTAGAATTTAAATAAAGGGTTCATTTTGCCATTTTAAATTTATTTAAAACAGCAAATAAAATTAAGTTTTAAAATTCTGAAATTGGCAAAAAATTACTTCAGCTGAATGCCGACCTCAATTTTGAGGGCTGGGTCCAGCTCAATTCAATTTATGCTTAGCGCCATGTCATTTCAGATTTTAATGATTTTTTGTATACAAACTTGAATTATTGAAAAAAAACTTCACTCTAAATTATAGTGTTTGACTCCTTACGGTTTCAGAGATATCGATACTCAGTCCCAATCTCTTTTTTGATAATTTTTTTCAGCGTCATTTATTTTTTAAGCTAATTACATAACACAATTAGCTTTAACTTATGAAATGCTTGCTCACTAGTATTGAAAATTTGTACCTAACTATTTTTTAAAGAGAGGAACACAAAAATGATACCTAAAACACTAAAAAATGAAAGCTTCCCTATGAAAATTCAATTTTAAAATGGTGTAATGCTTTTTATAATTTTTTTGATGCCCTGTTTAAAAAGAAGTATATCTTGAGATGCCTAAATGATATTTACTTTATACAACCTTCATGTTTAATGAAGGATTTTCTATTTACAAATCTTCAAATAGTTATTTTAAAATTATTTCTTACAAAATTAAAAAGTAATATAAAAATATTAATGATAAAGATGTTTAATTGGATTAATAAATAAAGAAAATTGTCGCAAACAAACATCCAATGAAATCAAAAATGATGTGAAAATCAAAATATAAAAAATGAAGTGAAATCCAATGGTATCAAAAAATTTTGAAGTCTCAATCATGTAGAAAAAGACTTGATAATTAGTCTTTCTTGCATTGAAAGTGATGAAAGTGCAATGGTTTGCTTCCATGAATATGTTTACTTACAACAATCCATAAATATGTTTATCACAAATTTTTTTAAACTTTATTGTAATTATATATACTAGATTTTTTTGCAAAATACTTACTGAAATATTAGTTATTACTCGTGTTTTTAGGAGGATGTAAAGAACTTAATAAACAACTTGCTGGGAAATTAAAAAAAAATTGGTATTAATGTTATTTCTGGAGAAAAGATATGTCCACAATGTATAATTAAATTAATATCATTTAAGGAGTATGGACCAGGAGAACCTACTTGCAGCCAGATTTATGAAGATGAAGATAATGAGCTTCTTAAATCTCGATTCTTTTTTGGCGGCTATGAACATAAGTCCTCTAAAAACCCATGCTGTGAAAAGTCACTCAAGAGTTGCTCTCAGTAAAAAGGAATCATTACATGTTCTAAAAACAGTTAAGTTAGGTATTGCAAGGACTTTAAATAAAGATCCTGATCGGTTAGGCCAAGAAGATTCCTTCAATAAGTTATCTAAGGAAGTTAAAGGTAAAGCAAATGATATGGATATACTTTAAGGAAATATTGTTAATTTTCAGATGGAATCAGAAAATTCAATTACTACTGGTTCCAATACCTTGGTCTAACAAATGCATAGAAAAAGAGTTTAATAAACAATTGTATGGTGCAGATATCACGCTGAATAAACAGCTGCTGAAAAATGGTATTTTATTTTTCCCTGAAAGAAAAAAAAGGAAAGGAAATACCTTATTTGTACGTATGTATATTTACTGGATGCTAAGTTTGAAACCAGTTATCCTGATATAAAGACTTGTTTTTCGGTCAAATCATTATATTTCAACCAATTTGAAGAAAACTTTGTGGGTCCCCAATCTCTGATTTTCCTAATTTTTACATATACTTATGTGCATTATGTAGATAGGTTAAATTTGAAATTTTAGACTTCCGTGTACAACAATTCAGAAATTATAGCCTTAGAACATGGCACAGTGGCCCCCCTTGATTTACAAATAGTCAAAACAGACTGCTTTAGAGCTGTATAACTTTTTTCTCACTTTCAACAAGTGTCTCATATTTTCTGGATAGTTCTCTCTTTAAAAATAGTGGTTTTTATTAGCTTGTGTTAAATTAGAAAAAAAAATTATGACCTCAACTTTGGAAAAAATGCTAAAATATGCCAAAATGAAACTAACTGTAGCATTATTTTATTCATCCACAAGTCTTTACAGATAAGTTTTCTGATTAGCTACTACTGTCTGCAATTAATGGGCAAAATATAGGCACCTTGTTGCAGTTTAGAACTCAAATATATCTAAAAGCAAAATGTCTACTCACCTAAAAAGTCCAATTTTCAGCCATTTTGAGATGCTTGTAAATTTTTCTAACATTTTGTTTTGATCTAAGATTAACAGCATATAAGACCATTAGACCCAACTATCTGAAAATGCAAACATTATAAACTTGTTAAATCCACAATAAAAGTGCCAGCATTTTAAATAACCCTATTTTTCAATTATCAATGGTTGAATGTGTCACTAGAAACCAGTGCTCCTCTAATCTGCCAACTGGCCTATGTGAAGGGTGCAATTAATTGTAAGTCATTTCTTAATAAAAAGAAAGATAGGGGCACAAATAAAGGGAGCAGTAGCTTTATAGTAGATAGGGGCACAAATAAAGGGAGCAGTAGCTTTTTAGAGACCTTCATTATGAAGGTCTTTAAATTAATTTAGATATTTAGATACTTAATATCTGAATATCTAAATTAATTTCGAAATGAAACCATTATTTCTTTAAATTCTATTTTGTTATAGGTAATCAGTGGTCTGGACCTCCCCTCCTCCTCCTCATCTAAAAGATACAAACATTCATTTTCTAGCATGAAACATACACGATTCATTTTCTAATGAGTACAGTTAAGGTCATTAGATCTTTATTGCCTTTTTCATGCTTTTACCATATGATTTGAATTTTGGTAGTGACTATCAAAAATGTGTGCCAGATTTTCCAGCAAATATACAATGTTATGGTCTTAAAAGGGAATTAGCAAAATTTAATTACTAAAAGTTAGTTGCTACCCCCCCCCCTTTGATTGGTGCCACCCCCAACCCCAATCCCCCACTCCACCTCCCATTAGTGAGTGGGGGAGGGGATTGGGGTTTGGGGTGGCACCAATCAATCTGATTAAAAAAAGATTACTCTTGCAGTTTTTTTGTTTTATAACATTTGTTACATAAAGAACATTAAAAAAAAATTTCATAATCTTCAGGCATCTCAAGATTAACATTTTTTTACAGGGCATTAAAAAGTAAATTGTAAGATTTAACAGGGGTTGACAGCCAGGGCTACAAGAAAATTTATAATACTTAATATGTTATATTTTTATGCTTACATTTACTATTTATTAAATACTGGCATACATTTATATGTTTTTAAACTCTAATTTACTTCCAACAAGATTGCAAGCAACCACTATTAAGTTATGAGTTACTTTAAAGTAGAGAATAAGTTAAAATACTAGGAAACGTATAACTAAAGACTTATAAAGTTGTAAGTTGTATAAAAAAGAAAACATGACAATGAGTTTTAAATTTTTTGATGTTCAAGGAAAAAAACTGAATTAATAAAAGTTTTTATAGCATGTAAAAATAGATACAGTAAAATTATGCAAACTTGTTGAATAAAAAGCCAAGCAAAAATAAGTTTTGGTTTATCGTTATAGAGATGATAGCTCATATGACCATTGACCATAATTGTATTTGTAGAAAAAAGAATGAAATGCAACCTTACAACGATGGAGAGTGGCTCAAGCTTGGCAGATAAAGCAGGTCTAATTACATTTACAATGTGCTTTTAGACTTTGTCTGAGAGTATGAGGGTTGTTATTCATCAATATAGAAATGTCAATAATAATGCGATACTTTTTTGCAGTAAATAAATGAGTTTTGTTGTCTAACAAAAATTGCAGATTTTAAATCCAGACTTAAAATCCACAAGCTACTGCAAGCCTAAGGCTGTTACAGAAGAGAGATCAGATTAAAAATTGGCTGCCTGTTCTAAACAATTCAAAAGTGAAGACTATGTCAAGAGAGGAGTATTAAGTTGAGTTGTCAGCAAATAGAGCCACTTTAGATTTTATGAAGATCGTTATTGCAGATAAGAAACAATACAGGATCATAGATAGAAACTTGTGGTACCCTTGAAGTTATTTGAAATAAAGACTGCAGTTAAAAAGTAATAATTTAAAAACCTCAAAACCTTTATATAAAAAAACTAATAACAGAATGAAGACTAATCATAGGATAGTTGGAGAGCTTAAAGTGTTTTATAGAGTTTTGAAAAATTGGAACCACTTATTTAGCACTTTTTTAAAGTTTAGCAAAAAATGTTAGGCTTACTTTAGTTAATGACACTGTTGAAGACTAACCAAAATTCTTATGAACCTAACATCTGAGATAAGATGCAAGATTTAGTAAACCGAGAATAACAGAGCTTAAAGTCAGACAGGACTTTTTACATTAGCTTTTGCAAAAGAATATTTGTTCTTAAGAGAGATGTTCTTGTAAAAAAGTTTAATGTTTAATAAACCACCTGCTAAAGATGGTAAAAAATGTGGAGTAAAATGAGGCTTGACTTGAAATTGAAGAGAAGTAATAAAAGCTTCCAAACTTTTATTCCAGAAGGAATTAAAGCTTACAAGATGCACTTTATGCATATTATGGATATAAACAGTTTGTTATTTATTTAGATGCTGGCATACAATATCCTTTCATTATTATATAAACTTTAGTATTTATATGGATTCGTATTTGCCTAAATAGAAGATGATCAGATGGATGTGTGGTGTGACTCAAGCAAGACAAAAAGGAAGGCATAATCTTAAAATAGATAGATTAAAAATTATTGTATTAAACAATGTTTGTTAGAAAAAAATAAAGTAATTTAGGTACCAGCATGTAAAGAGGTAACAGCTTCAGTAGAAAATGGTAGTGGTAGAAGTAAAAAAACTCAAAGAGAGTGCCTTACATATTGTATGAATAAGCTTTAGTTATGAAAAATAAATGCTCTAGATTGTTTATATTAGAGAAACAGCATAAAAGAGGAAGGCTATAGCCTGATGATGGTGATGATGATTATGATCATCATCATTGTAGTGGTAAAGATGATGATGATGATCATCATCATCAGGCTTTAGCCTTCCAATTTTATGTTGTTGATGATGATGATAACGATCATGATGATTATGATGATGATAATAATGATGATGAAGATCATCATCATCATCATGATAATAATGATGATTATGATAATCATGTTGATCAAAGTGATGTTTTTATATGCAGGCTTTGGCAGGAATGGCGGGCTATAGCCCACGCTCGCCCCCACACTCGTGCAAATCAGTTTACACTGTCAAAATAAAGCCCGTGCAAAGTATAAATTTTTGGTAAAAATAAAGTTAAATATTTTTATGTTTTTATTTAGTTATTCTTTTAAAAATTTCTCAAATGATGTAATTTTGTAAAACTTTTTGTTTTACTAGTTAAAAAATGGAACTATTTCATTGAGGATATGCTAAAAAAATTATGAAAAAATTTTTTTTTTAATATTCTGATGTAAAAATAAAAATCGAACAAGTTATTTTAAACAGCTGCAACTGCTCTATATTATTTTGTGCTATGTTAAAAGATAAATAACACAGGTCTGCAAAAAAATATTTTTAAAAAGTTGTATGAAATTTGATAACTGTTTTTTATGTATTTCTCAGCGCTGATTTTGAAAATGCAATCCATTTTTTTCTATCACGTCAGGTTTTCTACCAAAAAGGGGATCAATTTTGGGTAAAATTACAAAATTCCACCAATTTTTCACATTTTTCAAACGTTATTGAATTTTATTTTATGTATAAATTATCTTCTAAACTATATTTCAAGAACACTTACATTTCTCTTTCAGCTTATAAGTCCTTATAATAACGTTTTTGTTTTCTGTCGAAGCTTCTTTTATTGCTTTTCTGGCTGTGGACTCGTTTAGGATCATCTCTCTTCAACATCCAGCAGTAGTCCGCTATCATGTTGATGTTCCATCTTCCCTGATATCTTCTTTCCATTTCCTTGATGTCTTGGTGAAATCTTTTGCCTTGCTCTTCACTTATATCACCAAGGGAAGTAATCAAGATGTGAAAGGTGAAAATGAACTTTAATGCTGATATTACAGCCAAGCTTCTTAAAGTTGTCGAGCATGTCTGTGACAATGCTCTTGTAGTTTGGATCTTTGTTGTTTCCTAGGAAACCGGTAACAACTAATTTAAAGGATGTCCAGGCTGCCTTTTCTTTTGTTTCCATTTTGTCCACAAAATTAGGATCTCTCATAAGTTTTCTAATGTCTTTTCCGACAAAGATTCCTACCTTTAGCTTTACCTCGGATAAACCAGGAAACTGCCTACAAAGATATCTGAAAGTCTCTCCTTCTTTAGGCAATGCCTTAACAAATTGTTTCATCAGCCCTAGCATGTGAAGTGGTAGAAGTAACACCTTTTTGGGATCCACAAGGTTTTTTCTCTCAACATTTTTAACCCCTACTTCTAAGGTTTTTCTCTAGGTCCAAACTTTTTTTATGTAGTGCTGCTTTCTGTCTCGACTGTCCCATTCACAGAGAAAGTAAGGGAACTTTGTATTACTACTTTGTTGACCAAGCAGCATTGAAATAACTTTTAAATCCCCACACAGTTTCCATTTGTGGTCTTGGTAGCTTAGTTAGTTTAAAACCAGTTCAAGGTTTTCGTAACATCCTTTTAAGTGCACTGAGTGTCCAACTGGCATACTTATTGCCATTATGCAGAAGTACTGCTTTAAGGCTTCATTTTGATGAATCGATAAAAAGTCTCCACTCATCAGGAGCATATTCTATTTTAAAACATGCCATAAGTCCAGGAACATCCCTGCATAATACCAGGTCACCTTTTTGAGAGAAGAAAGATTTTTTTCCCTTGATGGATACCAAGAAAAGGATGTACCCGGAGCCAACATATTTTTATCTTTCAATCTAGATCCTAAAACTTCTGCCAAGTCTTTAGGAAGACCTAGGTCTCTAACTAAATTGTTCAGTTCAGATTGTGAGAATGGAATGGGATTGGTTGTCCCAGGATCATAGCAATCACTATCTTCTTCACTATCACCTTGCTGAGTTAATGTCTTGTGATCGTCTAAAATATCATCCAAAGAATCTGGAGAAAAAAAAACCTAACATTTTTTTAAAAAATTTTTTTATATTTAATTTTTATTTAATAATTTAGTAATTAAATAATAAATAAAAAAATAATGTTCAAATGTTAAAATATAATCAATCGTTCTAAAAAACAATAATATATAAAAAACTGTTATACATTATATAGTTGTTGTATAAAAACGAACTATATTGTTATAAAAGTTCATTCATTTCTCTTCTTCTTTGTAAATGAAAATGTCATCGTATATAAAAATTTCTACAACTGCTTTACTAACAAGTAGGAGAGTGACTAATCATTTACAAAAACTTTGGTAATTAAACTTCGAATAGTTGTATACTTGTAAAGTTGAGATAATAGTTTTTTGAAGTTACACTGCAATTTTTATCTTTCGCTCAGAGTTATTGATTTTGCTTTTTGATTTTCATTTAGACTTTATTCTTTTATTCTCCAGTTTTATCAATTGTATAATCGAGTTTTCGTAGAGTTTATTCCAGATATAGTCAAACCAATAACTTGCAAGCAACACAAAAAATGGCAGAAAAACAACTTTTGCAATCATCATATCTCTTTATTCAAGCATCTTGACGTTTGTTTAAATTTTTTTGCAATGAACGTAGCAGTTTTGCAAGATTTATTTGAGTATTAATATATATTATATTATTAAAATAATGGAACAAAATACAACATTTTTTATTGCGCTTCTTTAGTTGATTCATTTTTCCTGTGCTTTGTAAATTAAATTAGATTTTAAAAATTTAACTGTGATATCTCTAAGCTATAAAGATATAGGGACAATTATATTGAAATCTTTTTTTAAATAAACCTTGAACCAAAGAGTTCTATTCTTTTACAATTGTTTTTTAACTGTTTAGACTATAACTTTAACTATAACTATATTTTCCATTCAAATTACTATAATACTCTTTTTGAACTCGTAATTGATTTTATATTCTTTTCGGAAATTAGGAGAAAATATATGCTATATATATATCACCTTTCAAAAGTGTATAAGTTGATTTTAGTCAACTTTACAAAATATATATATATATATATATATATATATTCCTTTTGTATGATCAAAATTATACCATATGATTTCTTCATATTTTATTTTCGTTTTTATACTTGCGCTATATTTAAATATATTTTACAGCAATAAACCTGATATATAAAATAATAATGCATTTAATACCCTTCTATTAGTTCTATTTATAAAAAAATGTAAAAAAGTTTTAAATTCATATAAGACTTTTCTTTATACACGCCTATATTATATAAGAAGAATATATTTAAGAAGTATATATACCAGAATCATTAAAAAAGTCTCTTAGAATTTAAAAGTTCCTTAAGTTTTAACTTACATATCACATCAACATAGCATATATTTTCTCCTAATTTCCGAAAAGAATATAAAATCAATTACGAGTTCAAAAAGAGTATTATAGTAATTTGAATGGAAAATATAGTTATAGTTAAAGTTATAGTCTAAACAGTTGAAAAACAATTGTAAAAGAATAGAACTCTTTGGTTCAAGGTTTATTTAAAAAAAGATTTCAATATAATTGTCCCTATATCTTTATAGCTTAGAGATATCACAGTTAAATTTTTAAAATCTAATTTAATTTACAAAGCACAGGAAAAATGAATCAACTAAAGAAGCGCAATAAAAAATGTTGTATTTTGTTCCATTATTTTAATAATATAATATATATTAATACTCAAATAAATCTTGCAAAACTGCTACGTTCATTGCAAAAAAATTTAAACAAACGTCAAGATGCTTGAATAAAGAGATATGATGATTGCAAAAGTTGTTTTTCTGCCATTTTTTGTGTTGCTTGCAAGTTATTGGTTTGACTATATCTGGAATAAACTCTACGAAAACTCGATTATACAATTGATAAAACTGGAGAATAAAAGAATAAAGTCTAAATGAAAATCAAAAAGCAAAATCAATAACTCTGAGCGAAAGATAAAAATTGCAGTGTAACTTCAAAAAACTATTATCTCAACTTTACAAGTATACAACTATTCGAAGTTTAATTACCAAAGTTTTTGTAAATGATTAGTCACTCTCCTACTTGTTAGTAAAGCAGTTGTAGAAATTTTTATATGCGATGACATTTTCATTTACAAAGAAGAAGAGAAATGAATGAACTTTTATAACAATATAGTTCGTTTTTATACAACAACTATATAATGTATAACAGTTTTTTATATATTATTGTTTTTTAGAACGATTGATTATATTTTAACATTTGAATATTATTTTTTTATTTATTATTTAATTACTAAATTATTAAATAAAAATTAAATATAAAAAAAATTTTTAAAAAAATGTTAGGTTTTTTTTTTTTGCAAGTTGTTTTTTTATCCTTTTATTGCTAAAAAAACATTTATTATTACACTTAAAATTTTTACTGTACCCGGCATGAAGAATCAACAAAATAAAATTTCAGAATAAAAAAAATTTCATCAAAACATAATTTTAATTTTTCAAAAAAGCCTGTGCAAGACTATCTAGGCGGGCAGCCCGCAAAGATGGGTTTAAACGTACTATTTATAGCTTGTGCACTCATTTACTCCTGCTGAAGCCTGTATATGTATATATATATACAAAATATAAGATAAATTTTGAATAAAATAAATATATTTTAGGATGTATAAATGTTTATGCAACTCTTGTCACAAACCTGGCCCCACCTATAATTTATTAAACCTGTCAAATATCAATCCCAGTCACTTACTATTTTCATATAGAAGCTTTAATTTTTTTAGTGTTTTAGCCATCATTTTTGAGTTCCTCTCCCTAAAAAAATGTTTTAAATAGAAAATCCTTCATTAAACAAGGTTGTATAAAGTGATGATCTTTAATGAGAAATGTAAACAAGTTTATATATTAAAACAGTACCTGAGATTATAAAAATTTTTTAAACAAATGCAACAAAAAAATTATATAATTTTTTTTTTCATTATTAAAATAACAATTTTTCTTAATTTTTTTATAAAACTTTCAATGCAAATAAATTAAATTCAAAAAAAAAAACCTCTGCAGCTTTTTTGTAATAAGGATTTTTGTTATATATAGAACCATAACAAAAATTTTCAAAATCATATCTTTTAGGCATTTTAAGATATACTTCTTTTTGTACAGGGCATTAAAATGCTTATGAAGGACATTACACCATTTTAAAATTAAAATTTTAATGTTTTAGGTATCATTTTTGAGTACCTCTCCCTAAAAAATAGTTAGATACAAGTTTTCAACACTATTGAGCAAGTATTTTATAAATTAAAGCTAATTGTGTTATGTAATTAGCTTAAAATTAAATAGCGCTGAAAAAAATAGTCAAAAAAGAGATTGGGACTGAGTATTGATATCTCTATAAGTCAGAGTCAGACACTAAAATTTGGAATGAAGTTTTTTTTCATTAATATAAACTTGTATTCCGAAAATCATAAAATTCTGAGATAGCCTGGTACCGAAAATTTTTTTTTTGGATTGATTTTGAAACAGACTGTATTTATTTGTTATTTTTATCATTCTTTTTAGGCATTATTATATACAAATGTATCAGAAAACACTATATCTTACCAAGTAGGCTCAGCAATAGGAAAACTTAGAAATTCATTTACTAAATATGTGGTAAGTATAAATAGTTAATACTTTATTTGAAAAGTTTAATATAGAAAAAATTTAAAAAGTTTTTAAAAAATATTATAGCTTTAGAGTTCTTTTTTGTTGTTGTTTTTTTTATGCAGTTTTAATTAGGTTTTTAATGAAATCCTTATACTGGTTATTTAAAATTGTCAAGTTTATTTAAAAGCAAGTTTATTTAAAAGCAAGTTTATTTAAAAGTCAAAACACTAAGAAAAATCTTCAATAATAAAGTTTTAACTTTAAAGGCCACTTACAAAAACATAATAATGAATAAACGTTCATTTGCTTCTCTTTTTTTCTTATTATGACGTATATATGTAATATTATTTTTGGACTATTAAATTTAATTTTGGTAATTTTTACATAATTTTTGTATTCATAACATTTATTATGAGAGTTAAATTATAATAAGGTGTTAGTGATGTAGTGGTAGAGCACTCATCTAGTAAGCGAAGTTCCAAGTTCAATCCCCACCATATCTTCGGTAGTACTGCGCTCAACTTGTTTCTCCACGCAGCAGCCTTGTTTGTTGAGGTTCGTATTTTAGAATTTAGTTGAGAGAGAGATGTAACCGTTGCTAAAGTAGCCTTCTTGACTGTAGTGGTCTTCATGGCCTTGGGAGGTGAATTAAATCAAAAAATAAAGACTAATAATCCACAAAAAAGACTAACAAACCACAAAAATGAGTGATACAAAAAAATATATATTACTTTTATATTCTGCTTTTAAATTTCAATAAATCTTTTCCCTTTTACCATATTATTTTGAACCACCCATGAACACCCAAATGAAACAGTTTAGATGATTCAAATTATGGAAAAATTATTTTAGTTGTTAAAAAATTGCTTTCTCTAACCAAAGTTATATTTCCATCTATTAAGTGTTTTTAATTGTAACTTACTTTTGTTAAGTCTTACTTTTTTTCAAGTTCTTCAGATACTGATTTCTTATTATATGAAATAATTGTTTGTAGCTTTTTTTCTACCTCCATTTTATGATTAAAATTTTTTTAAACTTTCTATTTTCATCAATTTTAATACTTAAAAAAAAAAACTACATCCTTTTAACATTTAATGATCTCAAACTTTTAGGATTTTTATAACAGTTAAATTAAATTAAGTTGTATATATATATATATATATATATATATATATATATATATATATATATATATATATATATATATATATATATATATATATATATATATATATATATATATATATACTATAAGTTTCATGAAAAGCTAACTTTGCATGAAACTTATAGTTCCATGAAATGTTGTTTATGTCTCTCTGTAAATAAAAACATATAAATATATATATATATACCGCTCTATATAGAAAGTTGTTTACTTTCTTTATTATTGAGCACTCTGAACCGACATAGAGTTTTGTATTATTATTATTGTAATACAACATTAAACATCAATCGATATATATATATATATATATATATATATATATATATATATATATATATATATATATATATATATATATATATATATATATACTTATGTATATATATATATATATATATATCGATTGATGTTTAATGTTGTATTACAATAATAATACAAAACTTTATTTTGTTAAAAAATATTATGAAAACATAATCTTTCTTAGAAAAGAGTAAAAAGTTTTACTTTTTTTTTTTGTAGTTGCTTCAGATACTAATTTCTTATTAAATAAAAAAATTTTGTTTGCTTCAATTTTACGATCAGGAATGCCGAGTCCCAAAAGGAATCCAGTTTGATGTCTCTTTTTTTTTCCTGGTCTTTGGTGTCCAGAAGCTTTAAACATGTTGGTTGACTTATGATCTACTATAAGAAAAAATTCAAGAGATTTAATAATAATAAGTTTGGAAATTATTATTTTTAAGCCCGCAGTCATTGCTGCCATAATATCTAAGGATTCTCGGTTCAAAAATTGTTTGTTCCTCTAACCTGAAAGCTCTTTTTTTTTTCTCCATTTTTAGAGCTCCTGAATACCGAAAACAAGGAAGAAGTAATCCTTTTGTGACTTTCAAATCCGGAATCCTTTTTGGGACTTCACATCCTTGTTTATGATTATAATTATTTTATACTTTCTATTTAATCAATTTTAACACTTGAAGCGAAAGCTATTACATTGTTTTTAACACTTGAAGCGAAAACTATTAAATTGTTTTTAACATTTAAAGCAAAAACTATTACATTGTTTTTAACACTTGAAGCAAAAACATTGTTTTTATAGTTATGATTTAATTACATTTTTTTTTTTTAATGATAAAAAGCATCGAACTAAGAACCTAAGAAGTTGTTCAATTTTATATTGAAAGTCAGCATTCAATTATTTAGAAACATAGTCATATTAATCTCTTTCTTGTTTAAAATTCATATAGCCCTCCAATAATTTCTTAGTTCAGTATTTTCAAAAACATGGAGCTGACTGATCTTTTGCAAGCTGGAAGGCCATTTGCAACATGGTGTTAACATTGCTTGGGTGCTAGCAAGTATTATGGAAAACCACAAAAGCTCCACCAGGCATTGTTCTCAGCATTTGATGATGTATACGCAAACTTTCCACAGAATTTTTTAAACATTGCACCTTTGCTAATAAAAGATTCGATTGGTTCACGAGTCAAAATCAAATTACTCACAAATATAAAGTGAATAATGGTGTGCCTTTAGTAGGACTGCCCTTATTTTGTAAGTTCTATTCTTTATTTATCAGTGTCTGGCTACTTATCCTCCTTTTTGATATCCAATAACATTAATTACTCTTAACTGTTTAATAAGCACATTTTCTGACCAGTTGAGGCCATTTATTCCCTTATAGTCAGAATTATGTTGAGCATCTTTTAGTTAATTTGTACTTAGTGTTTATTTTTTTATTTATTTATTTTTAATTTATTCTTTTTTAGTTGATATTTTACTCAAGTGATTACATTTTCGATTCATTTTTTTTCTTGAATTTAGAGTTTTATTTGTTCTTAATATGTTTACATTATTAATATTTTATTTTATATAAGGAATGAAAAAATTAAACATGAAAATATCATTTAAATAACCAATTAAAAAATGAATATGTATTCCTCATATCAAAGCAAGACATTAATGCTTTTTGTAATTTATTAAAATATATAGTATTAAGTTTTCTCATTTTAACTTGCAATGTGTACACATGATGTAAGTGTTCCTTATTTTTTCTATAGTGTTACCTTAATGGTAAGGTCTATGCTAAAAACCCCAAAACCATCCAAAAATCCAAAAAATCTAAAGGTCATTATCCGAAAAAGGAGTCTTGGTGCTGGAACCTGAAATAATGAAAGTTATGAAAAGTGTTCTGGAAAGAGGAAGTCAGGTCAAAGCAAACAATGAACATCATTTGAAAAATATTGTCTTTAGAATATGTGAACATCTCATCTTATATAAAATATCAACATATTTTTAAACTTTAATCTTAATTTTAGTATACAACACCATATAAAATCCGAACAAAAAAATGATTAAAATCATAATAGTATTTATGTGCTATCTTGTATTAAAAACTAGAAACTAAAAACTTGCACATCTAACTTATTAATATGTTACTTTTATGTTACTATTGAATCTTTTCTTGACATTTTATTTATTCATTAAAATTATTCAGTATTATTATTTACTAGCAGAAAGCAATCCGTAATATGAGTTATAGTCTGTCTGTTACACAATTAATTTATAGTGGCTTGTTTCCACAATTTAAATTTGCAAAATCTTAACTAATACTCTTTTAGAACAACGCTTTTATATTGAAAAAATTAAATCATCTGTAAAATTAACATAAAAAGTATGAGGAGGTAAAATAATTTACCAATTATTTAACATTATTTCAGCAATTTACAACTGACATAGGTCATATCAGTGTAAGGCAGAACCATTTTCCTCGACATTCCAAAGTTCAACACAATACGTTTTTAGTTACTGACACAAAATAAAAACACTTCATCATGTTTTAAATTGACGAAAAAGTAAAGCTAAATTTTTGTTATATTTTTTATAACATGAACTTTAATTATTAAGATTAATATGAAGTGAAATTATATTATACAGGAGTTATTAATTTTTTTCGTATCCCCTTGATTCATTTTTCTTTAAAAAAGAAAATTATTATCTTAAAAACATTAAATGCATAAATTTATTAAAAATAACTAAGCAATTGGGTACAAATACGTTTCAAAGAAAAAAAGTTTAATTTACAATCAAATATGTGTATAACAAATGTAAAAAAATATGTAAACATTGATCTTTTATATTGCATTAATGTGTCATATGACAAACCTAAAATAAGAATTGTAACAGATAAGTAGACAAAAAGAAAACAAAAAAAAAAACTGGAAAAAAAACAATTTACCTGCTTTTCGGTAACCTGTTGTCATAATTAAGTTGCTGTCAGGATGCAGCTTGTCAGTGTTGTTTTATGACGTTATTTCATGTTGGCTTTTAGTAAACTTTAGTTTAATTTGAAAGACGTCACAATAGATTTAAAATATTTTAATTGAAAAGCAAAATAACAAATGCTTCAAGGAGCCAAACTATAAACATAAAAGAAAAAAATCAAATTAAGATATAAATAAATTGCATTTATATAGCTAAATATACTGTCTTGGCTTATATTAAATTTTAAAAGTAGTGAGTTCAATAAATTAAACTACCAATTAATTATTTTTAACAATAGAATGTAGCATCATTATATTATGATAATTGGGTAATGAATCAATTTAACTATATTTAAATTTAATTGGTGAAAAACAAATAAAATTTTAATTAAAAATGACCAAATCAAATCAAATATACAACATAATATATTATTTAAAAAAAAATTACAAATTAAAAAAAAATAAATTACAAATTAAAAAAAAATAAATTACAAAATTAAAAAAAATTAAAATAAATCACCGAAGAAAAAGCAGCAACAAAAAAGATATAAACATCTTCAGTGATAGAAGACATTAACAACCTATTGGTTGCTGTTTTTTCTTCGGTGTCAACAACACCCCAGTATGGATGAGCCCTCCATTTGAAGGAGGGCTCATCCATACCGCCATTACTACACCACGTATTAAAGGACCTCTCTGAGAGAGGCCCTGGGTGTTGGGAGCGATAATTTCTGTAGTGCTCAAATGTTAACGAATCTAAAATTACAAGTAGAAGTATATAATAAAAATTATAAATATTTCCAATTTTATTTTATCAAAATATAAAGCATAACCTCACCATTTTCACTGGTAAAAGAAGATGATACTAAAAATATTTAAAAAAAAAAATGAGAGTGAATTAAAAAGGGTTAAACATGTGAAAAATTTTATTTTAATAAAAATATGAGTAAAAAGTAGAACAGTTAAAAATATCATCCATTTAAACTTCACTTTTATTTGGAAGTAGTAACAAAAAATCTTAAACGAATCTTAAATAAATTGAAGATTGTGATCTTTCCCATATAATTTTTTTTTCTACTCTAAATAGAACACACAAATAATTTTTATATATAACAAACTGTCATTTAAAATGAATTATACAATAATCTTATGACTTTAAAAAATACATATATCAGCTAGGAGATGTTTGAAAAAAATTTTAATTAGCTAATAATAATTAAAAAAATTGTTAAAAACATGCAATTCTAATAATAAACATACTGCTAACACAGAAAAATTAAAAAAAAAAGCGTTGTAAACCCTTTTTTGAAAACTTTGATATTATTTCTTTAAAAAAATTATTACTAAATGTTTTTAAAAAATTCACAAAACTTTACAATATTTTGTTCTTCTATACCACGTAAATACATCATCTGATAAATCTAAAATAAAAAATAAGAAGAAATTAATAAGAAAAACATTACATACTAAAAATGAAAATCAATGTACCTTATAGAGAAAAGCTGTTGTGATTTATCAGAGTAATAGTTGTTGAATATTATTATTTCACCTTAGCTTTTAAAAAATAATTTATGCTGGTATATCATGGTTCCAAAATATTTATAGCAAAATCATGTAATAAATAGCACTAAAGACAAAAAATCAAATTGAGATAAAACAAATTGTATATATGGCAAAATAATTTGTCTTAGCTTTTAGTGAATGATTAAAAGCAGTGATTTTTAATAATGAAATTACCTATTTATCATTTTTAACAATAGACACCAGCGTGAAGGTAAATCAAATGTCTATTAACTCAAAAGATAACAAAAAACAACATCACAACAACAACAACACACAACAATAGCACACACCATAAGTTAATATAATATGCATATAACAACATTACGCAAAATATTATTAAAATACATTATTATCTATTTTCAGAATAATTAATAATATAGGCTCGAAGACACCTTGACCTAAACAGTTTGGCACTAAACACTGCTGTGTAACCCTCTGCTATAAGTACATCATTTGGCTGGCAAGGTTGGCAAATCTTGCTCTAGACATTTACAAATCACACCACTTTGAAAACATGGAGACAACATAATATAAACATATGTACTAACTATTAACACAATATATATATATATATATATATATATATATATATATATATATATATATATATATATATATATATATATATATATATATATATATATATATATCTTTAGCCTCATATAAACATATTTAAACACATTTATAAAACAGTTGTATAACACATATTAACACGTACACAAACAATAAAAAAAATACTTTACATTATTATAAAAACGCATTGATAAAACAACTATAAAGCACATATTACCACATACACATACTTATCAAAAAAGCATATATGCAAACAATAAACATGTGGAAACAAAAGTCTTAAAGATGACATGAGAAAATTTAAAAAGATTCAAAGTAAACAAAATATATATATATATACAAACAATACTCTTTACCTTCATTTTTTTTATTTTTTTTTTATTTATTTTTTTTTTTGTCATAAGAACTGTAATCCTTATAACAAAATTTAACCTTTACATACAATAACATGTGACATGTCATGTCAATGTTGGCACAAAATTTTAATTTTTCTAAATTTTCTAAAAAAGAACAAAAATGTTAATAGCATCACAGAAATTTCAAAGTAGTAATAACCAATTTTATGGAAATAGCATTAGTATAACTTTTTGCATAAAAAATAATTAGGCCTCATCCATGCCTCTATTTTCCTTCTAAATAATAAAATATAAGCTCAATAGAAACAAAAAACTGCTAAAAAAAATAAAGCTAAAAGAAAAACTAAAACAAACGAAATGTAAACGATATTAAAAAATTAAAAAGAGTGTTCCTTTCTACTTTATATCTAATAAAAATGTTTTATATAAATTGCTCAATTATTTTCTTTACTTACTTCAATTATAATATGATCTTAACAATAATTACTTATCTTAATATGATTCTTTATGTAGTATTTCTGAACTAATTAAACATTAACTGTAGCAATTATATTATAGATAAAATTTGTATTCAGTAAAATTAGTGAATTGTGTAAACCTTTTAAACCCACATATACTGTGTTATATTTACAAGTAAACCCTCTGTTGAAATATTCAACTGATTTTATTTGGATGTTAACTGAACTTTTTATAAAGTATAATTTTTTTTAAATATATATTTTAAAATAGAAATTTCTGTACTTTTAAAAGAAATATCCATTTATATATTTTTTATACATTTTTTAAAAATAAATTTGCCTTAAGTCAAATTATTCATCTTACCAACCATATTTTTAACATTCCAATAGAACATGATCCAAAATTTAAAGTCTAAAAATGTTTTGCATTAAACTAAAAACTTAATATTTAACCAAACCTTATAAAAAATTTTTTGTAAGGTTTGGTTAAATATTTGGATAAAATTTCAAAAGGTTTTGAAGTTTTATCAGTATAAAAAAGTTATATCAGTTGAAAGGGTCTTATAGATTTTTTATTTTAATTTTTTTATTTTATGCTAATTCACCTCCCCAAGGCCTAGAAGGCCACTACAGTCAAGGAGGCTACTACAATTGTGGTTACAACTCTCTCTCTCAACTCTAAACTCCAAAACACAAACCTTGACAAAAGGAGCCACTGCGCGGAGAAACAAGTTGATTTAGAGCAATTGTCATGATTACAACTTGATTTTAGAGCAATTATCAAGATAAATTAGAGCAAAGCATTTTAAATTTTTGGACTCCTGTGTCCCATAACCATTAAAACAGTTTTTCTATGTTACCACAGCAACTGTTGTCATGAAAAAATCTCTTTTTCAAATCAATCCTTTTTGTTGTTGTAATTTTTGTTCAAAAAGGTTTGGAAATTTAAGAATTTTTATTAAGATAGTCTTTCTAAAATTCTTTTAATTGGTTTGATTTCTATGGCACTCAAAGCAGTCTATAATTTTTTATAATTTTTATGCAAGTTACTCACCACAGAGTTCTTTTATTCCTGATACATAATTTCAATTCCTTTAAACGAACTAATTTAGCTTTTTTCAATTTGGTTAACATTTACCATAGGCATAACTTGCATTTCTTGCTTTTTATTTTTCTTACCGTCAAAGTGCAGAGCCAAATTTTATACAAATATATGTTATTTTCCAGAAAAGGTGACTTCAAAGTAAACACACTAAAAACAATCCCATGGCATACAACAACTGAAAGCAGAAACAGATAATACGCCAAAGCGCTAATATTCTCAGCAAAGTAATAGTTTCCAAAGAATTAAAATTTTCTCATTTCTATAATGCGGCACTTCTAACAAAGTATTTTAAACTGTGTCCTGGGTAATATTTTTGTAAAGGAGTAGCAATACTATGTCTCTTATTGGCATTATTGCTCATCATGTAGTGCTAGGGTAATGTTAAGAGGTATGCCCCACAATAATTTAAGAAATATTTTGAATTTTTTCAGAAAAATAATTTGATTGTTTTTAAATCAAAATTTAAAGTAGATTCTGAATTTAGACGATTCAATGTCCATATTTAAGTAGTTTTCTCTTAAAATGTGAGTGTTGCACATCAGATATTATATATATTATAAGTAAAAAAATTTTAACCCAAATCACCTACCTATCTAGACCCACTCTAGATGCTTATTACAACAATAATCAACCAGATTTGCTTCACTACTTAAAAATTACAATAAAAGAGGTAGATTATAGTTTATTAGCAACTGAAAAACATCACATTTTTGGGTTCACTTTTAAGACTTATGATTGTAAAAACCTTTTTAAAAGTTTATAATAAAGTTATAAGTATGGGAATAAGAACAAATCAAACTAAAAAGCGTAAAAGAAGATTCTATAGAAATATACACATAAAATCATTTACAACAATCATTGAGAGTCTATCTGATCAACAAAAAACTCCATTGTTGCTCTTTGCTATGGTTCTACTAATTAGGAAAATCCTATTATTTCTTGCTCTGTCTCTGTATAAAATACTTCAAAGAAACAAGTTGATGATTTTTAATACAGATAAAGGATACAGAGTTATTGATGCCTCTATTTAAACTTCAGTTTTTAGTAAACTTTGCTGTCTAAAAGGCCATTTTAAAAAACTGTCACTGACTGAAAACTTTTCCTAATAAAGAAGTATTAGCTTCTTCTTTGAGTGTATTATGTGAATGTGGTTCTTATTTATCTTTTATATTTACAAAATGTAGATGATTTATGCATGAAAAAAGCAACTTTTGCTAGCCTGTTCCATATAGGTCTCAGTGATTACAGTCTTCTATCGATGTATCTTCATGGATTAACACAGAATACTGACAAGTCTTTCAATACGATGATTTGGTAGTTGTTTTGTGGGTTTTGATAATCTAAAATTTGGGGATTTGATGCTGTGCCCAGTTTTGACATTAGTAGTAAAGCATCTTTACAAATTAGAGAAGTGTTAAGCTTGATCTCTGGCCATTAAACAACAAAAGGATGCATCAATATTAACAAATACAAACTTTGTTACGCACAGTACAAAAATACTGACAATGCTAAATGTCGTAAAAAAATTGCGGGAAGAAAAAATCATTTGATGATGATTGAACTCTTATATAACTTTTTTTTTTTATATATATAAGTATTTTTGTATATTATGTTTAAAGCTGAATTGGTTTTATACACAATTTTAAACATTAAAGTTCTTTTTTCTCAAAATGAGTATTTCTATCAACAAGCCAGATTTAGCAAACGATGTCTTGTTAAAGTATGTTTTTATGACTTGTACTTGCAACATAAGCTAAAAGCATTTGAGTCTTTACTTTTAACTCAAGAAATATTCTAGTTTGTATCATCATCACAGTTATCATCATCAAATACATAAACGTTATCATCTGCTAAAAATATAGACATTTTCCTCATTTTTCCGCCATTATAGATGTTTCCTATTAAAAAAATATTCTTTTAATAGAAAACATCTATAATGGCGGAAATTAATTTGCATTAATTTTTTAAGACCTTCCAGAAAATATATAGTTTTATAGCATGCAATACCAAGTTGTTGTTTTAGATTTATCAGGGGGCAAACCTCTTAAAATTAAAAAAGTATGAAAATGCCATAACCCTAATATAAACTGTTTTTGATAAACATGTTAGTATTATTTTGTTTCAAAACTAGGTTTTGAAACTGTTATGAATTTTTTTATTTATTAGTTAAAGGAACTTGAAATTAGAAAAGGTCACATTTTACTTATGCTGTTGTTTGAAATCCATTGCCTTAATCCTTATAATAGGTTTAGTCATTGTGAAGTTACTAAACAAATTGTATTTTGAGACAATATGTTTTTTCCCCCATTGGTATTTGTTTATTTTTAAATACTATACTAAGTAAAGATTTATAATAACAACAAATTATAAAATACCTAATTTCAGTCTACCTTTAAAAAAAGAACTTTGAATGAGAATGGCTATCAAAAATGACAACAAATCAATTAATGCTAATTTTTAAGCCATGATATTTAGACTGTATAAATGTTAACCTTTTTTTATCATAATATAAGTCTCATCTAGCTATATTAAAACAATAATCAAATCAAGTAACTGTGGGTATATAGACTTTGTTTGAACATTTATTTGACACCATTTAGTCAATATTCTAAAAAAGTGTTAAACTTCAAAGTCTAACATTTAGAAAACCAATTTAAAAGCAGTAAATAAGTTTTGCAGCAATTTAAAATTTTTATTTCTGCTTATTTGACACTTAATATTGAAAAAACATTTGGTTGAATTGGATCATTTTGATTGGGTCATTTTAGGTTCAAAAAACCATGTTCCAAATTTCTTGCTCAAACTGTTTGCATTTTTAGATGTATTGATACTCGGTTTCAATCCCTTTCTGTACCTTTTTTCAAATAAGGTACCATTTACTTGAAAATCTTTTTTACATAAGCTCTGTTATTGGATGGTTATTATTAGGATTTGTACAGCTATTTCTGCAAATACAATGTTTTGCTAATGATTTAAATTTGTTGTAGATGAAAAGTTTGGTTTCCAAAAATCTTTATGAAAGTTGTGCAGATAAAATTCCATACAATGAGTTTTTTAAAGGTATGTGTTTATGAGTTTTAAAAGCATTAATTTCATGTTATGCATACACACACTTGTACACATGCATACTGCACACTTATACACACGCATACACACACTTTTACACACACATATACACACACGCAAACACATGCATACACAAACTTACGCACACACATACACACGCTTATACACATCCATACACTCACTTATGCACATGTATACACACACGCATACACATACAGACACTCACTTATACACATGTATACCCTCACTTATGCACAGGTATACACACACTTATACACATGCATACTGCACATTGTGTTAGTTGTTCACATACAGCTTAATGCATAAAAGTTGCATAATAAGCAATATTGCAATGTATAAGCATTTAAGCGACATTTCTTGTAGTACGTAAATTTATAATAAGTTATAAAACATCAAAAACAGCATCGTACTAATTTTTCTTCTTTGTGATATTTCGGTCTAATTTGTAAAGACCATCATTAGACGTAAAATAACAATTTAAAAACCGTTACAATATAAAATTTTAAAAATCATAAAGAAGCCATTACAAAGACGACGTCAATAAAAATTGTTTTGTTTTTTTACGATTTTTTTAAATAGTGGTCTCCAACTATTTGAAGCAAATTAAAAACCCCACTAAAAACAACAGAGAAAAAAATTTTAAGAAGAAAAAATAATTAAAACTAAAATTTTTTTTTAAATTTTCAAATTTTTTTAAATATAAAGATAGAAGATGAATTTCCCCATCTTTTAAATGGATGTTTTGTATTTAAAAAGTGTTAAATTTACAATTTACATACTACAAGTTCAACTTAAATATGCAAAGTAAAAAAATAACATATTCTGAGACTTATTCTTTTCTATGCAATCAGTTTAAAAATTATGGTATTTATTAAAAATATTTTGCATAAAAGTAATAAAAGCAACAAACTTTTTAGTGTAATGGTAAAAAAATTGATAGCTATTCCACTGAAAGTTGTTGTTCCACCTGATGCCAATCTTGATATCTGGGTAAAGAAACTTATGAACATTGGGGTCATCCATAAATTACGTCACACAGTTTTTGAAATTTTTTGTATCTGCATGCACTTTGTAATGGAATCAAAAATCTGTGATGCATTTTGAATTAATAGTTCTTAAAAACCAAAGGAAATCCAAAACTATTGAGATCAAGACAAAAATTAATTTTAGTTTAATTTAATTTTTCTGCTGTTCAACTTTAAATATTTTTAAATAATATAAAACAAGGTTTCAAATATATTTTATCTTAATAAACTTTCATCTAAAATTTTATGTGAATTTTTCTAAACAATGTTTGTCTTAAAGTAAATAACTTATGTCTTCATTATGACATCAAATTTTATAACAATACTTTTATGAAGTTATGGCTTAACTTTGCTATAACTGCAATTAAGTTTTATTTTTTTGTTTACTTTGTTTTATTTTTTTTTTTTTTAGTTTGTGGTTTACCAGATACAATGCAGTCTTGGTTTTATATTATGGAGCTCCATGTATGGTAGGTTTATGTGTTCTTTTATTTTTTTGAATTATTTTTTTATTTTCTAAAAGTTCTTTAATTAGGAGCCATAAAAATATATGTTCATTGAGAAAACTCACTTTTCCCGAGTTTTTTTTCCTGAATTATATTTTCTAAAGGATAATTTTAACTGAATGAGTTCAGAGATAATTTTGAGTTGAATATTGATTAATATCATGAAATTCCATTTCATTTTAAAAACTTTTTTTATTTTGATGAAATTGCACAAGTTCATCAAAAAAAAAAGTTTTTAAATAATGATATATGATTGTAAGGTAAAGCAATTGCTTTACATTCATATATTGTTAACCATAAAATATATATATTTGATATATATATGATATATATTTGATATATATTTGATATATATGATATATTGATGCTGTGAAAAATATATTTTTGGTAACTGTTGGTGTTTTTTGGTGTTAAATTGATGTTGAAGTATAAATTGAAGTATAAATTCTTAAAGTTTTACTTGAAAAAAAATAATTTTCATTGAACATATTTTATTGTTGTTGTTTTTTTGATGCATTAAACTTTTTATTTTACATGATTTCTTTTATTGCGTTCAATTTTTTTGTTGTTGCATTCAACCTTTTATTATTTGTGTCTTCTTTTATTGAGTTCAACTTTTTTATGTACATGTCTTCTTTTTTTTTTTAGTATTCAACTTTTTTATTGTACATATTTTCATTTGCTGCATTCAACTTTTTATTGTTAATGTTTTCATTTGTTGCATTTAACTTTTATTGAATATGTTCTGCATTTTCTGCAATCAACTTTTAGTTATACTTGACTTTTTTTGTTGCATTCAACTTTTTATGAACATGTTTATTGTACAATATATATACATGTGTGTATATATATATATATTTATATATATATATATATCTACTATAGCATATTTATGTGAGCACTTGCTCACTTTTTTTGCTTATCTAAATCAATACGGCTTTTTCAGAAAAAGAAGAAAAAAACAAATAATAATGAATGAAATGATTGCTGCCTAGGGTGCATCCAACGCCCCATACATTTAAAAATTGATCTGTCCCTATTCTTAAAACTTTCTATTGGTTCTCACAAAACACCCTGTTAAATTTTTTCAAAATTGAATGAGATTTAGGGGGGCCACCTCAAGTCTGAAACTTGCAACAAGACCCTAAACAGAAGGAAAAAAAGTTTTTCAAAAGTATGTCATGTTGGGTCTCAAAAGAAGCGAAACTTTATAAAAATTTCAAAAATAGTTATCATTTTTTTGTTAAAAATACCTTGAAAAAATTTTTTGACAAAAACATGAAAATAAAGGTTTTTTTTAATTTTTTGTTAAAGAATAATAATTTTTATGCAATAAAACTTAGAATAATAATTCTTCTGTAAAATTTTGTTATTTTTGAAATTTTTATAAATTTTTGCTTCTTTTGAGACCCAACATGTCATACTTTTGAAAAACTTTTTTTCCTTCTGTTTAGGGTCTTGTTGCAAGTTTCAGACTTGAGGTGTCCCCCCCTAAATCTCATTCAATTTTGAAAAAATTTAACAGGGTGTCTTGTGAGAACCAATAAAAAGTTTTAAGAATAGGGACAGATCACTTTTTTAATGTATGGGGCGTTGGATGCACCCTATTGCTGCCCCATCCCAAATCCTCAGTCCATGTAGCAGCACTCTGCTGCGAATCAGGCTTTTTGTCAGTCGGTGTATGTATTGAAGCCCCCGGCAGCAGGTTATTTCAGTATGGCATCACACTGCTCACCTAAATCTGCAGTATTTTATATATATATATATATATATATATATATATATATATATATATATATATATATATATATATATGTATATGTATATGTATGGGCAATTCCACAGCGGAAAATGAAAAAGTAGTTGAATTTTATTCTCTTTTTGGTCAACTTTTAGCAAACGAATATTGATGTAGACACATAAAAGTTTATTTAAATTAAACCTTTAGTACTAAAGTTAATTTATTTAAGTCATTTTTATGCGTCCGAAAGTTGCGGTTTTTCTGATTGTCCCATGATAAAAAAGGTATCATTGTAAAATGTTATTTTAACCATGAATTTATTTGCATAATCGAAATTAAATTAGCGTAAAAATGGAGCTAACATGGTTAAATTTTATACTTTATAAAATATATATATTTAAAGAAAATAACGAAAGAACTTTAGCAATTATCATGTAACATAAGTTAACAAAAACATGATAAAGTTTTGTTTTTTCTAAAATTTAGTTAAAAACTCAAGTCTTTTAATAATATATGCGAAAGAATATTAAACATGATGTTATTTCATTTAAAGTTTTGAATAACGATGCTTAGTTAAAGCACATTTTTATTTTAAACTTGTGTTATGTAAGTTAAAACTACATGCATTTACTAAAGTTCAGACGCTTTTTCGTTAACAAAAATGAATACGTCACAAAGTAATTATTATTTTGTTTAAAGTTCTAACTGAAACTTTTAATATTCTTTCGCATATATTATTAAAAGACTTAATTTTTTAACTAAATTTTAGAAAAAACAAAACTTTATCTCTGTTTTTTTATTTGTTTATGTATTCTTATTTTAGTTGAAGTAAATAAACAAATAAATAAAAATAAGAATTATATAAATATTTGTATTTAAAAAAATGATTTATTTGCTATTCTTTTAATGTAAAAAAAATCAGTTAGAATCTTTTTTTTTTTTGTTTGAGTAAAATAAGCATTTGTAAATGTTATTATGGGTCATCCATAAAGCACGTCACCCTATATTTGTCATTACTTAGCCCATTTTCTCCTGCCACAAACAATCACATATACCTGAACCTCTCTCCTTTCCAAACTGTGATAGCAGTTTTTTCGTCAAAAAAATTTTAAAAGAATATTTTGCAGCATTTTAAAATATCAACTTAATGAAAATAAGGCAATACGTAAGGAGTGTAAGTAAAAACTTCGACAAACTAAAGATTTTATTATTTAAATGACTCAAATAAGTATTAATAAATATATAATACTAAAATAATTTTTTAAAGTTGCTCTTGGTCTTGCGGAAAAACTGTTTCAATTTGATAACTTTAATAAGTGTTATGAAAAATCGTTCAGGAAGAGTGCCACCATTTTTTTTTTAATTTCTTTTGTTAATTAATTTTAATGAATGAGTTCAATACTTTTCAAATTGTTTTGTTACATAACTCAAACACTTAATAAATAATCCCTGATAAATATCGCTCGTTAACGATGTAACATAAGTGATGTAACGTAAGTTATATATATAGTATTAAAAAAAACAGTTTATTTTCCTTAGCCGGTCACCTCTGATAAAACTACATATTTTTTATATTGGCATATATTTCTTAACATCTTGTAAAAGTTTCTAATACAAACTGCTTTACTGATTTGCAGAAATCTAAAAGTTGAAGCAATTTTTTTACCTTATTTTTCGTGTAACGTAAGTTAAGTGGCATTATCAGTAATAAGTTCGCCCTCTTTTGGCCAGGCTCAAATCTTTTTAGCTGATTTTTTTTTTAGACTAACAGCTTCATACAAAATAGCTAAAAGTTTAATTTACAGTTTAAATAGGCAAATAATTGATTAAGTTGTTGTGCGTGTAACATAAGTTAAAAATGGAATCGCCCATATATATATATATATATATATATATATATATATATATATATATATGTTTAGATAAGCCGTGTGATGTCCAACTAAAATAGCTTGGTGCCGCGAGCTTCAGTACATACATCGACTATCTTAAAGCCTGATGCTGCAAAGAAGTGCTAACTGACAATTAGGCATCTTTTCTTTTTCATTATTCTTTGTTTTTTTCTTCTTTTTCTGAAAAGCCATATCCCATAAAGATAACCAAAACTAGTAAGCATATGCATAACTAAACAGGTATTATTATTTTATATATATATATTTATAATTAGAAGGCTACTACAGATGAGGAGGCTACTTGTGGTTATAACCCTCTCTCAACTCTATAACTCGGAAACACGAACCTTGACGAACAAGGCCGCTGCACAGAGAAACATATAATATATGTATATAACATATAATATATATATATATATATATATATATATATATATATATATATATGTACATATATATATATATATGTACATATATATATATATATGTACATATATATATATATGTATGTATATATACATATTTGTTGCATTTTTTCTTTTTGTAATTTATTTAAATAAACAATCATAGAAAAAGAGGATTTTTTTTGTAAATATTTTGTGTTTTTTTAATTATTTTATTATATATATACTTTTCTTATTTTGGTTACTTTTTTATTTTTTTATTTTTTGAGTTTGATAATAAAAAATATTTTTACCATTTATTTAAACTCCTTCCATTAGGAAGTGACTCGGGCCCCAGTCTCGGCCCGGCTAAAAATTAGAGTTTTTGCAAACTGGGCCCCTCCAAAAATTGTAAGATTTAGCAGGGGTTGACAGTTAGGGCTAGAAGAAAATTTATAATACTTTATATATTATAATTTTATATTTACATTTACTATTTATTAAATACTGGCATATATTTATATATTTTAAACTCTTATTTACTTTCAACATGGTTGAAAGCAACCTCTATTATGTTATGAGTTAGTTTAAAATAAAGGATGGGGTTTAAAAGCAAGGAAATGGTTAACTGAAGACTTAAATATTTGTAGGTTGTATATAAAAGGAAAACATAAAGATGGGTAAGAGTTATAAGGGCAGATTAGTAAAGAACCTTGTATTAAGTAACGTTTGTTAGAGAAGATTAAAGTGATTTAGGTATTAGCATGTGGAGAGGTAGCAGCTTTAGGATTAAATAGTAAAGGAACTAGTAAGATAAATTGAAGAGAGTGCCTTACATATTGTATAAATGAGCTTTAGTTAAGAAAAAGAAAATGCTCTAGATTGTTTATATTAGAGAAACAGCATAAATAAGGAAAGCTTGAAGATGATGATGATGATGATAATGATGGTGATGATGATGATGATGATGATGATGATGATGATGATGATGATGATGATGATGATGATGATGATGATGATGATGATGATGATGATGATGATGAAACCTAAAGCCTGACGATGATCATCATCATCATCATGATCATAATCATGATGATAATGATGGTGATCATGATGGCAATGACGATTATGACGATCATGTTGATCATAATGATGTTTTTATATGCGGGCCTTGTTTTAAATAAAAAATGCTTAACGTAATAGCGTAATGTGAATTTGGCGTTATAAAATTCTCTTTATTTTTTTATTTTTTAAAGACATAAACTTTTTAAATTACTGAAATAATACTAATTACTGCAAAACAAGTTAAATCTTATTTAACAGCTTTTTTATTATTACTATAAGGGAATGTTTATCTTTTAATGTTAAATAATTAAGTATAATATTATATTTATAAAATTTTTTGATATTGATAAATTTCTTTCTTTTCTCTACATTTGCATAAATGAATATATTAATTGAAATATATTAAGTTTATGAATTGTTTAATAATTATTTCTTAAATTTCTAATTGCTGCTTTACAACAAAAAATGATTTTTTATTTAAATAAAATTAGCAAGTAACAAATAAAAAAATTACGTTAATTCATTTACTTTATTTATTAAAAGTTTATTATTTTATTAATGATTTTGTTGTGAAAGCAAAGATTTTTTTTCCAAACATCATTTATTAAAATTATCTTGCTGTATATATCGTTTATTAAAAAATAATCGATTTAACTTGCGTTATAAAAACAAAATTTAACTTGAGTTTTGTGTAAATTTTTGATGCAGCCGTTTATTTAAAATTTAATTTTGAGTAAAAAATGTTAAGGAAGAAAAACCGAAAAAATAATTGTGATAAAAATAAGCAAATTTTTTTTAAGAACAAATAATTTTTAAATATTGAACAATATTTACTAATATTTAAAAATAACTTTGACAGTTAAGTTAAAACCCAAGCATTAACTTTAGTTTTAATAAACCTAAAATATTTTTTAAATCAAAATTAAATTATGTATTTTTTAAATCGAAATTAAATAATTTTTTTTTTTTAATCATATTAAAGTTAAAAAATTGCTTCCTTTATCTTACCGCTTATAGAACAATTTAAAAGTTTAAAAATAATAAATAGTTGCTTAAACAAAATTGCTAACTGCTTACGTAAAATTGCTTAAGGCGTATGTAAATCGCTCTACGCGTATGGCTTTAAAACAAGGACTGCATATGTGTGCAAATATGCATATATATACAAAATAAAACATGAATTTTCAATAAAAAAATATAATTTAGGATGTATAAATGTTTATGCAGCCCCGGCTGTATTTTATCAAACCCAGCCTCATCCCCAGTCAAATTTAAACCACGGTCACTTCTTACCTTCCATGTCAGCTATTTACGACCAACATGACCAACTTGTAAACAATTTTCAACAAACATGACAACTATTTGCAACCTTTTGTATGTCATTAAATTATTTGCAATCTTTTTTATGTCATTAAAGATATTTTTTTATCATTTTCATTCAAAGTATTTTCCTAATATTAAGGATGGTTCTAGTTCGTCTTAAACCATGCGGAACACAAGGAAAAAATATTTCTTATAAAATGGTTGAAATAATGTGGGAAGATATTGAACAAAGAATTCGATTAATAGGGGTGATTTTTTTTTTTTTTTTTTTAATTTTGTAGGATCTATATTATTATTACTTTTATTATTATTATTAATATTATTATTGTTATTGCCTATATTATTATTGTTTTTATATTTATTAAATGTATAAATATAGTTTATAAAGTATAGTATTAGCAATTTGAAATTTTAACTGATGTTTTGCAGAAAGAAACCATTATTTTCAGTAATTGCATGTGTGTAAAAACTTCACCAGAGCTGAAAACTTTTGCTTGCAAAAATTTTCAGCTCTGGTGAAGTTTTTACAAATATATTTAGCAATTTATCAAAACATTCTTTTGATAAATTGCTGAACTTTATCTCTGCATAAAACTGTTAAAATAATTTGTGTCAAACTCTTTTGAAATGGCAATAAATACTGACACCTATTGGCTGCCAAATGTGTGACAAAGGAGCTAGCAAGCAAAGTAGTGAGATGTTGTTTTTAATTTAAATAACTATAACCCAATAATTTAAAAAAAGAAGTTGTCCATCTATAGTCATAGATAGTTGAATAGAAACAATAAAAAAGTTGTCTATCTATTGTCATAGATAGACAAGTCACTTGTCTATCTATGATTATGTTTAAAAGTATGAAAGTATGAATACCAAAAGTTAAAAAATAATTGTTAGATTTATTGGACAGTTTAGACTGACAGTGCTTGAAATACTTATTTCAATATATATAAGCAAGACTATATATATATATTTTTACCATTGCAAGACTATATATATATATATATATATATATATATATATATATATATATATATATAATATATATATATATATATATATATATATATATATATATATATGTAATATCATGCAAGACTATATATATATGCGTGTGTGTGTGTATATATATATCATATATTTATAGCATATGGTATTTTCATAAAAAGAAGATAAAAACAAAGAATAATAAAAGAAAAGATTGCTACCCCATACCAAATCTTCAGTTGATGTAGCAGTATTTCTTTGTGGCAGCAGGCTAAAATATAGTCGATGTATGCACTGAAGGCCCTGACATTATTATCTAAACCCGCATTTATAGTTATATGTATACAGTGCTTTCAAAAAAAATAGGCGCAGTAAAAAATTGAATACATTTTCTTTTTCAAGACATAAAATCTCATCCATATTTCCTAAAGACTTGTTTTTTTTTGTTTTTTTTTTGTTTTTTTTTAACAAAAGGAAAATTATTTCTCTACAACTAAAATGTCAGCAACAAGTTCCTATATAGTTACATTTTTTTTAATAATTTACTATTTTCAAAGGAATACAATAACCATACCAGAAAAGATTTCTAAAAAATAGGCGCATAAACTTTTTAATTACTTATGTTCTACTTTCTTGTCAACCCAACTGTTATTCATAATTATTTTATTAATTTATATGTTAGTTTGACAATTAAACATAAAATGTTGGATAAAATTACTTATAAAGACCAGTTTAGTCACATTTCATAGTCACACAAGCCTTTTTAAATGTGTTGGTATTTGGGGCTGCTTTAATTTTAATGGTGTAGGAGTGTGTAACATTTATACAGCTCGAATCAACCAACATACATATATAGAGATGCTAGAGAACTGCATGGTTCTATCAGTGGGCATGCTGATTGATCAAAGCGAATGGTGGCAATTTCAACAAGATTTGCCTGCTTTCACAGCTCGTACAGCAAAAAGCACATATCTCTTTAAAGAAGTAAGATAAAACAAAGAGAAAAACTGTTTTAGAAAGTATTTTTATTCTAGTTTTTAAATATATAATCAGTTGTTCTCAATTAAACCATTTCTTTTGACTTTATCAACTAGGCCCTGGTATAGACTGAGCTAGGCTCCATATGAGCTCAATATCAATTTTATTAATACTTGATTCTAGAACGTAATTTTTTAAGATTTGCTGCATGCCAATTATTCTTGTAGACAACGCCTTTCAAAATACTCCAAAAGTTTTCGATAGAACGACATTCTGGCAAGTTTGCAGGGTTATCCGCTTTCTCAACATAATGCACGTTTTCCTTGTTTAGGTACATGATTACTGTTTTTGCATAGTGAGATGATGCTAAATCTGGACAGAATACATATGCACCATCTGAATGATACTTATTGATGAATGGAGTAAGTCTCTTCTTAATACATTTGTTTAAATAGATTTTTTGATTTACAGCCAGTCCACTTGGTACAAAATAAGGTTGAGAATTCCATTTTCAGAAAAAGCAATCCATAGAAGTAATTTCTTTTGAAACTTTTTTTTGTTTGGTATTTAACTGTAGATGGAGTAGATTTTACATCACTAGTATAAAATATATTATTTCCATTGATACTGGAGTGATTTAACAAGAAATAAGACTCATCGTCAATGATTGGTTTACGATTTTTGAATTTCTGACACAATCGACTGCACTTAGTTCTAGCTGCTGCTTTTTGCTGGTCAGAGCGTTTTGGAATCGTTATTTTTTTTCTTGATTTAATATTTGTTCTTTTTTTTAATGTTTTACTAATGCGTTGCTGAGTACAGTTGAACTTTTTAGTTGCCTGTCGTTGAGAAACTCCGTCTTTATGGTCAAACATGAGTTTGAGCCTTTTAATGTTTGTCCTGGTCATTTTTTTTAGCTTTTTTCCTTGAACTCTTTGGTGCCCAGATTCACTTTCAGCACGTTTAACTATCTTGTAGATAGTACTTTTAGGTATATTCTCAACTTTAAAGTGGTTATAAGTGAATTTTTTACCTGCATATTTGTAATCTAAATAAAATTCATACACATGTTTTCTTATCTCTTTTTGTTTTGAATTTATTTTTTTATTCATTTTTCTATAAAAAAATAAAAACACATAAAATACTTAAAAACTAGAATAAAAATACCTTCTAAAACAGTTTTCCTATTTTTAAAGTCTTATTCCTTTAAAGAGATAGGTCTTTAAATCCAGTCTCGTTTTTTAGTTGTCACCCGTTATATAAAATACCAGCTTAGATGTTATTTTTGTTGCTTTAATTTTTTATATGTTGCAGTTTTTTATTGATATTTTTTGTTATTATGTTTGATGTACCTTTTTATATACAATTTTTATGTTTTAGTATGCCATCCAGTATCCAAGATTTGTTTAAAAAAGATTTTTCTTGCAATTAAAATAAAATTTATTCAATATCTTCTTTAGTTTTTTATTTTATGGTAGTTTAAATAAGCTTTAAGCAACAAAACTTTACTGCGCCTATTTTTTTGAAAGCACTGTGTATTAGACCATTTCAAAAGTGTTTTAGGGACAGCTCAATTGTTATTTTGAAAAAAGAAATTTTTTCAAAAGTATGTCATGTTGGGTCTTAAAAGTAGCGAAATATTATATAAAAATTAAAAAATGATAATTTCATACTACAATTATTATTTTAGAT
>NC_088923.1:42415000-42517500 GCF_038396675.1 Hydra vulgaris
TTTATCTTTTATGTTATTCACCTTCAAAGCCTAGAAGGCTGCTACAGTCAAGGAGGCTACAAGCGAGGAGGTTTTGTAGTTACAACCCTTTCTCAACTCTTTAAATCCAAAACACAAACATTTATGAACAAGGTTGCTGCGTGGAGAAACAAGTTTGTTCATTTGAATTTCATGTTCATATTCGAAGTTCAATTAAAACTTCAGCTACTTCCTCACATTCAGTCACTTCCTCACATCACACCATCACATTTTGCAGCCTTCTATTTAAAAGTATTACTTTCAAAACTAAAATTAAATCAATTCATTTAGGTTTAATGTGATTTTTTTTTTTTCTAATACAATTTTAAATAAAATTTGAAAATCTTTCTCATAATAATTTGAAAAATTCTTGTTATAAATTATTAGATAACATTATATAAAATATATTCTAAATAACGTTAAAGTAGATGATAAACAAATTTTGAATACCATTAAACAAAAAAAAATTTAATAGATAAGAAATAAAAAATAAAACCCAAATTTCCCCAATAAAACCCCAAATTACCCACAAAAAAAACCATTAGGCATGTTTTTTTTTTTTTTTTTTAAATGGATTTTTGCCTACTCTGCTTTAAAGATGACAAGTTTTTATAACCTAGTTTCATTAAATCAAAAATTGTTTTATTAAAAAAGTTTATATCGATTTTGAAATGCTAAAAAAATGCAAAATATGATACTTATTAAAGTAAAACTTAATTTAAAATTCAATATCACAACATTTTTCTTAAATAAATTAAAACTCAATACAATTATTATTGTTATCATGGACTTTCTTGGATTAATTTTGTCAATATTATGATCTTTAAAAACCGTTTTTTTTTTTTTTTTTAATGAAAATATTTTATGAATGAAATATTTTCATAAAAAAAGATGAAAGTCTTTAAATATCTACTTTGTTTTCAGACCAATGCTGTGACAGCCATTTTGCAAAATACTAATATACTTGCGCATTAATTTGAACACTTTAAATCAAGCAAAGTATTAAACAATTTAATTTGTGAAAACATATATTTAGTAAATATAAAAATATTTTGGGATTTTCTTCAGAATGTAGAAAAAAGTAAAAATTGGTAAAAGGCGCACATTTAGATAAAAAGTAAATTGGCCCATACAGGATTTTGATTTGGCCTCAGGGGCCACCATTCCCCTGATCATAATATTTTTATTGCAATTAGCAAATTTAATTTTGAAGAAAGAATCTTGACTGGCTTAAAAATTTATATGATAATACATTTTAAGTTCACTAATTGCAAATTTCATTCTGTGAGGTTTATGCCAGTTTTTTTGAAAAAGAAAAAAGTTTAAATTGTCGGAAAGAGAACAGTTTATCAAAAAAAGAATTTTAATTTAATCTTTGGTTGTTTTTTTTTATCTTTGTTTTTTTTATTAATTTATTGTATTCTATATAAATTTTTTCAAATTTTTAATAGGTGACAGGAACTACTGATTTAAAAGAAAGCATGGAGGAATTCAATCAGCAGTTTCATGGACTTATTATTGCTTTTGATGAGGTTTTTAATAATTTTATTATTTTTGTTTAATTTTAATATTTCAAAAATTCATATATTAAATGAAAGTTTTATTTATAGGCTTTGCTATCCCACGATACAGTACTTGCATCTGCCCTGTGGAGGTAAACAGTTATAAAGTTATTGAAGCATATAGTGTATTTTGCTTGATCCAACCTTGCTAATTTAACAAAATTATGTGTTTGCTGTGCCTAGGTGTATTTCCATACAGTTTTATTGGTATGGTCATTAGGGTTATGACTTTTTTTCAACCCCATGCTCCTGTACCGTAGTTAGTACTTTTACCTAAAAAGCACAAATGAACTATTATTTGCATATCTTTTGAAAAAAGTTCACCCCACCATTGAAAAATCGATATTGACATAAAATCAATAGAAGTTTAAAAAACTACAGGTAGAAGTTTATCAAACTACAGTACAAGAGCATTAGGTTGAAAAAAAGTCATAGCTCTTATGGTCATCATACCATTTTTTTATGTTACAACTGTTTTTGTAAGTAAGTAGCATTATAATTATAAAGGTGTGACCATTCATCAGATGAGAAGAATGTTTCAAGAAACTTATGACATCAATCAAATAACAGCGAGATCAGTTGTGTCTTTGCTTGAATCCAACCAGGAAGTAGTAGATTACTTTGCATCAGATTTGAAAAAGGCGATAGATTATTAACAGAAAAAAGAAATAAAGTTGTAGCCAATAAATTAAACAAATTACAGAGCAAAAATAATGATACATAGCAGAAGAACATATTGGTTTTTTTAAATTAAATTAATGATGAGCTCTGCTAAAGTAGAAACATTTTTCAATAATAAAGCTTTTTAAATTATTTAAAAGATTTTCTGTGCTTAATTTTCTCCTCACAAAGCATAGAAGTTCTATATTTGTGCTGTCTTTAGGTAAGTTAATGCATTTTAGTGTTGTAGGTCTAGATATCTTCGATAAAAAAATGTGGGAGACAATCATTAATAGATGGCGGTCTGCACTGGGTAAACAGCAGGGGAGGTTGGGAAGGGAAAGAATATCTTGCATAAACCGTATCACCCAAACTAACAATGGGTATGGTACTGTATATATGTTCACGTAAAATAAAATAAAAGTGTTTATATGTAATCATCCGTAATATCATTATATATATATATATATATATATATATATATATATATATATATATATATATATATATATATATATATATATATATATATATATATAAATATATATATATATATATATATATATATATATATATATATATATATATATATATATATATATATATATATATATATATATATATATATATATATATATATATATATATATAGAACCCTTAGATGTTGTCCGAAAGTTTTTTCGATATTTTGTTGACAAAAAGTAAAAATTAAAATGCAAGACCGGAATTTTTTTTTTTTAATAATGATAGACTGCCTGCCCCAACCAAACCCTCAGTCGATGTAGCAGCACTCCCTTGCGGGTCAGGCTATTTGTCAGTCGATGTAGCAGCACTCCCTTGCGAGTCAGGCTATTTGTCAGTTGATGTAGCAGCACTCCCTTGCGAGTCAGGCTATTTGTCAGTCGATGTAGCAGCACTCCCTTGCGAGTCAGGCTATAAGATAGTCGATGTAGCAACACTCCGCGCATGATTTACAGTAAAAAAAAATAAAAATAAAAACATTTTATTAAAAAAAATAAAAATAAAAACATTTTATTAAAAAAAATAAAAATAAAAACATTGTTTATATTGTTAAAAACATTCAAAATGTTATAAAAACATTCAGAATGTTTTTAAAAACATTCTGGTCAATTAAATTTGCGTTTTTGTGGTTTTTTTAAAAAACGATTAATTTGTAATTAAATTAATGGTTTTTACTTTCGTCCAACACGGAAATGTTGGACGAAAGTCAAAAGTAATTAAAAGTGACGTATGTGTTGGCGTAAGAATCACTTTTTTCCTTCCGCTCTTCCTAAAGCCAACAAACTATAGAACTATACATATATATGTATACATATATATGTATACATATATATATATATATATACATATATATATATATGTATATATATGTGTGTGTGTATATATATATATATATATATATATATATATATATATATATATATATATATATATATATATATATGTATATATGTATATATATGTGAATATATGTATGTATATATATATATGTATATATATATATATATATATATATATATATATATATATATATATATATATATATATATATATATATATATATATATATAGAAATCTGTTTGCTGAAAAATCAAAATCAGATCCCGAGAATATTGCACTTCTTGTAGAGTACATTCGTAAACAGGTAAAATACGAGTTTTATCTTACAAAAGCAACTTTTTTTTAATAATTTTTTTTAATTTATTGAGAGAATGAGATTTTTATTTTTCTATAAAATATAAGAAAGATATCTCTGATAAACATTAGCAAACTATAAGTTTTCTGTTTAATTAAGATAAAGGACTAATTATGAAATTTGATAATCAATTGTTTATTTGTTGTACTTTTTTCAATTGTTTATGTTATACTTTTTTTTTGAACTTCAACAATATGATATTTTAATGGTCTTTTTGCGTCTAAAATCAACTAGCCAAAAATTTTGAACATTAAAAATCTCCATTCATTTTTGGTTTATGATTTACAATTGTAACCAAAGCACATATATTATGTTTGAGTTTTCAATTTTAATTTGTCTTAATCTTCTAGCAGACTTTTACAGGGTTATTGGTTTAAATCTTCAGGATTTTTATAATAGCAACAACAAAAAATTACTTTGCTGCAACATAATTTATCACTAACTATTAATCTTAAAATTATGTTTTGATTAAATTAAAAATGATGTTGCTATAAAAAAATACTTTTTATAGCAACATTATTTATTGGGTCTCAAATGAAGCGAAATTGTATAAAAATTTCAAAAATAATCATTTGATATAAAGCGTTTGATACAGTAGACCATAAACTACTAACTGAAGTAAAAGCTTATTGTTTCCAAAAAAAATTACAAATTGGCTACACAACTTTCTCTCGAACTGGCAACAAAGAGTTGTAATTAATGAAGTATCTGAATGGCTTCTAGTATTAAATGGTGTACCTCAAGGCAAATTTTTATCACAGTATTTGTAGCTATTTATTTGTAGCAGATGACAGTAAGTTATTTGCCATAATCAAATACCAAAAAGACTGAGAAATATTTCAAGATGATCTCAATAATCAAAAAAAAAAAAGCTTAGGGTTAAAAAGTCTTGAAACCAGAAGAGTTAGAGGGGCTTCATCCAATATTTTAAAATAAAAATAAATTTAAACAAAGTAAACTGGTGTCATCCAAACTCAAAAATTTTTTCTTCTAAACTCTAAAAGATTCATCTTTAAATATCAGAGAACCACAATTTCTTTAGCAACTGGATAGTACTATATTGAAACAATATACCAAATAACTTAGCAGCACCAATAACAATTAATGAATTTAAATAAATAAATAAACACTTTATCTTTTCTCATAATAATTTTTTTTAATATATTCCCTTCCAACATGTCTGCAATCTACCACTATTAGAGTTGGAAGTTACTGGAAGAGAAAAGATGAAAATTGTAGAGCAAGATGTGACAATTGACAGACGACTTAAAAGATTGCAAGTTATATGAATCAGGAAAGCAAAATGAAGGAAGCGAATTCCAAAGAACTGATGTTCAAGGAAAAAAACTAGACGAATGAGCGTTTTTGGAGCACTTAGAAATAGTCACAGAAAAAGGATGAGATTTGATTGAATGAAGAGTAACACGAGAATGAATTTTAGTAGATGGCCCAAGAGACGCTAGCTCCTTAGAGCAGTGCTCGTTATAGTATTTGTAGAAAAGAGAAGGAGAAGCAACATCACGACGATGTGATAATGGTTAGAGGTTGGCTGCAAGAGTAGGTCCAACTATGTTTACAATATGTTTTTGCACCTTGTCTAAAAGAGAAAGGGCATCATTGAATTATCCGCCCCAGATATGGCGACAGTATTCCATACAAGAACGGATTTGAGATTTATAGAGATAGAGAATAGAATCCAAAGTAAGAAAGTGACGACCTCAATAAAGAGATGCAACCTTAGCAGATGCTAATTTTGTAATGGATTTGATATATGGTTTCCAAGAAAGATCGGGAGTAAGAGTTAATCCAAAAAGATGAAGGGTAGATGACTCGTCAAATATATAACTTAATTACTACTATAGTAGGGTTACAATCATCTTACTCTGGAGGGGTTTGTATTGTTTATGCTGTAAAAATAGATAAATAAAAATTTTTATATTACATTTTATTTGCATAAATAGTATGGATTTTTAATATCAAGTAAAAAAATTAATTTTTTTTTATATTTTATTAAAAATAAAAAATTTCTCACTGATGTTTTTATAAAATATGATTATTATTTATGAAATTTTTATATAACTTTCGGTTCTTTGAGACCAAACACGTACTTTTATAAAAAAAAATTTTTTTTTTTTTTTTGGTGATATTTGGGACAAGTTTGATCCTGAGCGACCGAGGAGCAGAGTCTTGAAGTTGTTAGACTAGTTTTGAAGTTTTAAACATAATATTCATAGCATAGCATAAAAAATCGTTGACCATGAACCATTTTACTGAGTGACTGCAAAGAATTAAAGTTTTGTATCTTTCATAAAGAGATTTTTTGCTCCTTCAAGCTAAGTTATTCGTGCATTACAAAATAAAGTAATGCAAAAAGTTGCTTAAAAATATAATTTGCTTGAAATATATATTTTGCGAAGAAAAAACTAATTGGTTCAGAATTATTTATTCATTGGGTATTTCATCTGTAAAAAAAATTCAAGTATGAGTTATTTATTGGTAAACTGTCGTATTGAATTTACACATATTTACCTTGAGGGTAATACAACATAGTTTGTTTATTATGTTGTATTGCTCTAAATTAAGATCATCAATAAATTTATCTATATTGCGGTAGTTGTATATTGGTAAAGTGAACGCTTTGTAAGCGAGCAGTTCCCATTTGATCCCCACCACCACGTCTCTGGTATTTTCTTGTTTCTCCGCGTAGCGGCCTTGTATGTCAAGACTCGTTTTTTCTAGTTAAAGGAATGATAGATGATTGTAAGAACATGTAAAAAAAAAAGAGTAGTCACCTTGACTTAGGTGGTACTCTTAACCTTGGGGAGTTATGTATAGTAAAAAAAAATTTGTTTAACCAAGTATTGGTAATGTTGGTTGTGTTTTGTGATTTAATTTAATGTTGTGATAATGGTACTTAGATTATGTCGTGATAAATGTGATGGTTAGCTTGGTTAGAAGAGCATTTTTTGCAAGCCGAAAACCTGTTCGGACTGTGCGCATAAGATACTCTGCACATGATGGTAATACTGCAACTCAAAACGTATATATTTAATTATGTAAATGCACGTTTCATAGTAATTATTATAAATAAATATAATTGACATTTAACTTTTTGACGACAGTACATGAAGTATAATATATACAATGTTTTATTGGAAAATAACTAAATTTAAAAAATTTACTGGATGAGTATCACCGATCTGTTTTAGACTTTAAAAATTGAAACTTTTTTGTTTTAGATACATCATCTTGAATCGCTAGACAGCGAAGCGTTGTTAAACAATGGCGAAATTAACTGGCTACCTCTCATTACACCCTTGAAAGATTCCTAAATAAATTGAATCGTTAATTCTACTCCTTAACAAAGTAACCGACCATAATTTAAAAAAATCGATTTTTAAAATTATTTTGCTCGGCCATACCTATACTATATCATTATATAAAAGGTTAATAAGGCTAAATACATATTTGTGTATATACATCAACACACGCGCGTGCGCACACACACACATAGGCATATTATTAATTTGACTTCTACGAAATATTGCGTAATATCTCCTTTAATTAAATTATTTAGTTTAAACTTAATTAAAATATTTAAATAATTTTTATTGGATTATTTGTTGTTTTGGTGATCAAACAAGTTCGATCATCAAAACATTGTTTGATATTTCTTTTGATCAAAACAGTTTTATGCAATGTGAAGTCTTTTTCAAAAATGTTTTAACAAATAAAATCTCCAAATATTTAAACTTTGTTTTTTCATAGTTTTTTTAATTACTTGACGCATTTAAAAATAAAGGACTGCACTGTGAAATCCTTAAAACATACGAGAAGTCTTTGTAATGAATTTAGAATTATTGGTTTTGTTGTATATTGCTAACTACACACACTAGCTACCAATTATTGGGTTCTAAAAACTAAATCCAATGATTCTATATTTAAAATTTTTTATACATTAAAATAAAATATATTTATAAATGAGACTAAGTACCTCCTCTTCCTTAAACAATCAAAATATAAGAGCAGCTTACTTTTCTCGCTTGTTCCAATTGCTGGTCACTTTGTGTGACTTCAATTATTTTTCAATCAAATATTTGTTAGTGCAAATAATTTGTCGGTAAAGCAGTGGTGTGACCATGAAAAGTAGCAGATTTAGTATTTAGTTTAAGGAGGAGTTCTTTATAAAATTTATGTAAAACATCATGGAATATAAGATTTCGTAGCAAATTTCATAAAAGTGGAGTGGTTTTGTTTTGTTTTGTTTTTATTCCATATCACGAATGATTTTCTTAATATACTTAAAACAAAAAAAAAACCTTTCGCTTTTCTACTCATTTCTAAAAACTACATATCATTTTCTAAAGAAGGGTCTTTGTATTTTGTTTTTAATTTAATTATTTACTCAATGGGTTTAAATATTACTAAATGGGTTTGGAAAAAAAAACATTTGAAATCACTTTGATCCGTCGCTTAATAGAGGCAGAGGTGCAAACTTTTGTCGGAATAAAAGGTTACCGCAGTATAATGCACACATTACGCTTAATCTATGGTACTTCCGTCAACAGAGATGATGTCATGAACATTCTCAGGCAAATTAACCCTAAGTAATCCGAGTATAGAAGACATTGTAAATTAAAACGAAGAATTTATAGTTCCTCGGGTCCAAATTTTGTGTGGCATGTTGATAGCAACGATTACTTAAAGCCGTATGGATTCACTTTTCACGGACGCATAGATGGGTTTTCTCGTAAAAACATTTGGTTAAAACTTTGCCGTACAAATAACCCAATTATTTTAGCTCATTTCTATCATAACGCATTGAAAAAATTAAAAGTGCGTCCAGTTACTCTGAGAACCAATTGCGCCACAGAAAATGGTATTATTGCAGCAATGCACTCCTTTATATATAATGATGTCAATGCACACAAGTACAGTATTTCGCAGTCTCACCAAATAATTAAAAAGCTTTGGTTGATTTTTAAAAGGACACAACATCTTTTATAGGATATTTTAAAAGAATGGTATTTAATGATGATTTAAGAAAATTTGCAAACGATCCCCAAGGATCGTTTGCAAATGGAATGCCTTTGGTTTAGTTACTCTGAATTAATACAATTAGAGCTCTAGAAAATGAAATGGAATTCCCATAATATTCGAAAATCCCGACATACGAATGACCAGACGAAGTGTTTTATTTATCAGAGCTCTATGACTATCAGCAATGTGGTATAAATATTAACAACGACATTCTTTCCGGTATAGGGGAGAACGGGGTGAAAATTTGCTTGCGTGCTGCGCTTTAAATTTTCCACAAAAACCATACAAATCGGTTTAAAACTATAGTCCAATGAATTGTCATGTTAAATTATTGCAAAACCCATTATTTAACCATCAAATTAAGTTCAAGGGCTTGGTTTTTTAAAGTGACACTGTTTGTCCCATGTCACCCCATGTTGAGGTGAAATGGGACAATGGTTGGGGTGAAATGGGACAAAAATAGAAACAAATAATTTTAAGTATTATTTTATTGTTTATTCTACTCCTTATAAAACATAACAATACACAAAATTTATTTATGTTTAACAAAAATAAAATACCATTCTAAATGCATTTGTAACTTGGTTCAACAGGTTGCTTGATGTTTAAATTGAGTCAAAATTACGTTGATGTCTGAGGGGGTAACTTTTTTTCTTTTTCTTATCTTTATCTTCTTTTTTTCTTTTACATTCGGATAAACTTTTAACTAGTTCATTTCTTGTTGGTGTGTCAGTCAATACCATAGACCTAGAACATTTTCTTTTTGCACTTTTTCTCTTTCACCCGCTTTTGGAAATGGTCTTATATCTTCTGCTGTCCAATGGTAGGCAGAAGTACTAATTTGCTGTTTCTTTTCATTAATAACTTCAGATACAATACACAGTGATGTGGGGATTGTTTGTTTGTCGGAATTGTCATTTGCTGAAATTGGTCGATCAGATACATAAGAACATAAAAAGTCGACATCACTGAAAACATTTGGATCGTACGGGAAAATGCCAGCTGCTTTAAAACCATTTTGAATGTTTTGGGAAGTAAAGGCTCTCGTATAAGCTATTCCTAAATTTTCAGAAATGTCATATATCGTCATAGGAGTATTTGGATGTGCCTTTAACCATGAATCACATGCTGAATTGTAAAATTTATTTAATGGCCCAAATACTGATCTGTCAAGTGGTTGGAGTTTGTGGCTGCAATGGGGTGGCAATGTCAAGAGCACAACATTGCTTTCCTTAGCTTTATCTAGTGTCCGGATTCTCGATTCGATAAAAACTAGTTCGGAACGGAACGGAATAAAAAATTTATTCCGACTTACGGTAAAAATCTGTTTCGAGAAAAAAAATCTTTCTCGAAAGTCGGAAATTTATCGAATTTTTCGAGAATGTTTGTAATGTTTCGGCAATCATACTTTGTCAAAAAATTGTAAGTTTATCATTTTTTGTGGAATTTTTTTTACTTTTATCCACAACATTTTTGAATTAATTAGCTTATAGGATATAAAAAGTCTAAGGCATAAATTAACAGTTCTAACTGTTAGTTTTTAATTCCACAGCTTTTTACAGAAATAAAAAAAGTATTTTATGATAAAACAATCTTTATTTATTGTAATAATTAATCAGTGGACCTAAAATTCAACTTTTTTATCACTTTTTTAAATCTTTTATATCACTTAGAGGAACTCCGCATTTGAGCTTTGACCTTCTCTGGCTTTTGATTGGGTTTGGAACAAATCCTCTGGTCAAATGGACACTCTTCTTTTTTTCTGTTGTGAACCTTGTTCTGATGATTTCCATCTCTTTAGAGGTTATGGGGTTGATGATGCTTCTGGTGGTTTGGGGCTATCCTCCTTCTCTTCGACATTTTCTTCCATCATTGCGTCGGCCTCTTCTCTCTCCTCATCATTCAACAGTTTCACCTTAATTTTTTAAACTACCAACTCGTAGTTGACCTGGATGAGGGTTAATTTCTTCAATGTGGAAGGATCCAAGTTCTGCTTTTTTGAACAGATGATGTTTCCACTCTGTGAAAAGAGCCTTTCACTACAATTTTTATATATTTTTAAAATTCTTTTTATTACTTTACATTAAAATTACTTTCCATTTTCGAATGTTTTTTTTCTTTTAACTTTGTTTTTTTGTCTTTTTCTTATCTAATTTTTTTCTTTTTTTTAATTTGTTTGATTTGGTTTTTAATTTTTTTTTTAGTTTTTGCTTTTTTATATCTTTTTTTTCTTTTCTTCATTCTTTTTATTTTTATTTCATTTATTTTTCTTATTTTATTCTTTTTTCTTTATCTTTCTTTTTTTTTTAAATTTATAAAATTTAAAATAAATCGTAAAAATAAACAAAGAACAATAAAAAATTTGTTGCAAAATTTAAAGGTAAAAAAAGTAAATTGTATTTAAAAACATAGTCGTCAAAAATGAAAATTATTGTAAACAATCATTTTTTTCGAAAAAACTCGAACAGAAATTTATAAATATTTTATTCATTCCGACGTTACGAAAAATATTTTATTCATTCCGACGTTACGAATTTTTCTGTTTTTATCGAAAATTTCTCGAAATTTCTCGTAAACCGGAATTTTATTCGACAAAGTCCGGACACTAGCTTTATCCATCAGTTCAATCGATATATGAGTTTTTGTGGTTGTCCATTATTAAAAGTAATGGACGATCCTTGCTAGGATGTCCATACTCGACAAAATGATCAAACCGTTTCAAAAAAATTTCTGTATTATCCATCCACCTTAAAGCATATGGCTACGAAAGTGGACACTAGGAAATATCAAAAACGGTGGAATAAAATTTCCAAGGGCATTAATGCAACCCACCTTTGTAACTAGGGTTCCCCTTTCAGCAGAAGTTACCTGTCCTACTTGCTTTACTCCTTTACCAGCAATCACTTTCACTGGCTTATGAATTGTCAGACCTGTTTCATCAATATTGTAAATGCAATCAGCAGAAAAGTTATAGCGCTTTTTTAGCGGTTTTTAAAGAAAGTATCTACATTTGTGCGATTGAAACTAGTTGTTCGACTGAGGCTGGTAGCATCTGGCGTACAAATAGATAATTTTGTACGATTTAAGAATAAATAAAACCATTCAGTTCCAGCTGTTTCACTCTTTTTCCAGTTTTCTGGTATTTTAATGTCATTTTTAATTGCACATTGATATGCAAGTAGCTTTGTTTCTCTAACATCAAGTCCATAATGCATATTAGATGCTTGACAAATATATATTGAAAGTTCACCTTCTTGTGTCTTATTAAAAATATACTTATGTTGTTCATCAAAGTATAAGTTACTGTAAGAAGTTTCTTTATTAGCCTTTATTTTCCGCAGTAAACTTGATTTTGAAATTGTATACTTTTGTGCAGCTGCTCGTAGTGATAAACTGCCAGATTCGACAGCCATCACAGCAGCTTTTATTGTATGAGCATCGAGCTTTAACCGATTTGTCACTCGTTTGTACTTTCTTGGCATCTGAAAAATTATTACTCCATTATTAAAAAAAAAATTATTACTCCATTATTAAAAAAAAATTATGCTCTTTTTAATTGCATTTAACCAAAGTTCAGATTAGGCTATAAATTTTAAATTTATTTTAATGAAAATAAAATAGTACACAACCCTATAAAACTTATAATGTGATTAAATTTAATAAGGCTAATAGTGAAGAACTTTATTTAAACTGAATTTAATATAGAAAAATGATTGGCATTAAACTAATACTTACTGTGAAAGATGTCTTCAGGACAAAGTAACAGAGAAATTCAATATAATAATTATTATTTTCTATGATAAAAAACACTTTACTATAAAGTAAACATTGAAATCTTATCATAAACGTAAACATAATTTTCTGTTCACTTGCTTTTTTACAAAAATATTGATTATAAAAGTTAAAGTACAGTAAATTAAAAAAATGATAAAATTGAACAGTGTCCCATTTCACCCCAATTCTCCTTTATAGTTCTCGTAGCCATATGCTAATCATATTTCTTCAGTAGTTAAATAAAACAATAGTGAATAATTAAAAACCATAAACATAAAAATTTATGCAAACAACACATAAGTATTTAATATTAATGATGTCTTCAAAATCCAGGAAAATTGTTAGATTTTTACAAATTCGCAAATAATCCGAAAAAAAAATACTTCTGAAACTTAAAAAACACAATAATATGAAGAAGCTATTGCAAACTTATAACATATATAAAAAACTTTTGCTTTATCAAATTTTTCACTGAGATATTGCCAAGTCCCACCTCACCCCATGTCCCATCTCGCCCCATTCTCCACTACCTTGTCAAGAGATATTCACGCTGAAGTCTGCGAAATTTTGAATATAAGCAACTTAAAACTTGTTAACTACTTTAATAACGTAGTTAACGAAAAAGGACTAAAAGTGCTGCCGAAGAACTGGAAAGAGGCAAGAATAATTTATAACACAATTGTTTATCAAACAATATAACTTTATGTTTTTTTTTTATATATAAAAGTACACTAACAAGCTACTTAAGTACAATGTGTGTGTGTGTGTGTATATATATATATATATATATATATATATATATATATATATATATATATATATATATATATATATATATATGTATATATATATATATATATATATATATATATATATATATATATATATATATATATATATATATATATATATATATATATATATATATATATATATATATTCTTTTCTACTATTTGTTAACCGACATCCATGAACAAAAACTATAAAAATATTTTGGAAGCCGTAATGCGGGAATGGATGGTTGAGCAATCAAAGACTGCAAAATATCATTTGGTGAAGGATCTACTGCTTTGGTTTTAGGAGTTTTATAACAAATTTAACAGTCAAAAATGGCAATACCAGTATTGAAGTATACTCAACAACATCAAGAAAAGCCTTGTAGGTAGAAATTTTAAATGATTTTTTGTTCTCACCGGATTTGCTAAATTGCGGTTTTAACAAATGTATATCATATATAAATCATTAAATTTCCACTTGAAACTTTCATTTGCACAAAATAAAGTTTATATTATATAGGCGCTACTGCAGTTTCTCTCCCTCTCCCGCCTCCCTCTTTTTTTTTATTGCTGATTATGATAGAGAATTTTATGCTGATTAAGAATTGTATAAAAAAATAGGTCTGAAAATCAACAAAAAGTGCTCTAAATCACTGTTGAAGTTTAAAAAATTACACTAAAAAACGCTAATATTCGCCATTTTTTCGTACTCGGTTATAAATAAAATTATTTTCAACGATGAATATAAAAAAGCCTGATTTCTATCAAAAATGTAAAGCAAAACTGTTAAAAAATGCTGAGCGCATCATTTTCTGATTTATATCTGGCCCAAACCATAACCCTGTCTTAAATCATGTACTTTTAATCGCGCCAATCCCTATTTGTCAGACGATGTATGTGCATTTAGTTGCGTCAATCCCTATTTCTCAGTCGATTTATGCACATTTAAAAATGCTGACTGGATGATCAGACCATGTCTTCTGCCGGTGACGCAAAATAGATTAACTCCCCAAAAAGTTAACTCCCGGTTAAAACATTTTAACTTCCCGGTTAATCTATTTCGAAATAAATGAACCCCGGGAGTTAAATTATTTTAAAATATAGCGAAATGGATTAACCGGGGGCTTAAGTATTTCTCACCCCCACTGAAATAAATTAACCCCCTATAATACGCGTTTTAAATAATTTAACTTATAATTATATCTACAATATTGTGTAAGTATTCTATTTTAAAATTTTCTTAAAATATATTTCATATTATATATATATATTAAAATATATAATATATAAATATTTAGTGAGCGTTGAATAAAATTACTTTATAACAAAGTTTATTTTTGACAAGCCTTTATATTATATATAAAAAGGAGATCAAAACAATAGTATTAGTAGAATAATAATATTAGTAGAATAATAGTATTAATAGAAGTTCGTGCAATACTATAACTATTGTTTTGATCTACTATTAATATTGTTTTAATACTAATACTTCAAAACCATTCTCTTTTGCTAATAATAATGTCTAAGGTTATAGAGTTTATATCTATACTATAGTATATACTCTCTCTCTCTCTTCTCTATTTCTCTCTCTCTGTCTCTCTCTCTCTCTCTCTCTCTCTCTCTCTCTCTATATATATATATATATATATATATATATATATATATATATATATATATATATATATATATATATATATATATATATATATATATATATATATATATATATATATATATATATATATATATATATATATAGATATATAGATATATAGATAGATATATAGATACATATTGTATATTTGTAGAGTTCTATGGTCAGCTACGCAACGAGCGCAACATGTTTTTAAAAATTTAACTGACTCATTATATTATAATTTTTAATTTTTTTTTACGTTTACACTCAAATTATCCTTTTTTATTATTATTCGCAAAAAAAAAAGGATAAGAAGACAATTTGAGTAAAATAGAAATAAAAGACAGCGGTCAGCTACGCAACGCGCAAAAAAGCTTGTTTTTTTAATTTAAAGTTTGAATTATTTTTTCTCCGAATCTATAATTTATTTTTTTATAAAAACGTTTTTTTCTTCAAAAACAATTATTTCATTGAAGTTATATTTATAAAAAAATTTTAATATAATATTAATTACACGTTAAATAAAAAGTTTTCAAAAAACTATGCGGTCAGCTACGCAACAATCAGCCACGCAACATGCGAATTTTTATTATAATTCAAATTAAAACCCAAAACAAATCTAAAACTATATTTATAGCTTGTATTTAGAAACAATAAAATTCATTTATAAAGTTTATAAAGATAATTTTACATTAAAAGAAACCTGGACCCCGGGATGGAAAAGGGGGAGGGGGCTTTAGAAGCTTCAGTACTCTCACTTTTTTAAATAATGGGGCTAGGGGGTAGGTAATACAATTTCCTTTTAAATGTGCTCTTGATATTTTTATCTGTTCACAACCTTATTATATAAACGTTTTTAACTCAAAGATGTATATAAATACATTCATTTTACTTGCATTTACTTTGGAACTTTGATCTTCAGAGCTTTAAAAGCATCAAGTATTTGTACAATAATTGAACAACTAAAATAATTTAAAAAGCAACAACTAGAAGTTCTTTAAACGTGTAAGCTGTTATTGTTGATCGAAATGTATTAGGGATAAACTGAATAAACCTTCCGAGCTTAGTTGCGCAAAAAAAGTCACCCCAAGAAAACTTGAAAAGTATTGAAAAAAATAAGTAAGACTTTCAATAGAATAACAATAACAGGTAAAAAAAAAAACGTTTTAAGAAATCATGCAGTCAGCTACGCAACAATCAGCTACGCAAAACAAATCTAATATTTATTTATGGCTTTTATTAAGAAATTTTTACAGCTTTTTAAGGTGATTTTTAAATTACTTGATCACTGCTAAATGTCTAGACGCTTCTATCGCTTTGATATTATGCAATATTTGGCGAAAGCTGCTCACCTACAACGTTACCGTCTAAAACCTGAAAGTAATGGCATTTATGCAATTCTTTAATTTTTTTTGTTTTCTTAAAAAAGGTGCTCAAACCAAGAGAGTTGTTTATCTCTAGCTTTTCTTTATCAGTCAGTAATATAACGGTAATTTTTAAATTGTTTGTTGCGGCTGCCAAATCGCTAGCACTAGAAATTATATATTTTTCAGTTAAAACATTTTTTCTGGCAACACGTTTTACAGTGGCTCCAATTCCATCCACAACTCCTTTTCCATGCATTGCAGCAAAAAAATGCCAGTGCATTTTAATTGTATGCTTTTTTTCTAAAATTTTCATTGATGCCAAAATATATTTATTTTTAAATTGTGATGTTGCGTTGTCACTGAAAATATGAACTTCTGTAATATCGTCTGATAGAAGCTCGATAATTTTATTTATGTTTGGAACAACAGATAATTTTGTATGATCGCTTGAATCACAAACTAGCGCAAAAGATTTAATTTGACGATGCCAAACTGCACATGTAAATATAGAAATGTGATTTTGACCGAAATGAGCTGCTTGCGTTTCATTTTGGTAAATACAAGTATAATTTTCTGCCCAGTCAACTTGAATAACAGCCTTATTTGAGTCTTTTTGAATCGCTGATTCTATATTAAATTTAAATACAGACGATTGACTGCTCTTGACATTACAATGAATAATAAACTTTGCATGCATTTCTTTAATATGTGAAAATAAAACTGCAATTGTTCCTTCTTTTTTAACCTTTTCTATTTTGATATACGATTTTGCTTGAGGTTTCTGCCACTGATTCCATGAAACATCTAACTCAAATTGTTCGAACTGAAGTAATAATTTATCAAACATATTACAAACAGTACATTCTTTGCAAACGGCATTGAAGCATTGTTTTGTTGGTTTTTCACAAATAAAGTTTAGAATCATAGAGTTTCCCGTTTTAATTGTAGTGAATATATCTGAACCCCGCGAAAGTGATTCAAGAGCATAACGCATATTTTCATGTAACATGCAAACGCACATGTTATGAGGAATTGATGATACACATCGAACGTAAATTGGTCTCAACGTACAAAATTTTGACAGGCTTAATTTAATATCTGCATTGTTTAGCTTAAACTCTTCGAAAGCTTCTTTTAGCGTATATAACATGTGTCGAATTTGAACACGCACCTTTTTTTCTCCTATCACTACAGAAGTATAATCTGCTGTTCTTGGGGATATTTGACTTATTTCATCGTCGCAATAAAAATTTTGTATAACCACTAAGTCTTTTTCTCGGAGACTGTTTGTTGATTTAGGAATTGAGTAAGTTAATGGTTGAGTTTCATTGAGTAAACAACACAACAGTTCCTTTTTCTGAACAAGACTTTTGGGAAGAGAGCGATTCAATTTTTTTATATACTTTCCTTTAACTTGCACATTTGCAAATGATGAGTGATTTGATTCGAGAGATAAAGATGCGTCTTTTTGCCGCAGTCGAAATTTTCTCATTCTTTCTAAACTTTTTAATCTTTCAGCTGCAATTTTTCGAAAATCTTTTTTCCATCTTTGTCTTCGAAGTCTAGCATTTTCTTTAGCTTTGAATTTCTTTTCTTCATGATTTCTACTCATGTAATTCTTTTGATTCATTGCTTTTCTATTTTTTATTTTTATAGCTGTAATAAAAAAAGTAAACATTCAAATAAATGTAAAAATTACTTAAAAACTCTATAAAAACACAATGCTCACCTTTTTTATTTTCATTGGATGCGCAAGCAACTGGTTCCTGCAGTGATTCCATATCTTTATATTGACTATAAAGTCTTTTGGAGTTTTAAATAATTTCTAATTGACTATAAATGTTTTGAAGTTCAAAATAGTTTGGGCAAAACTATTTGTTGCATTTAAAAAAATTGACAAAATTTGCGACATTTAAATGTTTAGTTTTGGCAGTCAGCTACGCAACAGGAAGTTGAGTGGGTTTTTTTTAACTATTTGATGCCAATTTTTTTTAATTATTGCAAAACCTTAATATGGCTAATTAGTTGACGTAAATAATCGACAAGGATTTAAAAAAAAAATTTAAATTGATGAAAAAAGACAACTTTTCCTTCCCAGCGGTCAGCTACGCATCATGATTGTGTAAGAAACTATTTTGCTTATATCGCGTGAAATAACTAAAAATTAAATGTTAGTGCTTTAACATATTAAACCAGCTTTGCAGCCGACCAATTTAAAACCAATTGGAAAAATTTTGGATCACTACAAGATTTTAAAAAAATAATGAAAGTTAAACACTTTTTCTTAAATGAAATTATACTTTTTCCGTTTACTTTAAAATCTATAAATAGCTTGTTCAATTTTTTTTTTTTTTTCTTTAATTATTTTTTTTAACATTTAAGACTATATACTTATAGTAATGGAAAAAAAAATTCGTTATTTTTATTTTTTAAAACGAGATTTGTTTTAATGACCGCGTGGAACTCTACATTTATATATTGTTATTATATTTTTTCTTTGATAGAGAAATTATTATTTTGTGCATACAGTTACCTAATATGGTTAGAAAATACAACCGTCTAACTCATCGACAATCCTGGGAAATTTAATGAAAGCAGCTATTGAATCAGTAATAAAGAAGGAAATGGGGCATAAGAAGGCATCGTTAATGTTTTATATCCCAACAACGACACTGCGAGACAGAATAAAAAGACTTTAGCAAGGGAGTTAAGAACTAAGTAGTTGTTCAGTAAAAAAACCTGGAAATTTTAAATCAGTTTCTAACCTTGAACAAGAGTAAGAGTTAGCTAAACACCTAATTTTTCTAGAAAGTTGCTTGTTTCCAGTTACAATGAAAGATTTGAGAGAATTGGCATTTCAGCTAGCTGAAAAGAACAAGATGTCACATAGCTTTAACAAAAAAACAGGAATGGCAGGCTACCAGTGGGCAGAAAGCTTTTTAAAACGCAATCCTGTTATTTCTTTGCGTATGCCAGAGGGAACTTCTGGAGCTAGAGCAATAGGATTTAACCGACCTGCTGTGAATAAAATTTTTGAACTATTGACTAAAAGCATAGATGAAAATAACATAACTCCAAATAATATATATAATGTTAACATTAATTTCTTCAGAACCAAAAAAAGTGTCAAAAGTAGTTGCTAAGATGGGAAAAAACAAGTTGGAACTCTAACATCAGCTGAACGAGGGAAAATCATAACAATCAAAATGTGTATGAGTGCCTCTGGTATATACGTGCCCCCTTGATTATTTCCCCCCATGTTAGAGCTCCCAAGAATGTTAATATTATCGAAAAAGCTCCTCCGGGTATTATTGCATCATATCACCCTAGTGGTTGGATGCAAACAGATATATTTTTGAAGTGGTTTGACCATTTTCTGTCCTTTGTAATGCCATCCAAAAAAAGACCTGTACTGCTATTATTAGATGGTCATGCAACACATACAAAAAATATGGAGTTCATAATGAAAGCATGTGAAAATTGTGTTACTGTTATTTGCTTTCCACCACATTGTTCACACCATCTGCAGCCACTAGATATCTCCTTCATGGCACCATTTAGTAGCAACTATTCTAACGAAGTTCGAATTTGGCTGCGTACACATTATCCTAGAGTTGTGACCAAATATCAGATTCCAGAACTATTTGGAATAGCTTTTATGAAATCTGCAAACATGTTGACAGCTGTAAATTGTTTTAGAAAAACTGGAATAAGTCCACTTAATCCTGAAGTTTTTGATGATTGGATGTTTGAGCCTTCAGAAGCAACCAACAGGTCATTTCCTGAGATGGATTCAGCAACACCAAATCTAACTATCAAGTCTCAAACACAAACTATTTCACTGCAAGAATTATCCCTGACATCTTGCTCTGAATCAGAAACTTCGTCTTCGACATCTATGGCTTCTTTCACAATTGCTTCATCTGCAAAAATTGTAAGTATTTCAAATAAGAAAACTCAGCAAACTCGCAAACGATGCCAAAAGGGCAAAACAGCTATACTCACCAGTTCACCATATAAAGAGGAACTGGCAAAAAAGATGGTTATAAAAACTAAAAAAAACAGTCAACAAGACGGTAGAAACAAAAAATGATACACCTGCAGAAATTGTACCACGAAAAGTATACCCCCAGTTATTTTTGGGATTTTTGTTTAATAACCTTTTCAAAAACTGTTGTGTTTTTTTCTATATTGCTAAAATTAAAAGCTTTTTTTTTGTTGTTGTTGCTGTTTGTTGAAAAACACTGATAAAAAAACACAGGTCGGTTTTATTTTCATATTTCATTAATCTAAAGCTTAAGGGGGCATTAATCTAAAGCTTACGGGGGTATATATATATATATATATATATATATATATATATATATATATATATATATATATATATATATATATATATATATATATATATATATATATATATATATATTTTAGGGTGCAGTTGTGCCTCTCTATAGGGGCACAACCGTTTTTTTTACTAAGTGTAATTTTCGTGTTATAACGTTTTCAAAAACCGTTTTATTTTTTTCTTTATTGCAGCAATTTAAAGCTTAATGATGTGTTTATCGAAATACACTGTTAAAAAAACGCATGCCGTTTTTATTTTCATAGTCCATTAATCTAAACGTTACGAGGGCTGTTATGCCCCCACTTCCCCTATGTATATATATATATATATATATATATATATATATATATATATATATATATATATATATATATATATATATATATATATATATATATATATATATATATATATATATATATATATATATATATATATATATATATATATATATATATATATATATATATTCATTGCCACTATTGATATATGATATTATAATAGTAGAAATATAATTTATATCCATATCAATAACTAATTAACAGATTTAAAAACAACACATTTGGAAAACATCAAGTTAAAACTTTTTTTGTAATTCGTATAAGTTATTCCAAGGGAGTTAATATATTATGGGGAGTTGATTTGTTTCGCCGACAGGGGTTAATTTATTTCAAGGGGAGTTAATCTATTTCGAAATAGATTAACTCCCCTGGTAATTTTTTACGCAACGGGAGTTAATTTATTATGGGGGTTAATTTATTTCATGACACCGGCTCCGGTCGAAACTTTAATGTTATATTTTTATGTTGTAAAAACATTGTAAAAGCTTTTTTTTTAATGACGAAAATAAATAAAAAAAGTTATCTGTATTATTTAAGCATGATTAGTTAAGACTGACTTCTAATGAAAAAAGCAAAATCTTAAATTAATTTAAAAAAAAATAATTAAAAATATGTAAAGTATATTAATAAAAACATTTAATTTAATTTCAATATAATTTAATTTTGACGACAATAAAAACCGGGTTGCGTAATTAAAAAAAGATTTTCTAATCGATTGATTTCAAAATATAAACTTTGATTTAAAATGTTTTAAAAAAATGGCGAATTTTTGATGTGTAATTTTTTAAACTTCAACAAAAAAAAATGGCGTTTTTTAGTGTAATTTTTTAAACTTCAACAGCGAATTAGAGCACTTTTTGTTAATTTTCAGACCTATGTTTTTATACGATTCTTAATCAGCATAAAATTCTCTATCATAATCAGCAATAAAAAAAAGGGGGGAGAAACTGCAGTAGCGCCATATTATTTTCAGTTACTGAAAACAAATTGGAGAATCGGCTTCTGAAATTCGAGCACACCATTTTCAAAGATTTATCACTCAAGCGTAGATACCAATCATATAATTCTTTATTAATCATTATGATAAGGCTAATTTTATACAAATATTGTATTATACAATTAAATTATTATATTGTTTTTGCAAATTAGTTACCGAAATAATTTTTGAAATAATATTAAGACGGACTGAAAGGAAGAAGAGGATGGGATTTAGTAGGTTTTAACTTAAATTTAAAAATTAAGCTAAATACCCGTATATTAGCAAAAACTTTTTTTAAAGTTATTTTAGACCCACTTATTCATTACAAAACCAAAAAAAAAAAAAAAAAATAGAAAGAAAGAAAAATAGTTATATATTATTTTAAAGGATGCTAAAACGCAAATAAAATAACTTTAAGCTAAAATAATTACAAAAACTTAATTAAAACCGCTCCTACAGCCAGATAAACTGATATTGAAAATTCTAGCAAATATTTTATGAAAGATTAATCATTTTACTTTTCGTAAAACTTTTTACTATGGCATTATAGATTAAAAAAATTGGTCTAAATTTAATCTGAAAAAGTCTTCTTTATATATAAAAAACTTCGCAAATTTTGTCTACGGAATTTGTCACGTGACTGAAGTGCCTATTTCTGGATTTAAAAAATATATTTCTCGATTTGAAAAGTATTTCTTTGATGAGTTATCTCGGCTTCCATAGGTTTTTAAGTCTACATTAAATACTAATTCATTCCTCCTATTTAATAAGTAATAAGTTTAACTTATTAATTAAGTAACTGATTAAATGAGAGAAAATAGTATCCCTACTTAAATAAGTTTATTTCTCTATTTTAAATAAACAATTTCGGAAAAGAATGTCTCGATTTTAAATAAACAATTTCGGAAATAAATGATTTAACTCTTTTTAAAGAGAGGATGAAATAAGGAAAATTTCGTTTCACTTGCGTTAAGAGAGAGTTTATTTGCCCTATTCCATTCTGAAATTTTTTCTAATTCTTTGTTCATTTTTGTTTGCGAATAAATTTTCCTTAGATAAAAAAGTTGCAATCGTCAGCTAACATTATAATTAAAATTCTTTTTGATGCCATACAGAGATCTTTGTTTTATTATTTTTTATTTTATACTTTTTCTTTGTTTTTTTTAACCTTGAGGATAAAATATTTGCAAACAGTACAATTGTTAGAAAATTGATAGCTACACTGTCACCTCGACGTCCGTCTTAGCAATCTTTTTTTTCAAAGTGAGTAATTGTTTTAACACAATAACTTCACTATTGTACTTTGCTTTAAAACCTTACGAAATCATGCTTACCACTTAACTCAAGTGTATACTTATAAGTTAATACAGTTTGTTTTCATTTTTTAAATAAATAAATAAAAAGCGCACTATTTGAATTATTAGTCAAGATTATTATTAAAGTTGAAAAAATAGACTGAAAAAGAGTTTGTTGTTCTTAGCTATATAATAATAGCAAAAATTGCTAATGTTGCTATGTTTATATACATGCATATTATTTTTAAGAATAACAACTTTTATAAAAAAATTTGAAAAGTTTTGCTTGGCTCCTAATAGCTCTGGGCTCTACCGCGGCCGCGGACCCTGCGGGAGGGCCCAGAGTAGTTACGCAACTGCTTCGTGCCTGATTTCACTTTTTTGAGAGGGACCTTCAGCAATCTCGATCAATGCTGTCAAAATTGCTTTAAAAGAATTGAGAACGGCGTTGGTGACATTTGCGTGAGCCTCCCAACGCGATTTTGATAATTATTTGATTACTCTTTTGTTCCCGATGTGTCGTTTTAAGACATCCCAGCGATGCGTCGAAGCAAGTAACCAGCATTTTATAGAAGTTTGGAACATAAAAATGCTCGTTTGTTCCGCAAAAAGGTAAACCTTGTTCAGATAACGTAATAATGACTGGTATAAGACGTTTAAATACTTCTTTCCAGTAATTTTGTACCGTTTGGAATTGAAGTTAAAGGGTGTCACTCGCAACAGAGCTGTGTTTTCACCGAATTTTGTGTCAACATGCATTCTTGGAGAAGAGATTCATTTTCATGTTGATTTATTTGAAAAATATTCTTCGAATCATTAAATCCATCGCTAGTGAGTTTATTAGATTTTTTTTAGACACAAAAAGTTTACAAGGGAAACAGTACACACAACCAGTTGTTGGGGAATGAGCCATTCTCGCAAAAACTTCGCCATTTACTTTCTTTTGTAGTATTTTTTTTTTCCACATAAAATGTGCTCTCTGAACAATACCGTGTCTTAGACGGTATTGTTCAGAGAGCACATTTTATAGGGATTTTAAATAAATTAGAAAGTAAAAACTTTTACCTATGCCTACAAGCAGAAACCAATTCACTTTTTTTATTAAGTAGTAAACCACTATCAAAATTCATAATAAAATATTTTTCACTAATTCAAAGGTTACACTTTTTTGTATATGGATTATAAGATTGGCATCTTTTAATTATGTTCCACTTAATTATAGGCATGTTACCTGCGTCTTTGTGTTTCCAGATTTCTTTGGAAAGTTCTGTATCATTTCTATACTTGATTGCATTAAATGATTTAAGGTGGTTTGCAAATCTGAGCTTGAATACATTTTCACTGATACCGATGTAAGATTTTTCCGTAAGACAGGGATTAGGTGATGATAAAGTGGCTTTATATACAACGTTTTTTGATAGACATTCGTTATTTAACGGGCATGCTGTTTTCTTAATGCAGTTGCAATTTATATCATTAGTGGTGAGTTTGTTGCACAAAGTTTGTTGGTTGTGTGAATTAATAATAGATCGAATATTTGGCATGCAGCTGTAACTAACTTTTATTGTGTTTCTGTTGAAAATTTTGTGGAGTTTATGATGTAATGGAAAATGTAAGTCAATTAAGTTTAAGAAAAGGTGTCCAATTTTTGTTACCACATTTTTACTGAAAGGAGGATTAAACCATATTATATTTCTTTTTCGTTTATTAGTATTAGAAGGATTTAGATTTGAATGATATTGGAGATTGGTGGGAAATCCAGACTTTTCTAATGCGTCTTTATAAATAGGAGCAGACTTTTGGAAAATTTTTTCGTTTGAAGAATTGGAAGATAATCTATGTTCAATTGAGGTTGGTTATTGTTTTAAAATGCTTGGTGGATGGTTGGAACTAACATGGATATTTTTTGGTGGATGGTTGGAACTAACATGGATATTTATATTTAGTGTACTGACGTCAGATGTAGTTGCAACGCTAAATTTGTATTTTTTATAACGGTTTTTATTTTATATTTGTATAATATGGCTGATGATTGCCGAATGGCATGAAAATTCAAGTTCCATTATAAAGTTGTATTTTCTCATTTAAAATATTTTAATATTATTTGATCTATTTTTTTCAAAAAGATATTGATCACTCTTAAACAGACAAGAGTTGTATTTCCAGCAATATACAACATTTATCAATATATATATATATATATATATATATATATATATATATATATATATATATATATATATATATTGATATTTGAGGCTGTTTTGTATTATAATAATAAAACAAAACTCATAGTCGTAAAAGAGTGCTCAATATTAAAAAGATACTTCAAATAGAGCGATATACATATATATTAACGAAGAAAAAACAACAACTGTTGTTGTTTTTTCTTCGTTAATATATATGTATATATATATATATATATATATACATATATATATATATATATATATATATATATATATATATATATATATATATATATATATATATATATATATATATATATATTTAAAATATAAAGCATAAAACAACAGCTGCGTACAAAATAAATTTTTTTCAAAAATTTATTTTGTACGCAGATTCAGGAGATTTGTTGTGATTCAGGAGATTTGTTGTGGGGTATCTAACTGAGTTTGCGATGAATTTAAGATTCCAGATTTTACTCTATTTTTATTCAATCCGTTTGATTGTCTTTGTTTATTGTAAGTCATTTTATAAAGTTTATCAAATTTATCTTTTAAATGTTTCTTTTTAATTTCGAAATGATGTTTTTTCGATTTTTCAGTAACATTTTTAATAATTTTGTAATGATTAAGTGTCAAAACTTTTCCTAAATTATATCAAATATTTTTTATGACATTCTTACTTAAAAAATCTATATTTTGCTTCGTTTCGGGCGTGTATCAATAACTTTCTATGATATTCTTTTGTAATATTTTTTGCTTTTTTCGATTTAATTGGTGATCTTACTTTTAACGATGGTGGAATTATATGATTGGAAACGCACTTTTGAAGGAAGATTAATTGGTTTTTTGATATTGCATTTCTAATTTTTTGTTCCTGAAGTTTTACTGTAGAATTATATATCTTCTTTCTGTTAGAATTAGTAATTAAATGTTTCAATGTCATATCTTGTTGTACGTGATATATATATATATATATATATATATATATATATATATATATATATATATATATATATATATATATATATATATATATATATATATATATATATATACATATATCTTCTGGGGACTTTTTGATGTAGTGATTGGACAGAATACTTCTCAGTCTTTGCTTTCCATTCATATGACAAAACGTGCTGTTCATACTATTGAATTCGGCATGCATGTTTTCTAAATAAAAGTTACTCGTATTGAAATTATTCTTGGATTGGTGTTCATTATTATATCTTTGTTTTTTAATTTTTTATAGAAAGAGCCATTGATGAGTTGATGAGTTACTTTCGTAAAGCATGGCCCAATAAGGTCATTACTTCAAAAATGCATTTGTTAGAATTGTAATTAGAAATGCAATTGTGTAGATTTTATTTGAAATTGGAATTCGGGTCTTGACATTTATTTATTATTTATTCATTAGCTAAACAGTATCCTAGATCTTTGTGATTCAATACCTAAGATAGTAAGTGATCTTGGATTTATTAGTACAGATGTTAATAACGAGGTAATGGTCTTGTTGGTCAAATCTGATGCAGAAAAGATTCGACAAAACGTGAGTAAAATTCTTATTAAAAATATAAAATCTAGATTATTGCCTCGTCATAATACAATTTAAAAAATGTAATTTCACCTAATTCTGATAATGGATTCTTATTGACTATTTTACTTAATTCATAAAGTTGTAGCATGTCGCGTATTTGGAGAACAAATCAACAAATTTCTCACTCAAGACCATTGCCTCGTTATTAACATCTGTACTAATAAATCTAAGATTACTTACTATCTTAGGTATTAAATCACAAAGATCTAGGATACTGTTTAGCTAATGAATAAAGAATAAATTTTAGAACACATTTACAAAATTAATGCTTAATAACCTTATGTATTTATGAACTTATGCATTTGAGAAGATATTTTTGAGAAAAATATGCTAAAATATGTATAGAAAAACCTTCATCATTTTATGAACATGATTCCCAATAAAACATTTTCCATGATAAGCTTGTCTTTGAATATTAAGACCTTATAGAATTTCATCAAGTTTTTAACAAGTAATCCATGAGATTGTTTAAATGTTTTAGATCTTAACTCTTCTAATTCAATCAGCTATATATAAAAAGTATATATAAACACACACAAAATTTATTATTACACATGCATACAGGGATCTCTTAAATTGATTAATGCTTCATAAACAGATGTGTGAAAAATTTATTTCATTATTTCGAATATTAACCTTAGCATTTTTTTTTCTCCACATAATGAACTTCTCTGGGCTGAAATATTTCACAGAGAATTTCTTTATTTTCAGGAGAATAGAGAACATGCATTGCATTGCTTCATAAATTAGAAAAGTTTTTTCACAATATTTATTAATAACTTTTCCTCCTTCGTATATTTTTGACTGAACTGCAATATATTCGTCAAAATTTCTGTTGTTTAAAGTTTGATTTGTTATACACATTTTAGCTGCAATTTTTACATCTATGAGATGACAGCCATCTTCAAGCATATTAAAAAATTTAAGATAAATTCCCAATGAGATATGTAATGATGGAATACATACCTAAATTCATGAAATCAATAAAAAAAAATTAAAATTATTCAAATAAGCAAAAATGTAATATATTAAAAAAAATATAATACTTGTGTTATAAGAATATTGAAAAGTGGCGAATCATTGACATTATTATAATACTTTGCTAATTTTGGTATTTGACCTTATGGAATAAATTTTTGGAAATCTGCATCAAGTGTTTCCAGAGTACGTTTGGAACCACTGTGTTTATGTTGAGAATGACTCGTTTTCATATCTTCACGAGTTATATGACAAAACAAGCAAGCAGTCGACCTAAATGTAATAATATCATTTTGAATATACAATGTAAAAAATCATAAAACAAAACTAAATAATATAATAAATAACTTTATAAATATTGATTTGCAGAATTTTATAGTTTTATTTAATACCATTTGCACCAGTGATTCTGATGTGATGTTGAACATAAAAATTCGTAATCACTTTTATTTTTTTCTCACCAAAATTGTTTTTTTAAAATAGGGTTTTCTTTTATTTAATAATATATTAAAACAATATGACAAAAAAACCTACTTCCAACACAGCGACTTACCCACTTCTTGATCCAACACAGTGACTGACCAATATCTTGAGAGATCCACAACAAGGTTGGGTTTTTACTCTTTTGCTTCAAATATACTGAAAACACTTGAGTTTCTCTTGGCATTTGGCTTATCAACATTCACAATTCGATAACACATATTAAATGATCCAGCACCATTATCACCACCAAATTTAATGTGAATATATATATATATATATATATATATATATATATATATATATATATATATATATATATATATATATATATATGTATATATATATATATATGTATATATATATATATATGTATATATATATATACAGGCCCTATCAGAGGGGGAGCCACATGGGCCATATGACCTGGGCCTCCGATTTTGTTGGGGCATTTGTTAAACACGAAAATAAATATCAAAGTAATTATTTTAATCTAATCTTATTCTAAACAATTTAACTTTAGGTTAACTTAAAATAATAAATTAATTTCTTTTTCATAATTACACATTTCCAAACCTAAATTTGACATGATAAAGATTACGTCATGTAATGATGCAATTAACCCTCCGTCGGGCGCTTGATCAAATTGATACAATTCAATTACTTTTAACTCGTACGAGTTTTTAAGATATGACTAAGTGTTCTGCTTTTTAGTAGCTTCATTTTTTCTTATATTTTTTAGTTGAACTTCATCCAACAAAAATAGATCAATTTGTTTTGAACTGTTTCTTATCATTTTGTATAAAATTGATATATTGCGCTTTTGTACATTGCGTTTTGTACGTTACATTTTGTAACTTTGAGAATAGTAATACTTTTTTGTTCTGGTAAATATTTTTTAATTTTTAAACATAATTCATTTTATAAATTTGTATAAGTTCGATTGATGTATAAATTTATTATATTTTCAAATTTCAATATTATTTCCAGACACCATTAAAATGAAGAGAAAATTTGATAGTGGTGCAAGTAAAAGGCGGCGGAGAAAAGAATTAGCCAAAGAAGCATGCACCAACTCAAAGAAAATATATTCGTTTTTAAAAAAATCACAAAACACAGTTCAAATTGAACAAGCAAACCAAACTCAAAGTGTGAGTGACAATGGTAACATTGAAAATATAGTTGTTCCAATTGCAGAAGACCCAATTTTGGACCAACAACCAGCAGGAAATTTAAATATTATAAACTAGGAACGGGTTGAAACCGAAATCTCATTACAGAAAAATGCAGGTGAAAATAAAATTCGAGATATGGAAACAGAGATAACTGATCCGATTCATCAAGGTAATCCGTTCAATTTTATTGACATTGGGATTATCAACAAGAAAAATTCTTGTCAAGTGAACTCTTTTCTTAAGATTACTTGCTTTGAAATTCCAAATAATATTGTTAAAGACTCTAATCATCGTGCATTTCCTTATCGTTTTTTAAACAAAACTCTTGCAAATGGAAAAACATGCAAAAGAGACTGGTTGTGCTGGAGAGTTGAAAACAATCTTTGTATTGTGCACCATGTTTCCTTTTGAACAAAAATGCTGCAAATGTGTCATTTTTCTCTAGTTCTGCCTGATGGGGCATCAGTAGAGGTTGGAGAAGATTGAAAGATCGTATTCTGTCGCACGAAAGTTCAATTTACCATAAAGAAAACTATGTTGTATGGAAATCTGCTAGTAGAGCAGCATTATGTGAAAATTCAGTGGATAATTTACTTTTATCAGAATTCAAGACTGAAATTGAAAATTGGAAAAAATTATTCCAACGTATTGTAGATGTTATTATTTTTCTTTCTGAACGTGGATTAGCACTTTTTGGTTCTAACCAACGAATAGGTGATCGAGCGAATGGAAACTTTTTAAGTATTATTGAGCTTCTTAGCAAATATGACCCACTTTTAGCTGAGCATGTTAAACATGTTCGAGAATCACAACAGTGTAAGCAGCGAATGCAAGCTCATTATCTTTCAACACGAATTCAGAACGAATTTATTGATATTTGTGGTTCACATGTTCAAACAATAATCCTCCACGAAATTGTGAAAGCAAAATATTTTTCAATAATAGTTGATGCTACTGCAGATTGCTCGTACAAGGAGCAAACTACTCTGGTTATTCGTTTTGTTAAAATTTTAAATAATTCAAACTTTTCAGTTGAAGAAAGATTTATTTTATTTGACAATTTTTCAAAAAAAAACTGGAAGAGAAGTCGCTGCTCGAACACTAGAAATATTGAAAACTTTGAAGCTGGATTTCGAAGCCTGCATTGGTCAAGCTTACGACAACGGTGCTAATATGGCTGGAAAGTATAACGGGGTGCAAGCGGTTTTGATACAACAAAACCCAAACTGTATGTTTTCTAGCTGCAGAAATCACTCATTAAATTTAGTTAGTGTCGATTGCGCTGAATCATGCAAAGAAGCAGAAACGTATTTTGGAACAATTCAGCAAATGTACAATTTATTCAGTAGCAGTCCTCAAAGGTGGGAAATTTTAAAACAAAATCTTCCTGTTTCGTTGCATGGAATGTCCAAAACAAGATCGTCAGCACGGGTTGATGGTGTTAAACCAGTTGCATAATATTTGAACTCAGTAAGCAGTACTTTAAATGAACTTGGGGGGCTACATTTAACAGCCCAGGCTAAAATGGAACTCAATGCTATTCAAAAGTATATTTCCAAATTTGATTGCATTTTGATGTCGTCTATCTGGATGAAGCTACTCACAATGATTCATCAGACAAATCTAATCATCGAGGCACGCCAAGCCACTCTTGATATTGAAAAGGATACATTGAAAATCTATGTAATGACATTCAAAGGTTGCGTGAACAGTCTGATAAGATTTTAAATGAGTCAAAATTTGTTGCAAGAAATATTGGTGTTTCATGTGAGTTTTTAATCAGTCGTCATTTTCCAAGTCAAGATGATTCTGAGTTGTATTTCAAAATCAATGTATATTTTGTCATCATTGACTCAATTCAATCTGGCCTCACGCGACGATTTCAGTCGTTACAAGAAATTTCTAAACTTTTTGGATTTCTCTGGCAGTTTAAAAATTTGAATGACGAAGATCTTGTATTGGCTGCTCAAAATTTTCAGCACAAATATGACAAAGAAATCTCACAAGAACTTGAAAATGAGGTTTTATTTATTCAAAGAATCTATGGCGCTAATTTTAAACTAGACTGCACACCAAAAAAATTGCTGGAAGAAATACTTGGAGTTGGTCTTTCAGGTGTCTTTCCAAACATTACAATTGCATTTATATATATATATATATATATATATATATATATATATATATATATATATATATATATATATATATATATATATATATATATATATATATATATATATATATATATATATATATATATATATATATATATATTAGGGTGCATCCAACGCCCCATACATTCAAAAATTGATCTGTCCCTATTCTTAAAACTTTCTATTGGTTCTCACAAGACACCCTGTTAAATTTTTTCAAAATTGAATTAGATTTAGGGGGGCCACCTCAAGTCTGAAACTTGCAACAAGACCCTAAACAGAAGGAAAAAAAGTTTTTCAAAAGTATGTCATGTTGGGTCTCAAAAGAAGCGAAACTTTATAAAAATTTCAAAAATAGTTATCATTTTTTTGTTAAAAATACCTTGAAAATTTTCGACAAAAACATGAAAAAAAAGGTTTTTTTTAATTTTTTGTTAAAAAATAATAATTTTTATGCAATAAAACTTAGAATAATAATTCTTGTGTAAAATTTTGTTATTTTTGAAATTTTTATAAATTTTTGCTTCTTTTGAGACCCAACATGTCATACTTTTGAAAAACTTTTTTTCCTTCTGTTTAGGGTCTTGTTGCAAGTTTCAGACTTGAGGTGGCCCCCCTAAATCTCATTCAATTTTGAAAAAATTTAACAGGGTGTCTTGTGAGAACCAATAGAAAGTTTTAAGAATAGGGACAGGTCAATTTTTGAATGTATGGGGCGTTGGATGCACCCTAATATATATATATATATATATATATATATATATATATATATATATATATATATATATATATATATATATATATATATATCGGTAAATCAAAACCGTGCTCAGGTTCCCTGCCACACATGATCAAAGTAGATAACAATAATATAATTAATTCTCAAACAATAGCTCACGAATTTAACAAATTCTTTGTTGAAATTGGCCCTAAACTATCTAAATTAATTCCTAACACTGAAACATCATTTAAAGATTTTCTAGTACCGATGGATAATTGCATTCACTCGGATGAGTTATCTAAAGAGTTACTATTTGATGAGTTCGAAAAAGCCTTCAAAACACTAAAAAAAAAAAAAGCAGTTGGACCGGACGAAATCAATGGTAACATAATTATAGATTGCTATGAACAATTAAAATATATTCTTTTTAAAGTCTTTAAATCATCAATCGAACAAGGAGTCTTTCCTGATCAATTGAAAATTGCTAAAGTTATTCCACTATTTAAAGGTGGTGACAAATCTGACATTAGTAATTAACGGCCTATTTCTATCTTATCTATATTTTCAAAAATACTAGAAAGAATCATGTTCAATAGAGTATTTAATTATTTTAGTTTAAATAATTTATTATACAACAATCAGTTTGGCTTTAAGAAGAATAACTCAACCGAGCATGCAATTATTCAGTTGGTACGTGAGATTTCCAATTCTTTTGAAAAATCTCAATTTACAGTAGGAATTTTTATCGATCTTTCAAAAGCATTTGATACTGTGGATCATGATATTTTACTTTATAAACTTAATTATTACGGAATAAATGAAAGAGTTAGTAAATGGTTTCAAAGTTATTTATCCAACAGAAAACAATTTGTTTCTTGTAATGATCTTAATCATACACAGTTTTTAAATGTTTCCTGTGGTGTTCCGCAAGGTTCCATCTTAGGCCCTCTTTTATTCTTAATATATATCAACGACTTGCATAAAGCATCAAATCTTCTAAGTATTATGTTTGCTGATGACATAAACTTATTTCTATCTAACAGTGACATCTACCTACTATTCTCCGTTATGAACAAAGAACTTCAAAACATATCTAAATGGTTTAAAAGTAACAAATTAACATTAAATGTAAACAAAACAAAATGGATTTTTTTCCACCCGCTCTCCAAAAAACGTTCTCTACCCCAAAATTTACCAAAAATTTTTATTGACCATAATGAAATAAAAAGAGATTCTGTAACTAAATACCTGGGGGTTTTCATTGACGAGAACATCACATGGAAACATCATATTAACTATGTCTGCTCGAAAGTTTCAAAAAGTATTGGAATTCTATATAAGGCACGTACTCATTTAGATAAAAATAATTTAACTAAACTTTATTATTCTTTTATTCATAGTTATATAAGTTATGGAATTATTGCCTGGGGTAGTACTGATCAAAGCAAGTTACAATGTCTCCATCGCCGTCAGAAACATGCGATCCGTGTAATTAATTTTGCCGATCGGTTCTCAAATTCCTCAATATTTTTCAATCAAATGAAAATCCTCAATGTTTATAAACTAAACGTATATAAAAATTTATCTTTTGTTTATATGTGGAAGTATGATTTATCTCCTTTAATTTTTAAAGACCTTTTTATTTTGAAACCTCTAAGCAAGTTTAACATGAGGAATAATAACTATTTAAATAAACCACTCTGTCGAACAAAGTTCAATCAATTCTGTATCACTTATCGTGCAGCTCATCTCTGGAACAAAATTATTTTGCCTAACTTCGGCTTACCCCTAACTTATTCTGCTTTTAAAATTAAATTAAAAGATCTCATTCTCTCTATTGAAAATATCTTGGAATATTTTTAATTTGTCTTATGATATATAATAATTTTGAAATGTATGTTCAATCTTTGTTTTATTCTTGTTGACAATTTGTTTCTATTTATCTAAGTACTATTTTAATATTTTTATGTTAATTTTTTACGTTCTCTTATTGTAAAAAGGCGTTTTTATAATACTTTATGTACTCTGTTTTGTAAAAGGCTTCTGACGATATGATCATTTGATCTTCTTTTAGAAGCCTTGTTTGTATTTGAAAAAAATATGTAATTTATATATATTACGTCAAATGTAAACAAAAAAATTTGTATGCGAATATATATATATATATATATATATATATATATATATATATATATATATATATATATATATATATATATATATATATATATATATATATATATATATATATATATATATATATATATATATATATAGTATAATAATTACCTTTTTAGCATTTTCAGTTTGTTTATTATATGAGATGGAAAATATTTAATGTATCATTTATTAGAGCATTTTTTAATTTAAATGAATCAATAGAATCCTTTAAGGGAAAGTTAAATAGTGCATTACAAACTACCCAATCTTTTTCTAGGCCAAGATTTAGCTACTTTGACTCGTTGCTTTTTGCTTGATGCATATTTAATATCTCTTGTTTTAAGCCATCTAAAAAAAAATTTTGAACAATTTGAATTCAAATACTTTTTTATTTATTAGCAATTTTATTTAAAATTCATGGGATCAAATTTGAAATATTTTACCTTGCAAGTATCTTCATGTTTGAATAGGTGATTCCCATATGAGCTTTCATGCTAACCATTTCTTACGCACTTGTTACTGACGAAGGAATGTTCGAAATTTTTAATATTTTAATTTGATCTTTTTCTCCAAATGAATTTAAAATAGCAGAGTTTTATTGAAGTTGTGAGGTGCTGGCTAAACCAGGTATCAAATTTAAAGAGTTTATAATAGTTAAATGTCTTTTCTTAATTGTCCTCTTACTGATATCTGAATCGTCTTTATATGCCATTGAATTGGAAGTAAATTGCAAAGGCTAGAAAGAATTGAAATCAAATTATATTTTAATATTTATAACAACAACTACAACAAATTTTTTCATGCATTTAAAATCTGTTTACCCTTAGTCCTCCAGAAGGAAAAGCAAAAAAGTTTGATTCAGAGTTAACTATCTTTTGCTTTATAACATGCAATGCAGCATCTTCTACAATCCGTGGAACAGCATTTCTTTTAATAAAAATATATCAGAAAGAGTTGTATTAAGTCCATTCGGAATGTTTCTGCAAAGAGTTTGCAACAATTTTTCACCTACACAATCTTCTTCATGTAGTTTTTTAGGCTCATTGTCGTTAACTGCATACTTTAATTTGCATTTCTTATAACAATCTAAAAGAATGTGCTCTATCATTTGTGTTAAATTAACAGAATTTAAAATTGAACTTAAAGGAGTATTTTGTCGACAAATAAGGCATTTAGCTTCTGTTTCCAACTTTCCTTCGATCTCAATGAATATACACACTGAGCAAAATGAATGTTGACACTCTTTTAATATAAGTGGCTTATATATAATGTTGTTGCATAACTTGCAAATGCAAAAGTTTAAATGGGGATTTGATACAGGATCAATAACAGTTACATTTAAACGTAACGTTGGTTTTGGTATAGTATAAACAAAGTCATTTAAGATTGGCCTTGTCCATCTCTTCTGATTTTGTTCCATGATACATGGTCAATTAGGTTTACTTTTTCTAACTTTCCTTTCAGAAACTTGGGGGAAACAAGAACAATTGTTTGCACATGGTAATGGCCAAATGACAGGTTCAATACTACAAGTTAGACCTTTTCCAATGTTTCTTAAATTGGTATAGCATCTATAACACATTTTTTGTGGGTGAATTTTCTTATTGTTAATGCTGGTGTTTATATAATAGGAATTTTAAATTCTTTTGGAATAATTATATACATCAATTGGATCTTTTGATATATCTTCTCATATTCTACAAATTAGATTTAATTTGGTTGCATGGTCCATGTTTAAAAGATATCTAAATATAGCAGTTATGTAAGATAAATAAAAAATTTGCCTTAAAACAAATTACCGGTCTCTAGAATCAACTTTAAAAAGAGATCAATAAAACGAAGAAAGCAAAACTCAGCAAAAAAAAATTTTTTTTATTATAACATAGCTGATTAAAAAACACTACATTTCAAGAAAAAAAAAAGTCACATTTCAATTTAAACGTTTTCATTAAAAATCATAACTTCAACAGCAAAATTTGTAATACAAAGATTTATCTGCTAACTCTGAAACAGATTATATAAAGTTTGAAATATTAAACTTTATAATTCAAGTTAAAGTAGCTAAGCTTCAGAAAGTAGTAATCTAAAAAAGCTATGCGGTAGTGGTAGAGCGCTCGCTCCGAGTTCGATCCCCACCACGTCCCTGGTAGTACCGCGCTCAACTCGTTTCTCCGCCCAGCAGCCTTGTTTGTCAAGGTTTGAGTTTCGGAGTCATAGAGTTGAGAGCGGGTTTTACCACATAAGTTGTTCCTCGGCCTTGAGGAGGTGACTTAACACACACAAAAAAAATGCTTTTATTTTCTTATATCAACAACTGCTGACTGCGCATGCTCAGATAAAGTTCCAATAAATATCAATTTAAAACTGCCGTGCTGCGCAACGCTTGAAGATTTGTCTAAATGGACCTTTCCCATAAATCAGCAAAAACGCAATGCATTGTGGTAGTTGTATTCATTTAAATCAAAACAAATGTCGAAAAGCCTAATAAATTTTAACAGTGATGTTCAATTATGTGAAAACAGTGAGATTGAACTTTGTGAAAACAGTGAAATTGAACTTTATGAAAACAGCGAAGATGATAGTGAAATTACTCAAGGTGAACTCACTTTTAACGGAGAAGTTGAACTTTGCGAAAACAGTGAACCACTCTTTTCACAAAGTTTAACTTCACTCTTTTCACAGAATTCGATCTCACTGAGAGAAGTTGAACACAGTGAAGTTGACTTCAGTTCAACAAGTGGTGGATGTACTTGTTGTGTACCAAATTGTTTTAATAATTCTAAGCGTAATAAAAACTTATCATTTTATGTTATACCCAAGGAAAAAGTGTTAAGAAAGTTATGGTTAGCCAAAATTAGCAGAAAAGACTTTAGTCCTTCTTCTTCACACAGAGTTTGTTCAGCACACTTTCAAGGGAACAAAAAAACTTATACGAATAATGTTCCAACAATTATTCCAAAAACAGTTAAGCTAACTGCTCGTGTACCAAGGAAAACCAAAAATAGCCTTGGTTTAATACATAAAACAATACAAATACCTTATAGTGAAGAACCATCGACACCTGTTTTAAGCTACGAAGAAACATTAAAACAAGAAAATAAAATTCTTAAAGATCAAATTGAGGACATTATAAAAGAAAAACAAGCGTTAGAAAACACTCAAAAAGAAGCTATATGTAAGCTCAATGACAAAATACTTCTATCACAATTTACAGTTGAAAGGTTTAAACATAACAAAGAACATTTCAAATTTTACACAGGTTTTGAAAATTTTGAACTATTTAAAGTAGTCATGAAGTTTTTAGAACCAGAAATATATTCACTAAATTATTGGGGTTCAATGTCTACTGTTGCTGACAATTTAAGTGAAAATTCTTCATCTAAAACAAGAGGAAGATCACGTATATTAAACGTTGAAGAGGAATTTTTCATGGTGCTAATTCGACTACGTCGCGCCTTTCCTATAGAAGATTTAGCAATACGGTTTAATATTTCATCAAGCACTACCAGTAGGATATTAATTACTTGGTATGATTTTTTGCACATAAAATTTAGATCAATTCCAATATGGCCAACAAAAAAACTAGTTAATGAAACAATGCCTAGCTGCTTTAAAGATGTATACCCTAATACTCGTGTAATTATAGACTGTACAGAAATATTTACTGTGATGCCAACTAGCTATCGCACTCAATCAACTATGTTTTCAAAATATAAACATCATCACACAGCAAAGGGTTTGATTGGTATTGCACCGAGTGGTGCCATTACATTTGTATCTGATTTATATGCTGGAAGATCAAGTGATAAACAGATAACAAATCACTGTGGCATACTAAAATTATTAGAAAAAGGTGATAGCCTGATGGCTGATAGAGGTTTCGATAACGTAAATGACTTACCAAAAGGAATTAGTCTCAACATACCACCATTTCTTGAAGGCGATTTTCAACTTACATTGGAAAAAGAATTAGAAACAAGACGAATTGCATCTGTGCAAATTCATGTCGAACGTGCAATTGCAAGAATCAAAAACTACAGAATATTACAAAACACATTTCCACTTTCAATGGCTGCTGACATGAACAAAATATGGGTCATTTGTTATTTAGTTACTTTTCTGCCACCTCTAATAAAAACTGATAGCAAATAATGTAACCAGACAAAAAAAGAAACATTTTATAAATATTCTGTAAACGTTTATTTTACTTTAAATATTTCTGATGACATAAATTTGAAATAAAAATCTGTTAACTCTGGAAAAATAATTGTATTCCATAATTCCGCATCATACTCTATTGTTTCGATGTGCAATGATTTTTCTGTGTATACAATAAAATCAATTGTTTTAGCTTCTGTTAGTGCCATAACGCCTCGACACTGATAATAATAAGGATGGTTTCTTTTTAATTTTGGAGCACCATCGTTAAATTTCAAATAAAAGTTTTTATCTTGACACGCTTCTTTAATTGTTAAATGTTTTTTTGAAGAAGGACATTTCACTTCAAGTACTTTTTCAGCGCTAACTACTCCATCAGGGCTACAACCCAACCAAGGGCATTTTGGGTTTATAAAAAAACCACATCGAGTAACACTTGACTTCGTTATGTTTTCATATAGTTTTATTGCTATATCTTCATTAACCTTTCCCCACATACAGTTTTCTCCTGCTTTGATATTTTTTGTTTGTAAACATTTTTTTTAAATTGATGTAGGGTAAATTTTTTTCCACCTATTTATTACAATACCAAAATTTGAAGCTGTCAATCGTTTGCATCTTTCTTGATACCATAATGTACTTTCAGATTGTTTAACTGTATTGACTTCAATATTTTTAGCTTCCTCAATATCAACAATTAAATGTAATTCTACAAATGCTTTTTGTTCAGTAGACAAACAACTTAAATCAATCACCTTTTTTAAATTGTCAAATAGAGTAATAATAATCAATCGGTCATCTTTTTTACTAAAAGGTTCTGCAATATCATTGTCTATAAATGTTGACAGAGATGAATTAAAAAAGGAACATGCCTGAAAGTTATTATCACGAATTATTGAAGATATATATGTCCCCTGGCAGAGATTTTCTAAACCTTTACAAAGAGTTTGAAGTTGTAAAGTTGAGGTTTCGTAACAATTTGGTAATGAATGGTATCTACGTTTTCCTGAAACTAAAGGTCTTTTTCGAGTACTATTTTTGTCTTTAAAAGCGTCAGCTTTTTCAAAATTTAAGTTTGAAAACAAAATTGCTTCAGAGTTGGATGATTCAACTGGTACATGCCATATCTGTAAAACATCAGTACATGTTTCTGTTTCTGGGACCACTTTAATGTCTAACTCTTTATAATCAACTAGTTGATATAATGATGCAGCAACATGCTTACAACAGCCCCCCGCACCAGCTTTACAATCGCATTTCGAATAAAGTATTTCACCAGTAGATTGGCACAAGTGTATAAAAACTTCGTATTGTTTACGTTTCATAGAAGCAGCAACATTAGACTTAACAATAAACAAATTTATGGATGCTGTTACATTCGCTTTAACACATACATTTTTGACATAGTTTTCTTTAAATAAACGATAGCCAAGAGTTTGGTGTTTATTGGCTCCTTTTTTACAATTATCAATATGTATAGTATCATTAACAAGATATTTCTTGATAAAATTGTGAGATATATTTGGTAAAAGTGAAATGTCTCTTGACCAAGTTGATATACTCTTGTTTATAGATTCTTCTTCGTCAACAGCAATAAGCTCATCATGCTTAAGTTCCCGAAACATAGCTTTAGATGCCTGGCAAGAGTTCTGAAAAGAACTAGCATCAATTTTATTTTCTAAATTAGCATTAAAAGAACTAAACATTATAATAATATTCAATTCCTAGTACTTTAATCGGATTGTTTTGATTTAAATGAATACAACTACCACAATGCATTGCGCAGTTGCCGATTTAAGGGAAAGGTCCATTCAGTTTAAAAATGCATAATTCGTAACTTCGAATAATCGGCGCAAAGAGTTCGAAAGAGAAATAATTAAATATAAAATTCATATAAATGATCCATACGTCACTCCGCATAAAATTAGTTTTCGAAAAATATTATAGGTTTGACTAGTGTATTAATGTACTCTTTCTTAGCACAGTTAACAAATCTTCAGCTTGTCACTTATAAGTGAAATGGAAACAACTTGTGCGATATTTATTAACAAATATCTAGAAAGAAATGGACAGGTACAGTACGAACCCTGTACATTAACATTACCGACGTCTTCCCACGGAGATGCCGTATGTTAATTATTAGCATAGGCTAATTGAATAATTTCTTGCGGAACGGAAATAGCTGACGAGTCAACATTTTCTTTATCTAGCTATTAAACAGATACGTCCCATGTTTTCTTATTTTAAATAAGAAAATTCATTATAAAAATAACGTTGCCACGTCAACTATTGTTGACCTCCATTGCCAAAAAAAACTTCGTGCCCCACTTCTAGATATACTAAACCTTTGTTGTTCTAAAAATGTTTTAAAAAAACTTTGTTCTACAAAACATATTTCCCCATAATTTTATTCTTGAGACATTTTATGGTCATCTTAACAAAATTAATGAATGTTACAAGATTGCAGTATCTTTTAAACAAAGTTTCTATAGAAAAAAATATTAGTGTTAGTGACGGCAAAGGTAATCTTAAAGAGAATGAAATAATTTAATTGATATGACATTGAAAATGTTATAACATTGAAAGTTAAAATTATAAAATTTAAATAGTAATATGAACCGAAAACAGAAGAAATGATGACTAGGTACTATATAAATGTTTTTAATGCTTATTTGGTACCTACCTATTGATTTTATGACTAAGGGAAACAAAAAACAAAACAAATGATAAAAATATTTTATAAAAGATTTAACACTCTCCACAATCAACTATTAAAACAGGGGATGAGGTTTTGCCATTATTAGATCCAACCTTTTCGCATGCATCAATGACTTCCATCCCTGATACAACTTGTCCGAAAACAACATGTTTACCATCCAACCTTAATTTGAAAATAGAAATGCATAAATATACAATAAAATACAAAATATTTCATACTAGACATTAAACATTAATTACCCAACACATTAATGAAAGATAAGCCAATATAAATATATAATTAATATTAAATACTGATTAAATTATACCATGGAGTTTGAGCAGTACATATGAAGAATTGTGAGCCATTTGTGTTTGGTCCAGCATTGGCCATGGATAGAATTCCCTTACCAGTATGTTTTCTTTTGAAGTTCTCATCAGCAAACTTCTCACCATAAATTGATTTACCGCCAGTCCCATCTCCTCTGGTAAAGTCACCACCCTGGCACATGAACCCAGGAATAATACGATGAAACTTGCTACCTTTGTACCCAAATCCCTTTTCACCAGTGCACAATGCTCTGAAATTATCAGCTGTCTTTGGCACATCTTTATCAAAAAGCTAAAGTAAAGTTTGCTAAAATTTTTTATCGAAATTAAATTTATTGGCAGGGTTCATACTATATTTTCCTCATTTTACATAAAAATGACTTGTAAATGTTTTTGATGAATAATAGGGTAAACAAAAATTTACTATCAAGCTAGTTATTTTAAGCTGAAAGAATAAAAATTCAACATATTTGATACTTAAAACTGTTATAAAACAGCTATTGCATGATTACATAATAAATACAAACATATTTGTGATGTTGCCAATATAAAATAATTATAATAGATTTAGTATACTGCAGTATAACAGAATGTGTATACATCATGCAAAAAATAGGTGTAAATAAATAAGTACAATCCCAATGACCAACTACGAAAACAGCCATAAACACAATGTAAACCATAATCAAAAAAATTAAGTAAAGAGGAAAAAATAATTTTTATTCTTAAGCAGTATAAAATTTTTAACAACAATCAACTAAGGATTAAAAATCTAGATTAGAAAAGCTGTTAAATTTCTGAAAGTTTAAACATTGAATTTAACGGGAGAAATTAATGGCACTATAACACACACACATATATTATTATATATAAGCAGGGTATTCAGCCAAATATTTATACATGTCCCTGACTTTTTTTGAAAAATTAGACAAAATTCCCTGACCATTTTTAACAGTAGTTTTAATAAAATGTTTAAAATTACTATCTACTGTAATGGAAATACTAAAATTGTACATGCTTTGAATGACAAAACTTAGCTATTAGTTAAGTTGGATATTAGTATGGGTCTTATTATACATATTAGTATGGATCTTATTATTAAGGATGACTAAGAATGAACACAATGAAAGACATAAGTTTCAGAAAAAATAAATAGGTAACACCAATAAAAACATAATAACTTAATTGTAAAATAAGTAACTTCTTAACCTGAATTCCCTGATTGTAATTAAATAAATTAATGAATAAAAAACACAGCGAAAATGACCTTCTACAATTTAAAAGTTGTAGACAACACTTCAAAAAGTATACACTTATAAGCTAGCCAAAAAAGAAAATTTGTACATAGATCATTGAAACTATATTATGCAATAACTTTTAATTTTGCAACTTTGGATATTAAAACCTCAATATTTCTTTTAGAGTTACTTATCTATGAGTATAAACAGAAACTATTAAACATTTAATTCTTAAAAAAGTTTTCATAGAAAACAAATATCCTTTAGTTATTAAAACTTTATAAAAGTAGATTAAGACTAAATTTGTGTTTAAAAATGGATTTATAAAAAAAAATTACAACTGTTTTAAATTTAAAAAAACAACTGAAAGTGTATAAATTGGGTTAAACGTAACACACGAACACACATATCTTTGCATGTCTTAACGTAGGAGCTAGTTTATTTTGTTGCCATTTTACTACTGGTTTCTTAAAACCTTTTAAATGAATTACGATATTTTCATGTCGTAAAAAGGTGACTAAATCATATAAAAGTAGTAACTAAACTATATAAAAGTGTATATTTGTAACTTAACTAGAAGACAATTTTAAAAATCAATTCGATTAGAGATATTAAGTATCTTAGTCAAGACTTAATTCGACCAATACAAATATTAAGATAAAATAGTAATTTTAATGCTAAAAAGTAACTAAATTACTTCAAAAACAACACGTTTAGCAGCTCCTCCACCAATACTGATATCAAAATATGTTTTCATGATTGTGGCTTTGGTAGAATTCAAACGTTGTCCTAAACGAAAGACACTGAACACAACAGCCAGCTTCCCGCCTCGTGCACTTCAAAAGCGAAGGGTAATAGGTCGGACTCAATTAAATCTGAAAAATTATAGGCCATCACCGGCCGTCTAAAATAATGGAGAACAACAAAAATGTCATAACCACGATAATTAATAAAAGAGATAAAATATTCACTAAAGAAGATTGTATTAAGAATGTTTAACAAAAATTTCTCGTCACTATGTATTTATCATTTATTTTGCTGGTCACACTCGTGTGACTGTTATTTACGTCTTTAAGCATTTGTATCCACAAGTGTCTCAGCCATCATGCTAAGACAAATAATAGTTGAAATAAATAAGGGAGATACTAATCTATACAAAGCTGCGTTTAGTTTGTTGTATCTAGAGTAAAAATATTTGCGTTTTTATAATGGACCTGAGAGAGATTGTTTAGATTAATGTGATCATTTTAAAGCGATAATAATTTAAAACATTTTAATTTTAAAAATATTAAAAACTTGTATGTAAAGTGTGCGAACGTGTAATTGTAAAAGTGCTTGCGCGTGTGTGTGAGAGTAAAGCTTTAAGATCCCTACAACTGTCATGAACTTTTTTTGATAATTATATTTTCTAGCCTTACTAAAAAGCAAAAGGTTCTTTATTTTTTAGCAAGGCCCGTTACCGTAAATTAGCGTAAGCAAAATAATTAAAAACGTAAATAACATTACCATTAATAACCAATTGGTTATATATCAATATTGCAATATTGATGATATTATTTGAGATAAGATAAAAATTACTTTTAAAACTATAAATAGGTCAATTAAAATTTATTTTAAGCTCGTTAAATTTTTATACATGTAATATAGGGTGGTAGTTTTTTAAAAGTTTCTTCCAGAGTGTCCGCCTTTATGATATATGGAATATATATATTTAGAAGTATAATAATATATTTAGATATTTAAATATATATTGAAATGATATATTTAGAAGTATTAAAGAAGCTTTGCCTGATTTTATTTTAGAAAAGCGAGAGCAATTGATCTAACTGGTAGTTTTAATCAGAGCAAAACTTTAAACGAAAGACATCTTAAACGAAATCATCTACTATTGAAATCTTTTAGAGATAAATAACTTAATTAAAAAACATAAGTTAAGAAGACACCATAATTTTTTCATAAAACACTGTCACAGGAATTGAATTTGATAAGTAAGTTTCCTGTCAAAGTTCATATTGGCTATTTTTTATTTTCACGGTAATGCTTCGGGTGGGTAAGACAAATCTTCCAAAACACACTGCTACAGCAGTGTGTTTTGGAAGTTTTATATAAACATACTGTAAAAATATTATTGATCTGATTAAAATTTTGTATGCATTTTTGTCTTTTAATGTTGCCTAAAATATAAATTTAGAATACAAAGTTGAAATATTTTGTAAAACAAAAATTTATACTTCTTTAATTGTTTAACTAAAAAAAGAAAATAAACGGTTCTTAATATAAAAAAGCTACAATTTTAAATATTTCTTTTTAAATTAGTCCATAAAAAATGGTGCTGAAAGAGGCTATATCCGTCAAAGCTAAAGTAACATTTATATATGAAGGACGGGTTTACTCGTCGTAGCGAATCCGTATGATTTTAAGACTTGTATCTCAGGCAAAACTGAACAGATTTTTCAGTTAAGGTCAACAACATTTTATAACTCTTAAAAAATTCATCACTAAGAAGTTATATGTTAACAAATAGTATAAAATGATTGTATGTTTTCTTGCTCCGACCATTAATTATATACTTAGGTTTACGAATACGATTTATTTTATTGTAATTAAACGGTTAAAAAAAAAAAAAAAAATTAATTAAAAAAGATATGCACATTATCTTGAAATTTTAAAATCACTATATAACTTGAAAAATCAAAAGTACATTGAAGTGTTTTTTAAATCATAGTTTTTTATTAATGAAGAATCGAAGCAACAACAAATGAAATGGCATATTCCAAAGAGGTATTTTATTGCTGGAAGGAGAACGAAGGAGAACGCCATTTTTCAAGGATGTAGAAACTATGTAAAGAAAACTGGAGTCTAGTAAGGACGTAGCGTTTTTATATGTTCAATTTTTTCTATAAGTTTTAACAACGGCGTTGACATAACTATGTAGTTATATTATTTGAGATACTTGCCCTTTATTGATTTTTGTATTTATTAAAGTCCCATGAGCACAGACTTAAAAAAAGAACATAGATTTTAAAAAGGATCTTTTTAGAAACAATATAATAACGCATAGTTATTATAATTTATAGTTAACTATTAACATGCCGCTTTAAAAAAGAAGTATTACGATACGATATTAGTTCTAAACTTCATAAGCACTCAAAGCATTTTAAATAATAGATGAAAACAAATATGGGCTGATTCCGATTCCGACTCCACTAATTCGTGATTCTCTTCTTTTTCAACAAACTTGAATGGTTCTGGTCTTTAAAAAATTTATTTTTGCACTTTAACAACTTCATTACTCTTGTAAAGTAATACTTACATGTAAAGGACGGGTGTAGCCGTCATTGAGACTAACAATTTATTATCTGTATTTTATCACCATGCACAAATGCAAGTAGTTGATACTTTACTTTTATGAAGTTTTATTTAATTGGGCTGAAATGAATAAACAAATCATCATGATCACCATCATCATCATCATCACGCTCCATTCTTTCATTTTGTTATATAGATCTTCTATGTCCCTTGGTCCAACTGCTATACCACCTATGGTTTTTGGATCAAGTGGAACTGCTAAGAGTGTGTGAATACTAAAAGCTTATGTGCATTTATACAGGAAAATCAAAAAAAGCAAAATATAGCATTTTTTGCAAACATGAGCCCAAACTAAGCCAGTAAAAATAAAACCAGTAATGTAAGTTTTTAATCTATATATCGAAGACTGACAAATGGTTTTTGTTTAAAAATTTTACTGGTAGAGAACTTAGAGCTTGATTGCTTGATAAAAAAAATAAAAAATAAACATAGCAATAGGTTTATTAGATACTTTTAACAAATCGCTTAAAACAGACATTGGCAGATCACGATTTTTTGGGGCCCTAGGCTGATCAAATTTTTGGGGCTCTACCTAGTATCCCAGAAGCTAAACTTTATCAATACCTGAAAAAGCCTGATGCTTTTGTGAACAACTGTAATAACAGACTTAAAAATCAAGTTCTATTAAGACTAAAAAAATAACATTTACATAAAGACTTTATTGTTATTTTAAATAATTATAACGACAACAAATTCATAAAACTTGTTCTCTTCTGTACTTAATTGATACATATCTGCAAACTGCTTCATCATTAGAAATGGATCTCGTGATATCATATTCAATTGACAGAATTGAGAGATTATTTAATCTTTCATTAGCCATTGTTGCTCATTTTTTAAAAAAGGGCGTTTTGCTACGCAGCTCGTTATAGGTATTGTTAGGTAAATTTCAGAGTTGTATTAAGATTCGGAAATATATCAATAAGGTTTTTTTCAAAAATTGATGTTAATATTCCGGAAACAGTAATACAACCATTTTATTTAAATCATACCATATCTAAATAATGCTAAAATTGACTGTATTCACTAAATAGTTCTTCTCCATTATCATTTCAAATAATTAGGCTTTGCAAAAAAGTGCAATGATTGGAGGCTGGGAATGAAAAAGCTCTTTGACTTTATCATCCCCCTCCCCTCATCATCCCAGACGTGAGAGATAACAAGTTAATAAATTTTTTTTTGTACTATTCTCAATTAGACTTTTATTCATTAATAAATTTTTAATTTCATAGTATGATCTCTCAGAATTCAAAAATTATGACCATATAAAACTTGTAACCCCTCAAGTTGAGGGGGTTTAAACTTTATATGGTCATAATTTTTGAACGCTGTGAGATAATACTATGAAACTTAAAATTTATTGATGATAATAAGTCTAATCCAAAATAGTACATAAAAATTGTGGGGGTGAAAAATGGGTGGGGGAATGAAATAAAAAGGTTTTTTGTTCCCAGTCTCAAATCATCGCAATTTTTTGCAAGCTTTATTATTTGACATAAGTATAAGCATAAAGATATTTGGAGTTTGCTCCAAGTCTGGAAGTTAGCTATCTCAATTACCAAAAAATACTGGATCCGTCACTTAATAACTGAACTTCTTTTGCAGAGGTTTATCGAAAATTTGAATTTATCTCTAATATCCTTATATATAACACTGTTTTTTTCAAGTTCAGTCCCAAATTAATCCAATAAAACATAAAATACCTCTGTATGATACCTATTCCTTCTTAAGAGTAACTATATCTTTTTTTTTTCTCCATCCAAGAGTAACCTCTAGAGAAAACTTAAGAGTAAATATATCTCTTTTTTTTTCTCCATCCAAATATTTTTGTTCTTATTCTTTTATGCGTATCACTAAAATTTTCTTCGACTAATGGACTCATTTCTGCTTTTTTTATCATTTCTGCTGCTTTTTTATCAAAGTCTTTTAATACCGACTCGGAATCTTTACGTAAAGATTATACATATAAATCCAGTGAACGGAGTAAAGTATATCCTTCCCATCTATTTAAACTAGGAGTTTGTAGTATTTTGTTAACTTTATTAAATCGCTATAAAATGATTTCCTATATTACAGTTAAAACTGCTGTTTCCCGCTTCGTAAACCTTTTATATAAATCTTTTGCATCTAATTAATATTCTGCTTTTTCAGAACTTTCATCAGATATAATATATCTGATGAAAGTTCTGAATAAGCAGAATGTAAGTTAGAGGTATAGAGAAATATATTATATTTAAGGGTATCGAGTGTTTTTTTATAGCTAACTTTTACCGGACGAAGTGACTCATAATGAGAAGTCCATCAAGTGGCGCATAAATTTTATAGTGAAAATGCTGGCAATGCTTTGATCTGTAGAAAGATAGTAAATCATTCAAACACTTTTTTGTTATAACAGCCTCTTAATATTATTGTCAGTTGATCTATATGAGCAATTTCTGGCATGGAAATAAAAATATAATATTTTGAACCGACATTGTTTATCTGCTCAGTAATTCATTTTGAAGCATTTTATCATCATGGCTTTCTTATGGTCATCAGATTCTTCATGGGATACAAGAAATTTTTTCTTATGCTTTTCCAATCTTTACAACCGTTAGATGCCGACGCTGCAATATTTCCTGAAAGGGGAAATAATTTGCAGGTTAAACAAGATGCCGCTCCTTTAAAGAATAACAAAGCCAGGATCTTACAACTGTTTGACCGTTTTTCATAAATTTACTAAAAAAACTGTTGCGAAAAAATCTGCTTTAATCTTTATAGTTTTGCATAGATTCTGGATATGAATCGATTTCCTTTTTATTTTAGAAAAACAAAGGTGGCCGGTTTAGATAAAAATCGGCTAAAAATGATCTTATTAAATTTGGCCAATATTCTATATTGCTATAGTTTTCTCTTACATCAAAAATATCAGAAATTTCAGACAATTTTGCCATCTCTTTTGGCATGCAGCCTTTGTCTTTGTCCTAAACAAGATTTTTGGCTCAGTATTTAGTATCTACGTTGCCCTCAGCAGTATGTTCTTCAATTAGTTCTACATCATCAGTTACATTTACTTTTTCCAAACATGTAACTAATTTGAATGATTCACCTACTTTAACAGCGTTGGATCGGTTAAAACTGGTTAATTTTGGAAATTTTGATGTTTTAATCTTTTGTTCTTTTATTTCTTGTTTTTGACTACAATATTCCTTCCGGACATTATATTTGATTATAATTATAATTATATTCATTAGCCCCAAACCTTCTAAACAAATTTCAAAGAAATACTAAAAAAAATTTGTTTACAAAAAACATGGATATGCTTAGATCGCTTAAAAGAGAATTTTAGCGTTAAAAAGTATTTTGCATTTATATAATATATATTTCCGAATAATAATACAAAATCAACTAAACTCTTATAGCCTTATTAACTTTTACGCCTCGTTTTTGTAAAGTACGTTTCGTCCAAAATATTTTCAGTGGTGCTTAATTTTGATAACTTTTTGTTATCTTATTCCTTAGCGCAGCGCAGGCGGACATTAATTTGTAGTTTGGTGCTTGGATTTTTTTTTATTGGGGATTCTTTTATCTCTGGCGCCCTTAGCTTCAGCCTACTCAGCCTAATGGGAAATCCGTTACTGAAAATAGATGATTTTCCTGATAAACATCTTATCATTACACCCATTTTTAAAACAGGAAAAAAACTTGATAATAAGTTATAAAATTATGTTTTAGCATTGTTTCAAAATCACATATAAAAAACTCCCAAGGATTTTAAAAATATTTTTTGTAAAACATTGAACCGATACAATACTCGATCCTCTTGAAAATTTTAAAAACTTTACCGTTAATTAAAAATTTCAAAATCCTCCTATCACGGTCCGAAGCTATAGAACCATTTTACAAAACTTAGTCGTAGACATAAAGAATTCAGTATAGCTCAAAAGTTATAATACTAAAAAACTAACTAATAATAATTCCGTAATAACGCTTACGAAAAGAAAAAATTGCGAAAAAAATCATTTCGAAAGAATACTTGCGAACCAGTTCTTTACGGAATGAGTATTTCGGAATGTGCACTTACGGAAAAAACTCGAAAGCATTTATTAAACTGTTATTTAAAAAAAATGTTATTATTTATTATTTAAATAACAAATAATGTTGTTAAATTATTCTTGAATAATTTATACACACACACACACACACACACACACACACACACACACACACACACACACACACACACACGTACACACGCACACATACACACACATATATATATACATTTAAATTTTATTCTCTTTGCCCCCTGTCGCTACGCCAGTGTTAGTATATATTTATACATTTTAAGTCCCGACTATCGGTTGCTTGTTGCCTTGTAGAAATGAAGATTACTATTTATACTCTCATATATAAAAATTCAGTAAATATTTGGTTCCATTACAAAATTTATTTTTACTTCACGTGTTGTTTCGCCGTTCTCAGTTCTTACTAAACGTTACAACTAATTAATCACTAACGTTCAGACTAGCTAAGACTCTGAAACTTTCAGAGCTTGTATAGTCCTGGCGAGCTTCTATGTTAAAATTGTTTCCAGGGACGAAAACCCAGGGTTTTTTTGCTACAAAATCTTGCAATTAATTTTTCACTACCCTCAAAAATAGCTAGAGCTTTAAAACTTTCAGCAGTTGTATAGTCCCAATAAAGATAGGAATGTTGCATATTAAAACATTTTCCAGGGTCAACAATCCGAGGGTGAATAAGTGCCCTTCCCACCCTAACTTTTTATTTTATTTTATAAAGGAAAACATTTTAGAAAATTTTTTTGAAAAAGATGTTTTTCAAGTTTTTTAAAATTTTCTTGTTGTTATTAAAGTAATAAAAGCGAAAGCTCATATATAACAGAGCACCTCAATAATTAAAAAAGTGAAACCAAACATAAAATCATTCTATTTGAATACAAGTGAGAGCTATTTTTAAGCATTATATAATTAGGTTTTAGCATTCATTACTTAAATTAGGTCGTTTTTTGATTTCAACAAAGGCATTGTTTCCCGATTACGCAATTGCATTTGTACGTTAACGTTGTTCAAGTTATTTAATTCTTATTCATTAAATTATGCATTATTTAATTCTTATTTATTAATTCTTATTTATGCAAATTATGCATTATTTAATTCTTATGCATTATTTAATTCTTATTCATTAAATGACATTTTAAAAAGTATATTGTATGAAAGTCTTCGCTTATTTATAAAAGTATACAACTGAAACTTATCAATATCATATAATAATTAGTATTTTAGTTAGTTAGTTAATTAAACGTATTTGATTCATAAAACGTTATTAAATATATTTATTATGCCACGTTTCGTAAGTTTTTATCCGCTAAGAACTGCTTCGCAAGTTGCGGTGCGAAATAGCTTCGTTTCGAAAAAAACTTGGTTTTTTATCATTATTTCATAAAACAAAACCTTGAAATGTTAATTTGTTGTAATACTGAAAATAAAATTTTATTATAAACATTTTGGTATATAAAAATTTTATAGACTTTCTTTATAGACTAGAAAACGTTGTTTAGCGAAAGTGCTCGTTTCGCAAGTTTCGTTTGCGCAAGCGCTACTTTCGTATGTAGCAAAATAATTTCATTTCCTAATTCAACTTGCGAAAGGCTACATTTATTAAGTAGCATTTGCGAAATGAACATCGACTGTTTTCATTGTTTCGTAAAAAATTCTGATTCTTAATATCCTTTCGAAAGAATTTAATTTTTTCGGAATTGTACGAAATCCTCCGGTTAACAACTCTAATCTAGTCGAGCTTTAAAAGAGTTTCATATTTTTGCAAAAGCAAGTTTTTTTGGTAATCAATTCCATTGGGGTATATACCACTGATAACCCATAGAAATCTCTTTTCAAAATTTAGTCAAAGCGAGAAAATGGGCTTCCTGCTTGAGACATCTTCAATACTGCGAAAGGATGATAAAAAGATTAAATCTACCACCACTTGATTTTCGGCGTCTTCGGTGCAATTTTACCCCAATCTTTAAATGAATATCGTTTTGATATAACTATAATATATATCTACCAAAACCAATTAACTCCTTGACTCGAGGCCACCACTCCAAAATAAGGCGTGAGTATGTTTCAAACTGTCCAAGACACAATCATTTGTATAAAAGATAAGCAAAATACTGGAACGAACTGAGCAAATAACTTTCTACTCCACTGTACTTCCTTTCAAAAGTAGATTAGACTCCTGGTTATGGGAAAAATTTGGAACAAATATTTATAAAACAAGAAGTTTATAGTTAGGTGTTTTCTCTGCTCGCTGTATGTATGCATATATGTAAATTTACTATAATAAATAATAATGAAAATAAGTGTTAGTGTTTGCATTTTTTTTACAAATTTAAAATTTTCAAGCTGCAAACAAGCCAAAAAAAAACAAGATTTTTTCGTGATGTTTAAGACAAAATTAAAAAATGATCAGTTTTAACTCAATAAATAACTAAAATTCTTGGCAAATATTCTAACCGATTAATAAATATGTACAATATTCACATAAAAAGCAATTAAAAATTTTTTGTAACTAAAATACTGTACAGTAAGAAAAAGGTGCATTCAAGAAAATGAAGCGTGGTTTAGAGTGTTGTATTCTAACTAAACAAAACCAAAAAATACGGTAAGCTTAAAAAATTTTCACACATACAAAAAAAAAAAAAAAAAAAATTAATAAACAAATCGTAGTTAAGTTTAAAGTATTTCTAACAAAAACAAAAAAAGCTTTAAAAACGCAAGAAAATGAAATATAATAATTAGGAGTTATAATGAAAAAGAAGAAAAATTAAATGATAAATTAGCAACAACAACAAAAAAAGAAATGTAATCGTATTTAGGAGAAAAAAAAGTTTTTTATCTAATCTAATTTTTAAAATTTTAACTTTCTAAGATTTAAAAACTTTTGTTTTTAAAAAAAATACTTTCACATGCAAGTTGCAAATAAAAAATTGCTAATTTTTGTGTTTTCTTTTTTTTCCGGAAAAATGAATAACAAAACGAAACATCAACGTGTTCTGTTTAGCGACCGGTAAAATGCTCTAAAGGTAAACAAAATTACTGTTATAATTGTTATAAAGGCAACTAATCAATAAAGAATTATAAATATAAAACAATTAAGGATTTAATTTGATTCATTTTTTAAAACAGTTACTTGACTAATAAAAAAAACTGAAAGAAAAAAAAAAGGAAAAAAAAGAAAACTCACTCTCGATCCGCTTCTTTAATAGCCTCATTTAATGCCTTTCTTTCTTCCCTCAATGTTTCTCTAAGAACATCTAATGTAAGGTCACTGTCTGAATCTGTATCTAGCGAATAGTCTTTTTTTCGAATTATATCTTCTATGCGCCGTTGGATGCGTGTTGAAGAGCGCAACGCAGCGTTAAGATTTGGCGAAAATAAATTCCGACGTCTAATTCAAAATTCATATAAGCACAAAATCAATTTGTTAAATACCTACGTTTTGTAATTTAAGCAAAAAAAATTATTTATTATGGAGATCTTTAAAAGCAAATTTAAGCAAATAACTTTATTTATGATTAAAGATAATTGGAAACAATTTTAAATAATAGTTTTGTTTAAAAAGATCATTGAAAACAAACTGATGATTTTGAAAAAAATTCGAAACTATTGGGGATTTTTTTCATCAGACACGAGGACCGTATTTTTAAAACACATACTTTAAAAAAAATACTACAAAAGCATACTATAAAGACTAGCTATAAACACATTTTCGATGAAAAAATATGTACCTATAGTTACTATACAAGTTGAGATCGTCGAAAGCGTATCCTAAACTTTTTACAGGAGAATAAACAGGCTCATAAATTTGAGGAGCTGTTGCTGAGCGGTAATGCGAACCTACTGTCGGCGTTAACGAGTAGTCTCTTAAAAGTTTTCTTGCTGTAAAAAAAAAAAATTTAATTGTCTACACAGACACAAACACCGCAAATAAAATAAAGCAGTTAAAATAACTTAAGAAGTAGAGCGTAGTGAAAATAAGCTATTCTGATTAAATAAATTTGAAATTCTTTATTTTGTTTGTTTCAAAAAAATGGGATTCCCCCAAATACCAACCAAATTAGTTCAAATAAAATTTTGACACTAAGCTAACGTTTAATTTTAATGGGAACTTTAAAAGTAATAGCTTTAAATATAAGTTTTTATCCTTGCAAGAATTATATACTACAATCTCAATTTTCAACTACGTAATTTATAATATTTAATTAAGCAAATGAAAACAAATAACTACTTACAAGGTATCGACTCAACTGATTTTGAATTTTCTTTATCAAGCTTTCCATTTGATTTTGATCTTGTCAATTTCGGTGATGCTGATCGCGTTAATGCACGAGCAGGAGAACTGGATCTTCTAGTCTTTGGTCGAATAAAGGTAGAGAAATTACGGTTAGATAAAACTTTACCATCAATATGACCAACAACAAAATCATTATTAACATCAGAGTAGCTATGTGACCGTTTTAAAGAACATTTTTTCACTTTTACAGTCCTTTTTTCAGTTTTATTAATACGACTAGGCACCCTCTCCGCATCATCTTTCTAAAGAATTTCCAACTCTAAAGTTATTTTCGGGTTATATTTGTGATTTTAATTTTTTTTTTTTTGGTGAGGCTTATATACTAGAAAAAAATGTTTGAAGTGTATATGCTAAAAGGTTAAAAGCATTTGCATAGCAACTAAATTAAGCACCACCTTAAATTAAATTATTTAAATAAAAAAATTAGAAAATCTTAAGATTAATGGCAAAGGCTGGTTACTGCTTGCAATGTGTGAGCTTTACACCAGGTAAAAAAAAAAAAGAAGAAGATTTTTATAGGCTTTTTTCGATTTTAAATTTGTGTAAATCTTACTAAAAAATATTATATTAAAATAAATCTTTCAGATGATCTTTATTGCATTAAAAGACCTGATCAAATAAAAGCACATTAAATCCTAATACATTATTCTTTTTTCTGTTTAAACAAATCCAATAAAACTAGAATATGAAGAAATATATGCATTTTTTTGGCACTATTTTTAGAATAAGTATTTTTATGGCATATTATTTTTTACCAATTACTTGTTTTAACATTTACATGTAATCAAGCTAATTTTTAACCTTTTAGTATAAACATTTCAGAAATTGTAATGCATAAACCATCTAGAAAAGTATGACTCACCAGTCATCAAAAAAGTAAACCAACACAGAAAACTTTCGAAAAATTGTCAGGAAAATAATGGATTATGAAAGTAATAGTTAAGAAAAAGTAGAAAGATGTCTGATAAAAAAAGTTGCGACCCCCAATAATAACATACATAAAACAACTATTAAAAAAATTACCTATAGTCCAAAAATAAATTATTAGACCATCAAAAATGAATTTTATTAGACCATAAAAGATGAATTATTATCAGAACATGAAAGATAACTTATTAAGATAAGCAAACGACTAAAAGATGACCAAATGAATTTTATCAATAATAAGAGCAGAATTCTATGAACTCAGCAAACATAAAGAAAAAAGAGAGCATGGAGGGTAGTCATCTGAGACTGAGTGCAAAACTCTAAAAGGAAAACTTTCTGTATGCTAACTTTTCATATTTGTATGCAAGACGCATATATGCAAGACTCAAAACTAACCCTAGAGCTATAAAAATACAGAAGTATTTTTTAAACTTTTTGATAAAATATTCATCTATTTCACAGTGAAGGATCCAGGGGGCAGGGCTATGGGGAGTTTGCACCAGAATCTGAAAGTCCTAAAATATCTTAGAAATGGAGGATTTTTTTATTTTTAAGAGAAGCAAATGTGCTATAATTACAAATATTTGAACATATTATTATATTAATATTTAGAATATATCAATGAATGACGTTTCAACTAATATGCCATAACTGCAAATATTTGAACAAAACATCATAATAATATTAAGAAATTATTAATAAATGGTGTTCAAACTAATATGCCATAGCTACAAATATTTAAACAAAATAAGTATTAACAGTAATTATTATTATTCAAAAAGGTGCTAATGATTCTTGCTAATGTTATTATTTAAGAAGATCCAATCAAAAACCAGAGCTTTGGTTGGTCTTTAGAGGAAGGAAAAAATGTATTTCACACTCTAGAATAGCAGACAAAGGCAAATGCCTAACATTCTTTTTCTTCCCCTTCGAACACACAAAACTAAGTCTCAACTTATTGAAAAAACATTTCCATAAGACCGCAAATAATTTTATTTTAACCACTTCATTAAACACAAAAACCTCAAAACAAATAGAAAAAAAACCATTTAACATTCATCACAGTAAACTAACACAAGTACAAGTGTTAAAGATACCTACTGTTAATGATAAAAGGCTACTGTCAGCAACTTCTTTGATTATTGTCTTTGTAGAAAACTCAAGCTTCACTGGTTCACCCTTAAAAAAATGTGATGTAATAAACTTTTATTTATTTGTATTGAGTATGCATGTAAAGTGCCAAACCATAAAAATAAATAAACAAAAATAAAAGGAATATAACATAACTCCAAAAAATTGGAAAAAGAAAACCGTACTGTAATTCTAATTGGTTTAAATTTGGATGTTTTATACAATAGAATTTCTCTACCAGATCCATAGTATGGAGGAATGGAAGGGTATAAAAAATCATGAGTGTTGCTGCTACAATGTGCTATTACGTTTCCTTCTATAGATAAAAAAATAGTATATACATTATTATTGAATTATGTAAGTAATTCATTTTTTGTATAATAATAAAATAAATAGAATGGTTTATTCAAAGCAAAGTAATATGTCTTTATCCAAAACTTGGCAATGAATATATGAGGACTTGGTAATGGTTTTATTATGATGGTGAAACTATGGACTTTATATCATTTATTTTTGACTGTTTACAAAAACATTTATTAACTAAAATAATGATAATAGTAATAAAAAAATTTAATTGTAATTATATATAATTTGCCTGCAAAATACATTTTTTGAAAAGCATAAAAGTCTGATGTAATCGTTAATAGGTGAATAATGAAACAGCACAACAAAACATGAAGTAATAAACAATTTTTTTTTGGATTATATTTATTATGATAACAGGTTGATTGGTTAGATAAAATTGTAACATTTTTGTTTTTTATTAAAGTCTGCAAAATTTATTTTGTTTATTTAAATTTTCCTGGTAGAAGATGAAGTAGTTTCATTCCAAAATTTTAATTCCTTTAAAAATCCTAGTTTATCCTATATTGTTGAGCAAACAAAAAGTTTCATGAAGTAAAGTGTATATATATATATATATATATATATATATATATATATATATATATATATATATATATATATATATATATATATATATATATATATATATATATATATATATATATATATATGTATATACATATATGTGTGTATATATATACATATATATTAGGGTGGAGCAATTTTCATAGCAAAAAAAAAAGAGTTTAAAAACCAATATTACTGAGACACGAATCAATGTCTAATAATTATAAGATAAAAGTAAAAAAATATTTTTTGATTTTAATGAGATCTTGAGGGTCCTCTTTGGAATTTAAATTCTTGACAGGTCCTAATATTTTTGAATTTTTTTTTTTCTAAACCATATCAACCTTGGACTCAAAAAAAGCAAAAAAAAATGCTTGTTTCATAAATAAAATAAAATTAATTTTTTAGTGAAAAAAATACTTGCAAAAATATACCTTAAAACCCCCGTTTTGTTGAGGATGGGGGTTTTTAATGAAAAAAACAACTCTACTTTTTTAATTTTAATTTTTTAATAAAAACAAATATTATTTTCAAAATCAGCATATTATTTTGCTTCTTTTAAGTATCAAGTTGATATAGTTTAGAAAAAAAAAAATTAAACAATATTAGGACCCATCAAAAATTTAGAATCCAAAGAGGAACCTCAAGAACTCATCTAAACTAAAAAAAAAAGAGTAAGGTTCTTTTTTCACCAAAAGATATTGATTTGCTGCTCAGGCAAATCAAATTTCAAAAATTTTCAAAATTGCTCCACCCTAATATATATATATATATGTATATATATGTGTGTATATATATATACACACTTTACTTCATGAAACTTTTGTTTCATATATGTGTATATATATATAAACCCTCGAAATTAGGAAAAATGAGGTCGGCAATTATTTGCCAACCTCAAACACTTCTAAGTCAGCAGTTAGGTCAGCATTGCCGAATGCCGACCATAATTCCGAGGGCTGACATATATATATATATATATATATATATATATATATATATATATATATATATATATATTTATATATATATATATATATATATTTATATACATACATACATACATACATACATACATTCATACATACAACCCTCGGAATCTCAATCTTTTAGAGATCGGCAAAAATTATTTGATACAAAAGTCTGACCATAAAACATAGAAATGAGGTCGGCAATTTTTTGCCGACCTCGAACACTTTCAGGACGGCAGTTAGGTCGGCATTGCCGAATTGCCGAAAATATATATATATAGTTCTATAGTTTGTTGCATTTGGGAAGCACGGAAGGAAAAAAATGATTCTTACGCCAACACATATGTCACTTTTAATTACTTTTGTCCAACATTTGCGTGTTGGACGAAAGTCAAAACCATTAATTTAATTACAAATTAATCGTTTTTTAAAAAAACCACTAAAACGCAAACTTAATTGACCAGAATGTTTTAAAAACATTCTGAATGTTTTTAAAACATTCTGAATGTTTTTAACAATATAAACAATGTTTTTATTTTTATTTTTTTTAATAAAATGTTTTTATTTTTAATTTTTTTCATAAAAAGTTTTTATTTTTATTTTTTTTACTGTAAATCATGCGTGGAGTGTTGCTACATCGACTATCTTATAGCCTGACTCGCAAGGGAATGATGCTACATCAACTGACAAGTAGCCTGATTCGCAAGGGAGTGCTGCTATATCGACTGACAAATAGCCTGACTCGCAATGGAGTGCTGCTGTATCTACTATCTTTTAACCTGACCCGCAAGGGAGTGCTGCTACATTGACTGAGGGTTTGGTTGGGGCAGGCAGTCTATCAATTAATAAAATAAAAAAATTCCGGTCTTGCATTTTAGTTTTTACTTTATGTCAACAAAGTATGGAAAAAACTTTCAGTTAACATATAAGAGTTCTATATATATATGTATGTATATATATATATATATATATATATATATATATATATATATATATATATATATATATATATATATATATATATATATATATATGAATGCGAAATATATATATATATATATAATTTTTTAGACTATTTCCACAAAGATTTGTTTGCAATATCAATAAATAAGCAATTCTTGAGGGAAAATGTGAAAAAGCTTCAGTATGTTGGCAAAATTTTGAGCTCATTAAAAATCGTTTCTTTTTTAAAATCAATTAAAATTCCTTAATTAAATAATCAATATTCATTCAAAACATAAAAGTAAACAAAAAAACCTTTTAAATGATATATAATATGTTGGATTTAGGAAAGTAAGTAAATTGCTGTTTACTTTTTATTATTTATATGTAATATAACTTCCTGTCATTCATTTTTTGTTTTAGATTAGAAACATTTATGAAATATATATACTTTAAAAAAATATTTTCAACTTTATAAAAGGTATGGTAAATTTTAATAATATAAAATTAAAAACATTCAGTTGTTTTTATCTTTCATAACTCAAATTATATGTCTTTAAATGTTCAAATTATGTCTAAATTATTGTAGACTGTCTTAAAAACTCAAATAATGAAATTTCAGTTGTTTTTAAGTGTTTTTTTAAAGTATCCCTGTCATATAATAACTTATTAAATATTGATGTGGTTTTAGGATTAATAATGGGTAAAGCTAGTAATGTTTCCCCACGTAAATTAGCTAAAGTAGCTGTTCTTCTGCAAGAAAAAAATCACAGTCAAAGAAATATTGCCAAAATTGTCAAAGTCTCACAGGCTACAGTTAGAAGAATAAATTCTAAACTCAAAATGGGGATCAAATTAGAAGCACATCAAATAGGCTGCTGTGGCCGAAAAAGAATAACAAGTGCTAGAGATGATAGAAAGATCAAAAAAGTTATTGAGCAAAATCTTAAGATGCCAGCAATAAAACTGAAAAGCGTTTTGAAAGACCAAGAAATCAACATTTCACTTGGATCTTTAAGAAGGCGAAGTTACGAGTTAGGATTCAAATGCAGAAAGCCACTGAAGTAACCAAAACTTACCACTGCGATGATTAAAAAACATCTTGCTTGGGCTAAAAAACACTCTTCTTTTTCTTAGGATGACTGGAATAAGGTAGATTTTCCATTTATTCTCTCCTGAAACTTAAACAAGTAATATTTTATTGTTACAAGTTTTCAAAAGACGCTTTTGCATTAATACCTTACCCCAATGGATTTTACTAATACTTTAAATATTATTAAACATCAATAATTATTGCTATATTCAGGTTGTATTCAGCGATGAATCTACCTTTCAAACTTTAGAAGACAAAGCCACATTTGTCCGCCGCAGACCACGAGAACAACACAAGCCAGAATGTATCGTAAACACGGTAAAGCACCCAGCATCCATAATGGTTTGGTCATGCATATCAAGCAGGGGTACCGGTCAATTTTACATTGTACAAGGGACAATGAAGCAAGATCAGTACAAGACTGTCCTACAGACCACCCTGATTCCACAGATACAAGAGTGGTTTCCTAATGGTGAAAAAATAGTTTTTATGCAATATGGTGCTCCATGCCATAATGCAAAATCCATAAAGACATTTTTTGCTAATGAGAGTATTGAGCTTGTTGATTGGCCTGGCAATTCTCTAGATATGAATCCTATTGAAAATCTGTGGGAGCCAGTAAAATGCAAAATCAGTGCGGAAATAATAACAAGTAAGCAGAAGCTTACAGAACAACTGATTGATGTATGGGTTCGAGATCCAGAAGTTAAAGCATTGACCTCAAAGTGCATAAATAGTATGCCCAGGTGTTTCAAAGCTCTTATAGAGTCAAAAGAACTCACCACTAAGTATTAAGTTTCTTAATATGCTTTGTATGTAATAATATATAGATTATATTACAAAAAAATTAGGTTGCGATTGCTTGTATTGCATTTTAGACACACAAGAAAGACAAAAAGCTAAAAATTGAGTTTGAGTCTAATAATGTGAGTAGGTACTGTATATATATACTTTCAATACCCCTCTTTCAACTTTATAACTCCAAAATATAAACTTTGACAAACAAGACTGCTTCACAGACAAACATGTTGAATTAAACATGGGATTACACTTATAGTTCTACTATTGTTGCCTTTACTTTAAAACAAAACACCTTAGTAATTTAATTAGTATTACTAATAAATAACAGGAATCTTTGTAAAAAACACTATTAACAAATAAAGTTAACAAAGAAAATCATAATGGTATAATAAAGTTTATTATAACAAAATGTACTAAAAATACAAATAGTAAAAAAAAAAAATAATAATATTAGAATAATCAAAAAAATAAAGTTTACAAGTTAACCATGATTTATTAATAAAATATGCTATAGACCCTTGTAAAAGAGCTCACATAAACCAAACCTAAATAAAAAAATAATTGAAATAAAATGAATCTGAAATTTCACTCACCTGAAATGTAATCAGTTTGCTGAATCAACTCAATTACAACATTATCTCCTAAAAATATTTTCTAGATGTTAATACTTGACTATTAAAGTAAAAAAATTATAAGAAAATAAATTCCAAACATAAAATAAACTCTGCTAATGAACATACACAAATCATGTTTGTTTCAATCATTTAAGCAATAATGATATCATTTATTTTTATTCCCCGACAAAAAACATCCATTTAATTTGCATTTGGGTTAACCTTATCTTCTTCATAAGCAAGTTAGTATATGTGCAGTTTTGTTGTCTGTATGTATGTGTACTGTAAATTTTAAACATCATCCTGTATAATATAAAATATAAAAAAATAAAAAATATAAACCAGTTCTATTGTTGTCATTATTATTCATACTATCCTTACTAAAAACAGCAAAATAACAATATAAATAATAAGTATGAAATATTTTGTACATATTGTGAATGCTATACAATACAGTGGAAAAATTTTTTAAAGTATATTTTGCAGCATTTAAATGTTGTAACTTATAATGAATGTTTTTCAACTTTGTATGCATTACAAAAAAACAAAAAAAAAACTTGGCTATCAAAAACTAAAATACAATTAGATACGGAAGTTAATGTTAGTTTTGACTGAACTAAAATCAGTCAACTAACTTTTGATAATCATTTCTGTGTATTTTACAAATATTTTTTATTATGGAATAATCAAGTTTTGATGGCATTTAAAAGAGTCCCTGACAGTTAAAGGTAAATAAATTAAGTGTTATTAGAAGTTTGTCTTCCCTTAATATACTGTCTGTATCAATTTTAATTTATAAAAATCTGCTTGTCTTCTACTGGTTTTCAGAGTTTAGGGTATGCTTGTATTATGTTTTTTTGTAATGGTTTAATATTATATTAATTTCCCATAGAATAAGGTTTTACATCAATTATATCATTCATATACCAAATATATCATTTAAGTTTATTCTATGTGATACTAATATAATATTAAACCATTACAAAAAAACATAATACAAACATACCCCAAAATCTGAAAACCAGCAGAAGACAAGCAGAATAAGGATTTTCTCTGAAAGGATTTTCTCTTTTTATGAAAACTCTGTAGGATCTGTATTCATTTTATAGGCCATGTGGTTAGTGACTAGATTAACTATTTGTACCAACCAAATTAAATTTATTTTTCATTGTTGATGTTCCATGCTAATTATTTGAAACCTAAATTTACAATTTTGTTTTTGTAGTTAGTAGATGTGGTCAATTTTACATAAACTTGAGGTTGACTTGCGATCAAATATTTTTAACATTTGTGATTATATAACAGCATGTGAAAAAGGCTTATCAAGAGCTTGTTTAACTGCATTTTTTTTGTAACAGAAGGGTTATAAATTCTATTTTTACAATGCGTATAACTATTGAGTTTTCATTTCTGTATTTAACTTGGGCTGTAAGATACTGAAGTCCTATTTCTTAGTTTCCTTTGGTATCTTAAGTTTTTAAATAACTTTATTTTGGAAAAGTAGTTTCAGCAGTATAAGTTCCAATTTCAGCAAACAGCCATTCTCAAAGATTTTGAATTGATTTTTATTTATTTGAATTGAAAATTAAATCATTTGAATGAGAACACATTTCATTTAAAAATTTTTTTCTTGAAATGCATGTCACTCATCAAATAATTAAACATCTTGATTAATTGTCGTGCCATTTTGATTTTGTAGATGTGTTATATATTTATTTTTCAATAATTTTCCTTTTTAATTTTTTTAAATTTCAGATTTCTTTTCTCTAGAAAGATGTCTCGCTCATAAAAAAGTTTTATGCTCAAAAATTTTTTTTTTCTTAAACCTAAATGTTACACCATCGAGAACCCATTATAGCTGACTAAAACTTGAGGTAAACATACAAATAATTGATTTTAGGCTTGTATGCAAATCAGATAACATTAATTGCATACTCCATAGAAGCCAACAATGCCATGGATTAGATGCTTTAAGAGTATTCTTACATTTAGAACTTAAAACTAATAATTGTAAAGAAACCTCTTTTAACGAATGGAAATTTACTGATTGAACTAAATTATTCATGCAATCAGCAACAGATGCCACTTTTTAATATCATATTAATTCATTTTATGGAATGAAATGGTTGAAAAAATTAATTTTGTTTAAAAAAACATTACAAATAAATTTATGTATACACACATGATCAATTATGAAGCTACATTTCTAACAAATGCCTGCTAAGCCAAAGTTAATAATGTATTATTCTCTGTAGAAGCTCTGCTAAAAATGTGCATTAGGATAAAAATAATTAAATTATTAACAAATAATTTTTATGTATAACTTAAACCATTATAAAAAAATAAAAACTGTTGGCAAAAAGTAATATTTTTTTAAAAACATCAATAATAAAAGGGCAGAGTAAAAAAGTTTTTGTCTATTGAAACAATTTAAATGGATTCCTTAACCTAAAACTCACTTATATACCGTTCAGGCAATCATATTTATGGAGATATACATAAAAATTAGAAAAATATTTTTTGTGGTTTAAAAGGAGCTTTAAAGTGCTATGTGGTACACTTTCTAACAAATAAGCATTATCACTAGAACCACAATGAACTAAATGTTCAAATTTTCTGCTTTGTTCAACTGCAATAAGTTAACTTAGAACTGTAAAAATTAAGCAAGTCTGACATATATGGTGACATAAGTTAAGTTGACAAGGAATTACTTTTTAGTGTTTCAGAAATAATAAGAAACTTTATAATTAATTTCAATTACTTAATATGCAGTTAATTAATATTAAGAAGAGGCCAAACCACAATGCCAGAGATCCAGATTGAGCTCAAGCAGCAGAACCCAAGAGTACTTGATACTTAAGGTCTAGATCTACTAGATTTTTGTAGCTTTAATTAAACTTGGTTGGTGAATTGATATAACTTTTCTATTTTTTATCTTTATTATAGTCAGTTTATAGAAGATCAGAAAAAACAGGTCTTGTTATGAATATAAAATGTGTAGCCCCTAAACGTAACAGAATATGCAATGTTGTAAAATTATTTTTATTCACTATTCCTATTTACGAAAATACAAAAAAATTTAAATATTGAATTTAGTATTAAGTGTACTTAAATAAAATTAAAAGTTAAACAAAGAATTAGTTTAAAATAAACTTGGGAAAAAAAGTCCAAGTATTACACATTTTAAACAAATTAAAATACCTATAAATTGATTTAAATAGTTTTTTTATTAAAAAGTTCTTATTAATTCACCCGCAAGTAAATTTCTGTGCACTTATTGGATCACACATATTGTGTAACAATAATAATAAATTTTTTATATAATTTTAAAATTACATTTTGAAAAGTGTTATTTTTTTAAAGTATTTATAAAGTACGTATTACTATTTGATTAATTATCATTATTGTTTAATTGATAGCTTAATGATATTAATTAATTAATAAGAGAACAATATGGTAAAAAAACATACTGCTGCAGAAGCATGTGAGCTTATCTTTAACTCACTATAAAGTCAGAAATATCTGATTGATCTGATTTTGACAACGGTATTAATTTTAGTCATGTACCAATTTCAAAAATAGTATATGGAGTGAAGTATATTCAATTCTCAAGAAAGAAATGTTCCACAATGTTTTCCTAATAAATTTGAGAAAAATAAATCTGATACAAGCTTGAGTATAAGTTGTAAACATCTATAAGTATAAGTTGTAAACATCTATGTGCTATGTATGACAGTGAACATCTATGACAGCAAAGATCTATGTATGACAGAGAACATATTATCAATGGCATAAAGCTACACCACTTCAACCTAAAAAAATTTATTTTCTCAATCACCAACAATTTTAACAAACACTCCCCAATTTCATACTTGAAATATTTTTGGGATGATGATCCTACTAAAATACTTTTAGATAAAACAAATTTATAAAGGGTTCAAAAATGTGACATTAGTATAACTAACTGCAAAAGAAATTGAGCAATTTCTAGGTATTCAAATGAAAATGAATACTATTATTTCTATGCCTAATTTTCTTTACACTGGGCTATAGGTTTATGAACCTATGGCATCAACTTTTGGCAGTATTTTATGCCAATGAAAATACAAATACATACATACATAAATACATACATAAATAAATACATAGGCTACTAATAGTTTTCTATATAAATTAGTATTATAAAAAAAATGTATATAAGTAATCCAAAAAAATTATTTGGAGGTGGATTGAGAACGTTACAATTCTATTGATGAACAAATCATACCTGAAAAAACAAAATTCAGTGGCATACATCAATATAATACCATAAAAACATGTGAATAGGGCTTTAAAAACTTTTGCCCAGCAAGTCTGTTTCTTTTGTCTTTTTTATATTGTGATGTAAACACTACAATCAGTGAAAAATCTACAGGTGAATCCGTTGTTTTGCAACTTATGAAGCATATACCAAAACTCCAAATGTACATTTTTAATAAGTTTTTGAATAAATAGCAAGTACTTTTTACCTAATTGTCATTCAAGCTTTTGTTTACAATGGTTTTCAAAACATTAACTACTTTATTAATAAAATTGCTTCAAAGATATCTTTAGAGTTATTTAAGAATTATAAAACAAAAAAGTTTTATAATTCTTTTTTTAGAGTAACTAAAATAGCATAAGTAAATGCAAAAACTGCAAATTTTGTACATAAAATGCGTAATAATTGACTGATTGAAAACACAGGCAGTAAAGGAATTAGGATGTGGGGTAATTATAGGTTCTGTGTATACTTTTTGTTTGTTTTTATTTATTATTGTACTATATTAATAAACAATACATAACCTTTGGAATTGAGGTTGGCAATAATTTGGCAACCTCAATCTTTTAGAGGTCCGTATCAGGTCGGCAAAAAAATTTGATACAAAGGTCTTACTATAAAACATAGAACCTTGTTTCTATGTTTTATAGTAAAACCTTTGTGTCAAATATCTTTTGCCAATTACATGGCAATCTCTGAGAGATTAAGGTTAGAAAATTATTGCTGACTTCATTTTTCCTAATTCCAGTTTATATATATATATATATATATATATATATATATATATATATATATATATATATATATATATATATATATATATATATATATATATATATATATATATATATATATATATATATATATACATATATATATATAGACACACACACACACACACACACACACATATATATTATATAAATTTATAAATATTTTTTTTTTTGTTATTCACCTCCTCAAGGCCGAAAAGGCCACTACAGATGAGGAGGCTACTTAATAGTGGTTACAACCCTCTCTCAACTCTATAACTCCAAAACACGAACCTTGACGAACAAGGTCGCTGCGCGGAGAAACAAGTTGAGCGCGGTACTACCAGGGACGTGGTTGGGATCGAACTCGGAACCTCTCGCTTATGAAGCGAGCGCTTTACCACTACACCACTACCGCATCCTACTACCTACTACCACTACCTACAAGATTAGTACATTATTAAGTAATATAAAACAATAATTATACCTTTTAAAAGGCTTGCCACTAATGCTGGATCAGTACAGTCTTGAAATGTCTATTAAAAATCAAAAACATATAGAATGCATAGCCATTAAAATATTCTGTATCCAGAGTGACATTAAAAAAATTCAAGCTTTATTACTTAAGTTTTTTGATTTTAAACAAAATAAAAAAGAAAACTTTTAAGATAAAAAGGGAAGACTATTAAAGTTGATTTAATGTTAAAAATGGTATGTAATTTTTTTTCCTACTTGATTCTAACATCTTTACTAATATATTATGCATATATATATACATATATATATATATATATATATATATATATATATATATATATATATATATATATATATATATATATATATATATATATATATATATATATATATATATATATATATATATATATATATATATATATATATATATATATATATATATACATATGTATACATTAGGGATAAAACTTTTTAAGTTTTTTTTTTAATATTACATTTCCTGAATCATAAGTTGATGAATTTTTAGCGAAATACAAATAAAAAACACCCAGCTCGATCAGATTTTCAAAAAAAGTCACCCCCAAATAAAAACTAGGTATTGCCATTGAATACAATTATAACTACCTCTTAGCAATATTATTTACACTGCTGCATTTTTTAAAAATTATTTTCAAGTGCCCCTAGAAGTCCTTGCAGTCTTATTACAGAGCACTGCAGAAGAACATTTAATGGAAAGTTGGCGCCTCCCTCCTAACCAATATTGCAAAACTAGCCCAGAGGTAGGGTTTGAACCACTGCTCCTTTGTTTCTGAGGCAAGTGTGCTACCACTGTGCCATGACTGCTTAGAAATTACAGCTATGGTAACTTTGCTACTCTATATAATGCAGCAGGCTGTTGAATTTTGTAATTCAAGATTTGCATAAAATGACGTAGAACACTCTAGAAATGTGTAGATTATTCTAGAACTACTAACCGTGACTATATAAGTGATTTCTGCACTAGTTTTTGTTGTTGTTGTTGAATGACTTGTTGATAAGGTTAAGGAGATGATATAGACAGTAACAATCTTTTAATTAGAACTGAAAAATTAATTAAGCAGATATTATTTGGTGGTTATTAAATACTATTACTGGACTTATGTATCTGCTTAACTAAAATATGTAAAAATATATGCATTGCATAATTTACATAAATTCCATATAACATTGAAAGCAATCATTTATTTACTTTTGATTTTTATCTCTAGAACTGATATAACTTTACAGACTGTCGCATAAGAAAAAATTTAGAACTGACGAGAAGAACAAGAACATTTGGGCCAGAAATGTGCCTTCACAAGAATTTTCACTCTAAGAAAAATGCAGAACTTGAAAGGCAATTAGTTAGGCAATACCAGTTTCTTGGAGCTGAAATTAAAGGATGAAAGGAAAGAATATCAAACATTTTCAAACAAGTTCAAAGTTTATGGAAGAATAAATTAAATTTTTCCCATGTATCTGATCAAGTAATACAAGCAAAACTTTCATTTGTGTTAAAAACTTATAATGAATGTGTTAAACAAGGAAAATATGACACATTAGACAAACTGTTTAATATCACAAATACTAATGTAGTATGGTTTCAGGTGAAGATAAACAACTCTATAATCTAGAAGTAGAAAGTCAAGGAAAAGTTGGAAATGCCACCTGTAAAGAAGCAGGCAAGGAAACAATTCATCCTTCCAAAAGAAGAAAATTACCCAACAAACTATCTACATCAGTTTCATATGATTTCTTATCTAATGATAATGATAAGGATTCGGATAAGTTTGAAGTTATAGAAAGTGAATATGATAACAATGATGATGATGATGATGAATATACTTGCCCACCAAAAAGGAAACATAACAAAAGTTGCCGTTAACTTAGTGACATCAACAACAGTATCAACAAGAAAAGCCGCTAAAATTTGCAAGTAATTGGCACTCGATGATGTTAACATTCTAACACCCATTTAAGCTAGAGTTTATAACTCATGGGTTGAAAAAGCTTTTAAACTGAAAAAAGAGATGGTGAAAAACTTAAAAACTGATCAGTGGTCTCTACATTTTGATGGAAAGTGCCTTAATGAAAACGAGTATCAGATTTTAGTATTGAAAAATAAAAGAATTAAAGTAAAGTTAGCTGCACAGTGCTTGAAAGATGGAAAGGCAGAAACTATTACTGATGGAATTTCGATGGAAGTTCTTGAGGAATATAATTTATGGAGTGTTCTGAAGATGGTAGTGGCTGACACAACCAGTGTTAACACTGGTAAAAAAAAAGTGTTGTTGTAAGACTTAAGTGAATATTTTCAGCAAAGGGATTTGATAAACTGTTTTTTATTTCTTTGCCATTATCAGGTGCTATATAGGATTCTACGTGTGGTCATGGATGAAGAAATTGGAGGAAGCACCAAGTCCCCAAACATTAAGTTACCTTTTGAAACTCAGTTGATGAACAGTTATGACGAATTACAATCAAAATTTAAGAATGGAACAGATGTGATTGTTGATAAGTCAAAATATGAAATTGATTTAGATGATATAAAATTCTTACATCATCTGACACTTGTGTTCAAGTTTTATGAAAAAAAAGAGGATATTTTTCACTTGTTAACTTTCAAAAATCCCTAATGTTAGTAATGCGCATTTGAATTCAAGAGCCATCTTTGCCATTCTTGCTTTTGTTCTCATTCCTAAAACAAGGCCAATATTACAGAAATCTGCAGATTTATTTCGTATGACTGGGCAAAGTATTGATTTACTGATTAATTTTACAAGGTAGACTTTAGTAACTTGTCACAAATACTGAAACCCTACAAAAAGGAGTTAAAGGTATCAGAGAAACACTGGGAACAGGAACCATCAGCTTTGAAGACACCAAGAAACAACCAGTGTGTGAATGTACAATAGAAGCGATGCAGGAACTGTACTTAGTCTGCAGAAAAAAAGACAAATTGTAGTCAAGATTTATCTTAAGTAATGTACAGTGATGTACTGATGTATATTAATCATAAGCGTAGACAATACGAAGCATATACTATGCTCTAGTAACTGTAATAGTTAGTAATCAGACATGCAATTATTATACAATGTATATTGTTAAGTTATAACATGTAACTTGTTACTTTGATTTGGGGCTGAACTTTTTTTTAATGATATTAAAATTACTAATTGTTTCTTTGGTTTTGAGTAATTATTCTTCAAACTGACATTCAGGAACATAAGGTTGTAAATATATATATATATATATATATATATATATATATATAATTATATATATATATATAATTATATATATGAGTGGTCGATCTAGGAAAAAAAACTTAATATTATAAAAAGTAATTATAATAAAATGTCATTAAACTTCGAAAATGAATAAATGAAATCGTAAACTCAAAGAAAAGTAAAAATTTAAATTGAGAGAGTAAAATAGAGATTTTGAAGATTTCCAAAACAGAAAGAATGAAACAAAGTTATTATATATATAAAAAATACAACAATATATAAATTTTTTTCTTGAGAATATGGAATTTGACTATGTAAATTTTTAAAATAAAACGTCTTTTTATGGGTTTAGATCTATTTGTTAAAAATATTTAACTTTATAATATTTCGAAGGATGTTGATACCCTTGTTATTTATCCAAACCTATTTATATTAAAAAACTATTATAAAAATAAAACTGTTTAAATTGACAAAACAATGTTCTTTTTAAGTATTTCTTTTTAAAAAGTTTTTCAAAAGAGTTTTTTGCGGTGATTGTTATGAAGATATGGAACATTGGTTTCCAAAATTACATTGTCAAATAATAGCTATCATATTAAGTTTATTTTAAGGAAAAAAATAGGCTTTGAAAATTTTAAAAACATTAAGTTATATAATATATATACATATATATATATATATATATATATATATATATATATATATATATATATATATATATATATATATATATATATATATATATATATATATACATACACATATATAATGACACACATACACACACACACACGCACACATATATATATATACATATACATATACACATATATATATATACATATACATATACATATATATATATATATATATATATATATATATATATATATATATATATATATATATATATATATATATATATATATATACACGTATATATACCCTAGTAGAAATTACACCTGTAATGATTAGTGTAAAAAAAAATTTTTCTAGCTTAACTCTGGCATTCCTCTTGAGGGAACAAGAAATTTAAGATATTGTGCATAATATTATTAGCTCTTAAATCACCGAAAATATAGTTTCTCTAATACACTAATTGTTGTTTAAAGTCGGAAGGTTTCAAAAGAAAGAGACAATTTAGTAAATTCTGTAAGGTTCTAAACAAGCTTCTAAAATACTCTGAAATATTTTTTTCTGAAAAATTTCATTACATTGCATAAGATTCTAGACAATTTCATATTATTCAAAGAAGGTTCAGAATATCCAGACTTGTTCATGAGCATTGTGGATAAAACAATGATTTTAACCTATAAAATGATTTTGAAGTTTTTAGAAAAGTCCCAATTTAGAAAGTTTTAAATGGTGTATATAAGGAAATGGTATGTAAAATTTAAACATCAATTAGGTCTAAATGGGTGACATATTGACTGCTCTTGAACCTAAAAAAGCAAAAAAAAAATAAAATCGCAGCTTGGGAGGCTGAATAAGCATAAAATTCATAAGTGCAAAGCGTTGCAAAAACTGGCATATATGCAAACTGGCAAAGGTGCGCCCAACAAATTTGCAAAGATTGGCATAAATGTGAACTGGCAAAGGTGCGCTGAACAAATTTGCAAAGATTGGCATAAGTGCAAACAGGCATAAGTGTAAAGCAGTTACAAAAACTAGCATAAGTGTGGGCTGGCATAAGTGCAAGTTGGCATGAGTGCGCCGAATAAAATATTAATGTAAGTGCTAATTGGCATTTCGCACTTATGCCAATTTGTATTTATGCCAGTTCGTACTTATGCCAATATTTGCAAATTTATACGGCGCACTTATACCAGTTTACATTTATGCTGATTCGCACTTATGCCAGCTTTTTCAATTGCTTTGCACTTATGCCAGTTTGAACTTATGCCAATTTGCACTTATGCCAATGTTTGCAAATTTGTTTGGCGCACTTATGCCAATTCGCACTTATGCTAATTCACACTTATGCCAAGGTTTGCAAATTCTTTCGGCGCACTAATTCCAATTCGCATATATGCAGTTTGCACTTATGCCAGATTTTGTAACTGCTTTGCACTATGCTATGTCAGTTCACACTTACGCCATTTGCACTTATGAAATTTGCGCTTATTTAGTCATCCCTCGCAGCCATATGCATTAAAAAAATGTACAGAAAAAAGACCTTTCATCCAATTCAAAGATTTTCTAGAAACATTCTTAAATAGCATGGATCCTATTAAAAATGCCTTTTGAGACTGTTGCACATTCAATATTATTCTCCTGGAGTAGAGATATTCCTATTTCAACTATTGCTTATCAAGTAATGGATAAGGCAAAAGCCATCTATGATAAGGCTCCCCTTATCATAGATGGCTTTTGCCTCATACAGGTGTCTTTCTATAATAAATGGACCACCCTGAAAAACATTCCAGAAGTGATTCTCAAATAACATAGTAAGAACTTCTCTGCTGCTAATGGAATCGAAATAATTCAACATGATCAAAGTCAATCTGTTGCCTCAAGGAAGGAAGATACTAACTTTTTACTGGATCAAAGATCTACTAGAACTAGATTGATGCACTAATTCTCACTGGGATGAGAAAATTATTGCAAATAGTGAAGGAAAAACTCTCAGACAGGCTCGCAGTTCTTCTTTTGGGAAACACCCCAGGCTGTCTACAAAGAAATTAGTGCTAATGCACCAATTGATGACCTGAATCTGAATCTGATTTTCATTTAAATATGATATAATGGAAGAGTTAAAGCAACTAATTGAACTATTAGATATCCTTCCTAATATTAGCTGTTTTACATACCAAGACTGAACATTTATACACTGTGGTACTACCATTAGAAAGATTACAATCCAATTTTTATGTTATATATAAGTTTTATTTCTTCAAGACAAGATACCTTCACCAAAAGCTACAAAGTCTAAACCACCACAACTATATTTATGTATAATATGAAAAAGAACAATATTCCTAAAATGACAGAATTTCCGTTACAAAACACATGATAAACAATGTGTTTTGAATAATTTTTAATATAAACAACAAGTTAAAAATAATAGAAATAAATGAAAACTTACAATAGAAACTAAAATATAAAAACAAAAAAAAATTTTTTTTATATAAAAAACTTACTTTTTTAAACTTCAACTTTTCACGGAAAAAAAGAGGAAATGTTGGTGGTACAGATTTTGTACGAGCTTCCAGACCAAGCATTTCAATACGAAGATAAACATATTCATACTGTCTTAAAAAAGTTCCTGGGCAAGTAATCTAAATATATATTGTAAAAACATTTCAAAAAGTATGAAGCAAATAAAATATTAATGGTTTTTAATAAATAATACTAAAAAATCAAGACTTTGAAAATTAAAAAACTAGAAATTAATTTTGTGTGCTACATAAAGTTTTAATTTATAAAAATAAAAAAAGGGTAGCAGTGTAAAAATGAATTTGCTTGATTTACACCGTGTAACAAAATGAAATAAAACTTTTCATTACAGCTAAAATTTAAATGTTGTTGTACTATCCTTATATTTGACAAAATATTTATAAGCATCTATGAGAAAGTAAGAGAGAGAAGTCTGTCAACAAACGTTTATTCTTAAATTAAGTAATGCTCTTCTTTCAGGTTGCAATCAATATTTGTTTGAAGATTATAAAAAAAAGAACAAAAAAGAACCCCAATCAGAAAAAAAAAACAATAATAATAACACTTATATAAACAAAAGAGATCTGAATAACACTTATATAAACAAAAGAGATCTGAAATAATTTACAAGTTAAATTTACCAGAGTTCAAGATGGCACAAATTTAAAAAATGGAGCACGCAAACTACAAAAATTTATTATAATAATAAAAAATTTGGTTAAAGTGCAAGCAAAGAATTAGTTTTGTGTATTTGAAACATTAGTTTGACAAGAAATAAAATTAAAATCATACTTCCTCAAATATTTTTAGTTTTGTAAGATGTATAAATAATCATTTTTTCACTGTAATTATCTCACTAAGGAAAAGAGGACTAACACAGACAAGGAGGGTTTACCTCCTTGTCTGTGTTTTTTAAAATTTAAATTGTTGTTACCATTCAATCTTATATCTCCAAAACAAAAACCTTGACAAGGCCACAGCATAGTGAAACAAAAATAACATAGAACTACCAGATACCAAAACATGAGACAATATTTAAGCCATTAGTAAAATGTTAATGCAAAACAAATTAGGGTCGCCAGATGTCCCGATTTTACGAAGGAGAATTCTGCGCCAAATATGTAAAAATATTTTTTTTACTTAGTTCTCCTTCGTAAAATCGGGACATCTGGCAACCCTAAACAAATACAACATTAATGCTTGGCAGATCACAAATTATAGAAATAAGGTAATTTAAAAATGCAACTAAAAAGTTCCATGTGAGTTTATAATATTTTTTAGCAAAACATAAAACTCTGAAATTTTTCTTAGACAACATGATTTCACATAAACTATCCATTACACTTGAAATCCTTGTCGTAGTATAGTTTTTGTTTCTTGCGCAAACTTAACAATTTTTTTTATTGAAAACCAATAGGATATGTGAAAAATACAAAAAAACATCATATTCAAGCATGCAATGACTTTGTTGGTAAAGAGTTTACAATTTACAGTTTATACTTATTCATAGCTTATTAGTGTCTCAGATATGTGACCATAGCTGTCACTCATAACTGAGACAATAAAGCTCAGGATTAAATTTTTTATTATATGTGGAATCAAAACGACTACTATTACCTCTTATATTTAAATCATAAATACAGAAAAAAAAATTGGAAAAGGTCAAAAAGGTCAAAAAATAAATAATGAATAAATGAAGGTGCTTGTAAAACTTAAATATTGCAAACTTTTACACGGGTATAAATTTTTTCTAACACCATGCTGATTGACATTTATGACAGAATTTTATGGTTAAAAATAACAATGTTTTTTTGAATATACAAAAAATTCCAGAAAGAAAACTGTTTTTAGTTGATAGCTTAACCTATTTAAATGTATCAAAGTACAATTAAAAACTAATTTTCAAAAATTAAAATTCAAAAACTTATTAATTAAAGAAAGCTATTTTACAAATAAATACATAATGCAGAATATTAGGCTTATTTTAAATGAGCTTAAAGTTCTGCAATTATTTACATTTATCTATCTACTTCTAACAATTATAAGCACATGAAACAGCTGTAAAAAATATACAATATTAAAAATATGTAATCTTACTGAGTGCAGGTCAATTTCAATAATAGATTTCATTGCTTTTCTTGGCATTTTAAATATGAACAAAAACTAAAATAAACAAAAAATTGGTAGATAATGTTTCCGCTGATTCTGTAAACACGGCTGCAATTATGGATTTTCAGTAAAAGTTTTGTTTTATTCATTGGTCACACATTTTTAAATTTTTTATAAGATATAAATTAATTTAAAATCATTTTAATATTTAATGTACATGAGTCCATTTTCCTTAACAACAGAAACTTATCAATTTAAACTCGGTTGTCATTAGTGAATGAATTACTATTTCAAAATCAAAAACTGACTTGAATTTATGCCAGCTGCTAATGATGTAAAATTTTTGTTAAAAATAAGCCAACCTGAATGAAAAGTTTATACTTATTTATTAAAAATGAATTTTTTAAAAACATCTATAATTTAAAAATATACTCCAAATGCGTATTTATAAATAAAAATCGTCAACCAACAAATATAACTAATCCCGAAAAGCATAGACACAGCGTGCAAAAACAGATAGTAAATTTGATATACTCAGCCCTTCTTTCAAAGCTGCTTTTACATAAATACTAAAATAATACAACTTATGCCGTTTCTTAAAATATGAAAAAAGCGTCCTTGTTGAAAGAACATAGTCGTGGTATATGATGTGGTATGAATATATATTCATACCATGAAATTGAAATTCATAAAATTAAAAAACCCTCATACCCTCATTATCTATCTATCTATCTATCTATCTATCTATCTATCTATCTATCTATCTATCTATCTATCTATCTATCTATCTATCTATCTATATATATATATATATATATATATATATATATATATATATATATATATATATATATATATATATATATATATATATATATATATATATATATATATATATATATACTTATGTAGGGTTTTTTAATTTCAAATTGTTCTGAAATTTATTAAACCGTTTATTTTAGCACTTGTATTTTGTTTAACATTAATATGCTTACCATTCAAAGCGTACATTTAAAAAAAGTGTCAACCACGTTTAAAAATAAATTATTTAGATACTTATAAATTGATAAAAATTTTGCTTGTTTTTTTAATTATTATTTAAATAATAAAGCCTATACACTTGTATAAATTATTTAACTTTATATTCAAATATATCTATATACGGAAGCTGGGTATGAATAATATGAAAACTTACATATGTTTTTATGTTTATATGTCAGTGACGTAGCCAAAGTATATATGGTCTAAATATTAGATGTTGATAATAAAAGTTTGGATTTACGAATAATCGTGGTTCCAAAATTAGATGATAACATCTTGCTAAAATATATCTCTTAAAATGGTAAAACAAAAAACAATACAGACAAACTTCAAGGGCGGATCCAGGATTTTTATTGACTGTAGCAAAAACGCCATAAATATTTTTTTGTCCGAAAAAAAAAAAAAGTCCTCTTTTTTTCACATTTGCCGACAGTACTAAAAGTTCAAGTTTGCCGACTGAACTATATGATCTACATATGCCAGTTTGCTGGTCTAAAAGAGCTAAATTTGCAGACTTAATGAAATAAAATTCATTGATAGGGGGTGGGGGAGGGTATCACACACCATTCGCGCCAACCTTGGATGTACTGTGGCTTATAGTGATACATGAGGTCCCCTACCACTGCATTCTTCTTCCGTCCGTTTAGAGCGGAAGAACATTTCTTGATTTACGCAACGTTAAAACTGTCTAGTTAAACTGAATACTTTTTAACGAAATAACAGTTTTCTTGTCTTTTATGACTTTTAATCATGACTAAAACCCTGGCCGAACCCTTATCCTCAGTTAATGTATTTACATTTAGTTCTTGGTATTCCTATTGCCAGTCAATGTATTTAGGCCAAGTAATACACTTAATATATTTAAATCAACAAAATATTTGTGGTTGTTAAAATGTCTTGGTCTTCAAAAAAAATGGAGGTTGATATTTGAAAATGAAAACGACAAATTTGATCTAAATTTGTTTAAAATTTAATTTTCTTATTTTATTAAAATTAGTTTTAAAACAAATTATGCTTTATTTAATGGGTTACTTTATAAAATATCTGAAAATCAAAATAGACGCTGTAACGATTTATATAAATTTTTAAAAACAGTTTATAAATATTTTCATATTTTTAATAATAAACTTTATTACTTCATTACAATAAACTCTTTGTCAAATAATGAAAAAAAGAAACAGGTTTCAAATCAAATAAAAAGTCGAACTAAAGTAACTAAACTTTTAAATAAAAATATATTGTTTTAAATAAATAAGGAATGCTTCTAAAATCCCATAACAGTAAACTTCTGGCATATAACAATTAACAACGATCCAATTAACAAATCTCAGCAAATAATAAAAACAAAAGTGCAGGGACGTAGCACTCATTATAGGAGTGGTCCGGCGAATTTAATTATATTCATAACACATTAAACAAACTGTTCACAACAATGAACTGTAATAGCAAACGCACAAATCAAAACAGAGAAAGCAACGTTGACCGATGTTGTGAACCCTTAACAAAGTCATAAAACGTTTCCTTCATGTCAAGTGTATCTGTCCTTTCTTTGTGATTATTAAGTATTAATAAATAATTGAGCCGTTTCTGAGACATTTTTGTCCTGAGATATGTTTACATGCGTAACAAGTTGTGCCTCAAGTAGACCTTTGTTTAAATCATCACCATATAAGGAGCAAACACCTTTTACATCATCTTCCAACCTCTCTTGCTTATTTGCTTTTATCAAGAGAGCTTCTAATTGCTGATATTTTTTATATCCTGGTTGATCAAAGCGTTCTTATATGATAGAAATGATAAGGATTATAGTATAAGGATTTAGGGTCTGCATGATAATCACCATCAGAGTTACCAATATCAAACCTCTTAGATATTTTCCTGATTCTAGGAATATGAGGTTCATCAACATTTAATTTAGATGCCATAAGATTAACCTTACCCCACAGAAGATCAAAATATGTATCATTTCGAAGAGATTTTAATGTAGCAATAGTCATAAGAGCAATTTAATATCCTTCCATAGCAGGCATGGACTTGTATTGCAAAGTGCAACTACGGTTATCTGAGTGCCTAAACATGGTCTCACCTAAAATAACTCTATGCAAGTAATTGAAAGTTATTATTTGAGCTGATACTCCATGAATTTTTGCCTTAATTTCAGTACCCTTGCTTGCATCAACTGCCTCTTCCCATGTCATCTGCAAAACTTCATAGTTGATAATTATACTAGCAAGTGAATCTGCTCTTACTGTCCATCTGGTAGAACATAGTGTTCTGATTCCAACACTTGGAGCATCAAACAAGTTTGCTTTAATGTTTTTAAACATTGCCTCTCTCATTGGGGAATACTTTATAAGTTTTATGATTTCATATGTGGTTTCTAATGCATTTCTCGTAGTCTTGGATTGTTTTACAGTGTTACCAACAGCAAGATTTAAAGCATGACTGTAGCAATGAGTGTATATTGCTCTTGGTTCAATGTCTGCAATTTTTTTTGGTTCATTCGTATCATCACATCTTTAATAAGAAATACCAAAGTTTTTGCATGAGTGGAATCCACAGCATATACACCTAAAAACTCTTTATGCCCTTCCAGTTCTTCAGTGATGTGTCTTGCAACACATGTAACTTGCTCCATTTTGGATGAATCAGTAGTCAACCCTTGTCTGCACAGAAACCGAATACATTGAATGATTTCAAACAAACAGTGCCAATTATTCTGTTTTTGAGCTGCATGTTGCTTTGACAGAAGCTCTCCAACATCTGGTGTTGTAGAAGGAATAATTACTATCACCATGACTACTTCTTTGTGGAAAGAACTCGATTCATGGCTCCTGAACGATACTGTAGCATCTTTCCAATTAAAGAAGCCAATCACCACCTGCCGCACCAATGAAATTCATAAACGGTTTATGAATTCAAAGACATTTTTAATAATAAAATAGTTTTTTACAGGTTATGTAAAAAAGGATGATTTGTTAATTTTAATTGTTTTAGTCTAATTGCAATGCTATATACAAACAGTATACAAAAATACTTACAAATCCTGCCTCGGGTTTCTTAGCAGTAATTTGTTTTAGCTTGCAGGCTAAAACAAATTACTGCTCAATACATGTATAGCAGAATAATGCGTCATTTGCTTCATCATAATGTAAAAAAGGCCACTTAGCAAACCATTGTGGCTTGAATTTTCCCTGTTCTATCTTTTTGACTCCAAAAGAACGCTTAGGGAACTTGAAACCTACTGGTGGCTGGTGAGGTGGATGTAATGAAGTAGATACATGAGTTTGAGAAAGTAAACCCTCAGAAAAGCTAGTATAACATTTTACCATATTGGATCGAAGCAAATACCAATCGAAGAGGACAAGAATTAGGAACGGGTTCAATCGTTGCAAACGGACAGCTTTCTAAATGACGCCACGGACGCTCTCAAAATAATAGTTACAATCTAGTAATAACTACGCTTTTTTTTTATAGTTCATTGATACAACAACTATGTAAATCGATCAATTCGCGATTGTTATAATGAATTTACCGGTATATAGCAGAATGATTTAAATTAATTAATAAAAATATGAGCTAGTCAAAAGTGGTCCGGCCAAAGACGGACTTGCCGGACCTATTCCTACGTCCTTGAAGTGTCAATGAATAAATGTCAACCAAACAAGACAAACTTAAAATGGTTGTTCTTTGTTTAAAACAACATAGTTCTTTGTTTGATTTTGGTGAAGAAAGTTTTCAGCGTTTTTTTTTATAAATGAATATAGGAAAGTATACTGTGATGATAACACTCAGTTTCAATTAAGTAATGCATTAAAGCATAAAAGTGTTGAATATGGAAGTCAAACAAACTTTATCTTTAATCAAATTGAAAAAAAGCCATTGAACAGTATTGTCAAAAGGACTTTTTAATCCACCTATTTCAAATGATTTTGAATATTGACCAAAGTTGAAAAAAATTAAACATTATACTGGTCAAACTTTCATATTCGTTAAGCAAATCATAATTTTAAAATACATGCTAATGTAAACAAGAGACTTCTTTGGTTTTGAAGAACACTTAAAAAATGTTTAAAGATACTTTTCTTAAATCTCTAAATTCTGTTTCAAGTAGTTCTGTAACAAGTTTTCCTAATATAACATATTTGTAACAAAAGTGTTTCTCTTAATAGCGTTTTAATCAGCTAGACTATTTCTTCACGTGTATAATTTTTGAAATCCCTTGCAACATGTGTTGATATTTTATGCCTATTTTCTGATTTTTTTCATGCATAATGCTGTATCGCAAAAATCCAAAACAATCATTCTTTTTTTATCATTTAGATCTCTGAGGAAGTTTTTTGAGCATTATTGAACCTAAAATATATGCCCACACTTTTTAGATTAAAAGTTTTCAATTATGAGACAGCAAGTTTAATAAAATTACCAGTCTTGTTAACGTTTGAGGTAGTAGACCAGGGTGATTAAGAAGAACAAAAAAAGTTTTGCTTTTTGAGTCAGATGTCAAATGCTGAGTTTATTCATTACATTGGAAACTTTGTCGGTACAACTATTGATAATATAACTATAAAAAACCTGTTAGAATTGCCATGGAAACTATCAACTGACTGCAAAATGCCGCATTCAGTTCACATAAAAAAAAAATAATCGAGAAAAGCAATATCTAAATCATTCTCATCTGGATAAATACGAATGGTTAATATATTCAGATAGAAAAAGGAACTATGCTGCAATTATTGTGCATTATTTTCATGCCACCGGACTGCAGGATCTCACAAACAAGTTGCACTTCAGATGCTAGTTAAGCAACCATTACAGGTGTTTGCTAAACTGTTTGGCAAGGGCGGAGATCTAGCATGTCACAAAAAAACAACATCACAAGGAAGCTGTTGAAGCAGGAAGGCGTTTTTAAAAAACTAAAATAAACCAGTAATGGATATTATAAACAGAGTAAACACTCAATGGCTTCAACAGGTTTTTGAAAATCCTCAACGATTGACATCTAATGTTGAAACAATTATATTTTTAGGAAGGCAAAAGATTCCTTTTAGAGGCCACAGAGATGATGGGAGCTTATTAGACATAGACTATGACAATTTTATGTAATGACAAATGAAGGTAATTTTCGATAGTTGCTAAAATTTAGAGCAAACTGATTTAAATTTAGAAAATCATTTGAAAACACAAAAGCTTCTGCAACATACATTAGCAAAACTACATAAAATGTTTTAATTGAATGCTGTGGAGAAGAAATATGTGAAAACATAGTGAGTCGTGTTAGATAATCAAATTATTAAGCTATTATGTTTAAAAATAACAACTGATGCATCACATCAGTCAAAAATGACAACAATGTTATGCTATTTGACGCCTGATTGATCAGTTTGAGAAGATTTTGTTGGATTTGTTGATTGCATGATCAAAATCATCAAACTAAAAGTAATGCATCCATTTACAATGAACTTATTCTTGACGGCAATGTTATTGGTCAATTGGTTATAAACATGTAGGAAAAAAACCTTTCTTTAGAAAACTTTGTCGGTGTGGGAACAGATGGTTGTAGTGTTATGTCATCATTGTAAAAAGGAGCGGTTGTTGAAATTCATTAAGTTGCGTCAGCTTCTGTTTGGTAATCATGTTATAATCATGCTTTAAACTTAACTTTATCTAAGAGTTCAAACGTACTAGCAATAAAAAATTGTTTGGAGGTTATTAGCGAAGTTGTTGCTTTTTACGATGCTTTTGTAAAACGAAGTTTTATAAAAAAAAAGTTAAAATATTCTCTATATAAAAAAAAAAACAAAAAAAAACAAGCAGTTATCAAAACATCTGCTCGAATGAATTGATTGAAATTGATTCATATGCCGATACCAAAGAACACGAAAACTAAAGTGCGTTTGAAAAAATTATAAATACCTATGAGGAAGGATTAGCAATGGATTACAAAATATAGGAACAAGATACAGACACAACACAAAGTCATATCGGTCCTTTTATATAAAAAGTAAGAAAAATTGTAGAAGTATTTTACCTTTACCGTTAAAAATGAAGTACTACAGAATTGAATGAACTTCGAACTTGGTAAAGAATATTGCTTAATCGCAGATTCCAAATTAAGGTGGAATAACCTATTTGCAATAATTAAACGCTTTTTTTAAAACTAAAATTTTCAAAAAAGTAGACATTAATTTAAAACTAAGCATAAATTTTACTGACATTAACTTTGAAACAGTTTAAGCTACTATCTCAGCACTTTTGCCGGTTGACGGTGTTTCACCGTTAAAGTTGCCGGTGAAGTCACTTTCTCAGTCGGTGAAGTTAACCGCGGAATCACTTGCCTGAAGGATGCTAATTTAGTTTATGCGGATAAAAGAATTAAGTTTATGTTTGACAGACTGAGTGAAATTAAGTAATCACTGAGCAAAGAACTTCGTTAAAAGAAAGTAATCATAATAAGAACGGAGTTGTCATATTTAACTTTTTATTTGCATAAAGCATAGAAGATAGTATAAGAACGGAGTTGTCATATTTAAGTTTTTATTTGCATAAAGCATAGAAGATAGTATAAGAACGGAGTTGTCATATTTAACTTTTTATTTGCATAAAGCATAGAAGATAATATAAGAACGGAGTTGTCATATTTAACTTTTTATTTGCGTAAAGCATAGAAGATAGTATAAGAACGGAGTTGTCATATTTAACTTTTTATTTGCATAAAGCATAGAAGTATAAGAAGCACAAAAATAATAAATTTTAATTTTAAGTATTTTTAATTATACTGAGCTTGTTTAAAGTGAGTCTTTTTAATTCACTGTTGGGTGTTTTAAATAAGAAAGGACTTTGGAAGCACTTCAGCGCTATTAAGGAACAAGCCCATGAAATTCCTCGATTTGAGGTTAGTTAGTTGAGATTGATGAGAGAATAAATCTGAGAAATCAATTTAAAAAGAAACCATTTATTAACAAATTAACTATAAAAGGTCATAAATAAGTTGCAACAATGGTGCAGGTGTTCTGGTATTATAAATTTTTATAATACCAAAATGGTGTTGTAAAAGTTATATAAAATGCCGGTATATATATATATATATATATATATATATATATATATATATATATATATATATATATATATATATATATTTATATATATATATATATATATATATATATAGTGAAAACTAAATTATTATTAAGTTACATCTGATGATCGCTATTGCGTGAAACTTTAAGTAATGTAATTGAAATATATATTAATATTATTTAGTTTTCACTATATTATTTGCTCTACTAATTATATAACACGCTGTATTGAGCACTCTTACTGGAAATATTAACACAATTCCTACTATATATATATATATATATATATACATTCATAATTTTACAAATCCAAACCGTGCATTTTGAATTTTTTTTAATGTTATTAAAAAAAAATTCAAAATCCCTGAAATGGGCTTTCTTGGCCTCCCTAAGGCCGAGAAAGCCTATTTCAGCCGAGGAAGCTAGATTATTGTAGTTTAATCCTTTCAACTCTTTAATTCCGAAATACAAACCTTTATGAGTAAGGTCGCTGCACGGAGAAACAAGTTGAGCGCGGTACTACCAGAGACGTGGTCTTATTAAAGCTTTGTCTATAGTCTTAAGGCACTTTTTACACTTGACTTGATTTGAAGCTGCGGTTACTTAATTCATTTGCTGCTTGTCATCAAGTTTACGTTGTTTTCAAACTTACTTAGCTGCTTTTATATCAGCAACTTACAATCTCTCGAATATTTTAATTAAACTGAGACAATTTCCTTCTTTTTGAATCTTAGAAAATCTATCATTTTTCTTTATTTTGCGTAAACGTGTTTGATGCGAAAAATTTCTCTGCATAAAACTGTTGAAGTAATTTGCGCTAAACTCATTTGACATGGTAACAAACACCAACATTTAGTAACTGTAGAAAAATTAACAAATAAGCTGGTAAGAAAATTTATAAGGTTTGTTTTTGATGAAAATAAATACAACTCTATGATAGGTAGATGTGTCCCTCCAATGACTAAAAAATGAATACCTTTAGGAAGTTAACAAAGGCATACTGCAAGAGTAATGCTAGATATAATTTCTTTTCGTGTAGAGTCGTAAATGCTTGGAATGGTTTACCACCACATATTGTCAAATCAATAACAATTGACCAATTCAAAAATAAACTTGATAAATCAGATTATTGCAAAAATTATTTATTAAATACTAAATAATATTTATATACATCGAAAAGTAAACAATGCTATTTTTAAAACATTTATAGCTGTTATAGCATAACATCTTCTGTTATTGTGCTCCACAATTGATTTCATCAATTGTCACAGTGAACATTATTATTATTACTATGTTTACTATAATTGAATTCATTTAATAAATAATTTAATGATTAAACTAATTACCTATAACTAAGATTAAAATTATCTTTTGATAAAGTAAAAACGTCTATGATCCAATGATGTGTAGATTCTTGCTTTTATAAAAAGTATGCATCCGGATGAAGATGTTGCGAAATAAAAAGAAATCATCTGGACAGTGGCGTTTTGTATACGGCATCATCTTGACCAGTTTAATACCAATCTATGTACATTTTTTAAATTTAAAAATAATGTATAGTACATAACAAATACCAGCATTGATGCAATTACCAACTGTATAAATGATTATTTTATTCTCGTTAATTAGTATCAACAGTCGCTTAGCAACACGCCAGCAAACAATGTGCTATCAGTCTTTTTCACTAGAGAAGCCAATTTCAAAGTTCCGCAAATGTCATTTCTTGGTTTCAATGTCTTGAAATTGATTGCCACTTTATTTATTCTGAAAGAAACGGTTATAAATGATGACTTATTGCCTATGGCTCAGATGTTCATGACTCCATAGGTTAAGAAAAAGTTTGTACCAATCTTTCCCTGGTATACCGTTAGGAAACAAATGAGATTGATCTAAATGCTGCAAAAAGTCAGTTATTCCATAAACTTACTTCATATGGTGTAGTGGGAAAAATTTTGAGATTATTAAATTATTTTTTCCTAATCGCAGCATTAAAGTCATCTTCAAAAAACAACACTTCATTTCCAGTCTTCACTTTTTGATCGCTTAAGACATGTGCCAGAAAAAATCTGCGCGGATATTTTAAAGGATATCTATTCAACTTTTGTATTTCAAAAGTTATATATATTTTGAAAATGTATATATTAAGATTCTTAAATTTCACTTAAGAATGTTTATAAAGTTGTGTACGTGAGAACGCACACACTTTGCGTTTTACACTCGATATAAGCATTTGCACTGTCTTCGGCTGGACTGTCTTCGTAACTCTAAACTATTTATTCTTAGAGTCATGGATTTCTTAGCTTCTATTACATTGAACCTTAGCTTTTTAATGACAATATCCCAATATCTTTCATAAAGACGTATTTCTGGACAATTTGGTGGAGTGCATTGTTTTTCAACGAAATCAACGTTATATTTTCTAAGCCAGTTTAAAGTTGTTCCAGAGTAGTAACATGATGCTAAATTGGGCCAAATAACGGATTACCCGCATAAAATCTTAAAAACGGCAAAAGATAATTTTCTTGAGATCTTTCTTTGATGTATATTTTGGTGTTAATTGTTCTCGTAGTCACAAAACAAGATCTTCTTTCGCCATATTCACATATTGTTTGCCAAACTAATTTTTTTTTTAGCGAATTTTTGAATCTAATTCGGCAACCTTTTTCTCTAACTAATTTTGAAAAGTCATTTATTTCATTTCGAGGAGCTTTTCTTTGGAACAAAATAGTTTGAAAAATTTTGATTTTTCCCATGAATGGAATTTTTTTTTTTTTTAAACATCTTCGCTTCCAACAAGGTTGCAAGCAGCCATTAATTAAAGTTGGAAGTTACTGAAAGAGAAAATATGAAGATTGTAGAGCAAGATAACGATTGACGGACGACTTAAAAGATTGCAAATTATATGAATCAGGAAAGCAAGATAAAGGAAGCGAATTCCAAAGAACTGATGTTCGAGGAAAAAAACTAGACCAATAAGCGCTTTTGGAGCCCTTAGGAACAGTCACAGAAAAAGGATGACACTTATTGAATAACGAGTAAAACGAGAATGAATTTTAGTAGATGGCACAAGAGACGCTAGCTCTTTAGAGCAGTGCCCATTATAGTATTTGTAGAAAAGAGAAAGAGAAGCAACATTACGATGATGTGATAATGGTTGGAGGTTGGCTGCAATAGCAGGTTCAACTATGTTTACAATGCGTTTTTGCACCTTGTCTAAAAGAGAAAGGGCATCATTAGAAGATCCGCCACAGATATGGCAACAGTATTCCATACAAGGCCGGATTTGAGATTTATAGAGATAGAGAATAGAATCCGAAGTAAGAAAGTGACGAGCTCGATAAAGAGATGCAACCTTAGCAGATGCTAATTTTGCAACTGATTTGATGTATGGTTTCCAAGAAAGATAGGAAGTAAGAGTTAATCCTAGAAGAAAAAATTTTGATTTTTTCTTCTAGATTTTTGAAGAGTAGGTGACTCATCGAGTACATCACCGTTCATAAATATAGGAAGATCTAAACTATTGCGATAACGATTGGCTGAAAAAAATTGAGTTTTATCTGAATTAAAGTTCACCAGCCACTGTGAGCCCCATGCTGTAGCAGAAGTGAGATCCTTTTCAAGCTCAAATGCCCCCCCCTCCCCCAAGCAATCAGAGGGTGTTGGTTTCTTATTACAACAAGAATAAATGGTAGTATCGTCAGCAAACAATGCCACCTTAAATGTGAGAATATCTGGAAGATTGTTAATGTAAATTAAAAAGAGTATAGGGCAAGGATAGAACCTTGAGGAACCCCTGAAGTTACCGAATAAGGAGAAGAGTGTTGTCCATCAAGGACAACTTTTATGCTACAATTGGAAAGGAAGGATTCGATGATCTTAAAGATGTTGCCGGATACACCATAAGAAGAAAGCTTATGGAGAAGACCAGCATGCCAAACTTTATCAAAAGCTTTTGAAATGTCAAGAGCGGTGGCCTTAACCTCTCCACCTTCATCTAATGCACGATAAAACCTGTCAGTTATTACTGTTAGCAAATCAGCTGTAGAACGAGAAGATCGAAATCCATATTGATGGTCAGAAAGTAAGTTATTAGATTCAAGATGAGAAATTAAGTGTTTTTTAATTTAAGATTCAAAAACCTTGCTTATGATAGGAAAAAGACTTATGGGACGGTAGTTAGACAAATCAGATCGCTCTCCAGAATTTTTGAAAATAGGGATAACAGATGCCGCTTTCCAGCAGGCTGGAAAACAACACTCTGATAAGCACTTGTTGAATAGTTTTGAGAGTATAGATGACAGCTCCGGAGAACACTTCTGCAAGACAATAACAGGTATGTTATCCGGGCCACAAGCTGTAGAAGAGTCTAGGCAGGAAATCACTTTAGATACAGATGCTGAAGTGATATGAATGTCAAGCAATGGATCAACCTGTTTGTTGGCAATATCAGGTAGAACGCAACTAGTGGAATCAAGAGATGATATTGATGAAAAGTTTTTAGCAAATAATTCGGCTTTGTCTTTAGGTGAGATGACAATGTCTAAACTATACAAAAGAGGTGGAATAATAGATTTGCCCTTATTATTGATATTATTAAAGATTCTCCAAAAGTCACGAGAGCCTAATTTTTGAGATGAGATACGAGATTTCATGACCTGAGAATAGCGGGTTTTGGCGTTAGACAAAATCTTTTTACAATTGTTTCTAGCAGTAATAAACAGACGTCTGTTTTCTGGAGAATTATTTTGCTGATAAATATGGAAGTAACGGTTTCGATTGGCAATCGCAGCAGCACAGTGTGAGGAAAACCATGGAGGAGAGTGAGGCTTGACCTGGAATTTTCGGGAAGGAATAAAAGATTCCATGCCAGCCTGAATCCACGAAGTTATGTAAGAAGCACATTTGTTGACAGAAAGACAAAAGATTTCTACCCAAGGGCCATCACGAAGAAAATCACGGAAAGAATCCCAGTCAACTTTACTGTAGTTGTAAGAGGTACGATAATAGGGGGGTTCAGGTGATGAAGAATGAGAAGAATGAGATATTAGTTTTGGAGAGATCAAATTGTGATCAGAAGCACCTAAGGGTAAATGTGGAGAAACTGAGCACTGACTAGGATCAGAAACAAGACATAAGTCGAGTAGAGAAGGTAAATGATTCGGGTTGTCTGGAAAGCGAGTTGGAAAGTTGACTATTTGAGTTAGGGATTGAGAAAGGCAAAAGTTGTGGGCTTTAATGCCTGCAGAATCACTGATACTAGAGCCAAGCCATCCAGAGTGGTGAACATTAAAGTCACCGACAACAACTGTATTAGCTGATGGATAAAGAGAGAGGGCTTGGTAATATGATCAGAATGTCAAAAGCAGATGAAGTAGAGCAATATAGAACATAGAACAAAGAGAAAGCCAATAGAATGAAGTAGTGCTAAACGAAAGCACATGAAAGAATAGTCTGTGGATTCAAACCTAGTTTCACAACAAATGGGTGAATTCTTACAAATGTAAATGCCGAGGCCAAGCATGTGACTATTGGGGTCTTTACGAATTAGTGGAAGATAACCATCAACACTAAGATCACAAGATGGGACAGCCGAACTCAAATTAGTCTCACAAAGAGCAAGTAGGTCTGGTGAACTTTGCAAGAGATAAGACTCAATAGAAGAAAAGTTACTTCGAAGACCACGAATATTAGTGAATGATAGGTTTAGAGAACTTGGTGATGATGATAGTTTTTTGTGTTTTATAGTTTTTGGTACTTTATTCATTTTTAAATTAGGTTGAAGAACTTGACTCAAAGCATAGATAGTACTCAGAACACCGCTTAATAGCCCAAGCAATTGCCTCATTACTACTAATAAAACCTAAGCCGTAACAAAGGCCACCAAGTGTGGCCTCTGCAATGCACACCAAAAGTACAAACAGGGACACCATTCATGCGCAACATGGCACTGTCAATACTTTGGTATTTTTCAGTTGTTGATGAAATCTGCCTCTCTGAGAGCTACCACAGAGTTCGGGAAACCTGACTACCAGCCGGCCTCAGAACCATAAAACTGAGTTTTAGAGCTGTAGCCTCATTAGGAGATAATAGAATGAGTTGCCTAGTCATAAAAACAGAGACACAAGCAAAACCCATGCATTGAGTCAAGAAGATCCAGCATTCAACATCCTAAACTTGAAACAATGTAATAAAAATACATCTGCGCCAGCCTAATTGATGAAGAAGGGGTGCGAACCTGGTCATAAGATAGAATCTGTTTACCCTTTAAGTCTTTGCATAGGAGGCCTTCTACAAGACAGTAGCCGGGTGCATTTAACATCTGCCCAAGATGAGTATTTTTATCGAGACACCATCTCTAGCCTTTACTCAACCAAGAGCCCCAAGGCAGGGGGTGTTTTAAATCAGAGTTTGCATCTCTTAGGCTTCGCCTAAAAAGGCGTATCCTACAAGGCAGCAGGACATGAAGTAGATTGTACTGGGTTACATGTTACCAGTAGCAGGATAACCTGATCTGACTCATATATATATATATATATATATATATATATATATATATATATATATATATATATATATATATATATTTTTTTTTTTTTTTTTTTTTTCTTTAATTCAAGAAAAAACTAAAAAAAACTATTTTATCTTTTGAAGACATATCTTTATATTTTTAAATTCTTCTGAAAATGAATATGAAGCTTATTACATAAGGTAATATATAATAGTATATCTGATCCATATCTTATGTGTTTATGAAAACAGTACTTTTCAAAATATTTTTGTATTTATATATAAAAGTATAAAGAATTTCTTTATACAAATTATATTTTATGCTCAGGCATTTGAGTACTTGGAATAGAGAGTCTCCGCTTTGCGTTAAATTCAGCAACTTTTACGGTTTACTTTGTTGCTTTTTCTTAATGTTTTAGGAACTCTATCAAATTTTCTTCGGTTCTACATTTTCTGCCAAGTTTTGACATGTTGCACTGCTTCGATTTTTTAACATGCGATTGATTTCTGGCTTGAAAAAACTGCTTCAACTCTATCTCGATACTGTTTTTGCAACGCTCAACACATGCTTGATACCTATCTGGTGTAGTTGAGAAAGATGGTAATCGGCGTGTAGTTTAAGTAGGTGCTGTGGCGGTTGTTGAAGATGATGGAGCTGTGTTTGAGCAAGATGGTATAAGTGCTGCGGAGGCTGCTAAAGTTGATAAAGGTGGATTAAACGTTTGTGTGATTACTAATGCATTATGATTTATGTTGTTTTTATTAAGTGGAACTTATTGTACTGGAAATCAGCGACCGCATGCAAGCGTGTAAAACATTTACCACTCTCGTACAGCAGTTTGAAGAGTGAAAAATTTTGTTGATCTAAATTCTTACATTTTGAGTCTTTGTAATACTTTGTAAGAATTTCTTTCCATGCTTGTTTTACATGACAATAGACACCTCTATCCAATGGTTGTAGAATATGTAAAGAATGCTCTGCTAGACCAATCAAGATTTTATTGTATTTTTTGCACAGCAATGCCGCTTCTAAAGTTATGTGAGTTGTATGCCCATCTAATACTAAAATATGAATACCGCCAGTTTTCTCAGTTTTGGGTATAAATACTTCTTTCAGTCATTCAATAAACGTATCGTGCTCCATCCAACCTGATTTTGAAGTTGAATATTTGGTGTTAAACGAACCACCTCTTTCCCAGTCAGGACGAAAATTCTCATCAGCGTTGCAGCAATTGTTTGCAGTATAATGAATTTTTTCATTGTTGCCAATAAGTTTAAATGCACGTCTTGTACCTTTTCGACACACTACGGTTGCTTTGCCTTGATCACCCAAAAAAAATGTTTCATCACAATTCCAAATACGCGACCCAGAAGTTATACCAGTCTGTTGGTATGCTTGGCAACGCATTCAAAATAACGATCAATTATTTCTGTTGTTGTAACGTTTTGTCAGTACATAACTGTTAGTAACTTTCCTGTCTATGCATAATATTCAATTGCTGTTTTAAAATTAATATTGTTTTATTATTATATAATTTTCTTAATATTCTTATAGTTGTTAATTTATCGTCATTATCATTATTATTTGTACTATTAATGCTATTTCATGGTATTTACTTAAGATTAGTTTTTAACTATTTGTAAATGACCTCGATTGTAAGATCTTTTATCGAAATATATTGATTGATTGAAACAAACAATTAAAGAAGGTTTGCAAAAATTTATACTTATCTTTGTGATATCAGTGTCACTAAGAGAAGAAAAAAAGCTGCAGCTAGGGAGGAAATCACAAATTACCCCAAACTAACACATTTTTTGAAACCAGCAGTTCAGTCTGGAAGTGTTTCTATACTAACAGAAACTACAGATAATTCTGATTGTCATTATTTGAATACTAGAGTAGAGGCAAATAGGTTAATATGTGAGCCTACATCAAATGGCATAACAATTCCGCCTATTTAAATTGGGATCTAAATATTTTAGACTGTCGAGGCCAGTGGCGGAAACAAAGAATGGAGGGAGGAGGGAGGGGAGGGGGTAAGGGGAGGGGTCCCCCCCACCTCCCTAAGAAATACCAAACTTCAAAATATTATTGAAAAATTTGTAAAAGAAATAACAAAATACAAAAAATTTTTCTGCAGCTAACTATTTACTTTTTTTAAACTAAAACAAAAACTAAAACTAAAGCTAAACTAAAACTATTTCATTACAAAAAAGTTGTTGCATTTTTAACATTTTTACGATATCGAAGAAAAACGGTGAAAGCTTCGAAACATTTTAATGTTATCATCATTAATTCATTCTGTTATATAATTAGATAACAATAAAAACAGTAAAATTACTATCGTTCTATTTTGTAAAATTTTAAAACTGTTTTTAAAAACTTACGAAAAAATATATAGATTTGGTTTTCATCGTAAATTTTTATTATTATTAAATTAATTTTAATTTGTAGAATAATTTATATACGCGATGCCGTTTTTGATAGTTAAAATTTCAATAAAAAAGTATTTATTTTTCAACAATTGAAGTTGCAACACTTCAATTTATATTTCACTTATATACACTTCAAGTTGTATTTAAGTGAGATACAAAGAATTTTTTTTTAAATAGTAACTAAATGAATTAGTTTCAAAAAGTGTATTTATTACTATTATAAATAAATAAATCACAAATGGTTGTTACTATTCTTAATGAAATTATTTTTATTAGCAACAATGACCAACAGGGTAAAGCTCTTTAGGTGACTATTTCTTCAAAAGAATTAAAATTCTACCAATACAGGACCATGCTAGTCATGTTGTTTTGCCATTATTTTCGGTGTCATGATTCGAACGATTTAATTGTGCATTTATTGGCGGGGCTGAAAATAATCAAATTACAATAAAACTTTGTCCTTTTTCTCCAGAACATGGACTTTTTCTACAGAACCTGGTATGGAAGCTGCTAATTTTACAAGTAAAACTAATGTAGAAATTAATAAAGAAGACTCAATAACCGCGACAAAAGATGATAGCTGTTTGCCTATAGACATTGAGGCATTTTTATCACGTCAGGAACTGAGCAAGATAAACACCGAATATTGAAATGCAACTGGTTTCCTGGTCCGAATTTCAAATATCCATATTCTGTGCATTTAAAGAAGGGTAAGAATGTTAATTGCTTTTTGTCCGATAAACATATACATAAACTTCCGTGGATAATGATTTCAGAATGCCTTTATGGAATATATTGTAAGTATTGCTTTCTTTTTGCAAAAGTTGGGGGAATACACGGTCAAGTGCAATTACTCAAGCTAGTTAATTTACCTTTTAAAAGTTACTCAAAGTTTTTGAGTAAGGATGGAGACTTACAATTACATGGTTACAAGGTGTATCACAAAGTTGCTATGTTGGCACCATCAGATTTCATCAGAACATATGAATGTCCGTCTACAGATGTACGTAATTTATTTAACGAAGGAAAACTTAAACAGGCTAAAGAAAATCGAGAACGATTAAAGCCTTTAATTGAATCTATAATATTTCTTGGTCAACAGAATATTGCTCTGCGAGGTCATTGCGATGATGGGCAGATCTTTGAAATAAATCAAAACTCTTCAGTAGTTAATGATGGCAATCTTTGGGTATTGCTTCGCTTTCGAGTGAGCTAAAAAATTCTTGTTTTAATTAAGTCCCAGCGACATAATTAAAACAAGAATTTTTTAAGGAAAATTTTATTGCGTTATATTTGATGAAACAACGGATACCAGTCATAGTTCTCAAATGACAGTGGTATTAAGATATATTGATGTTAATACCTGTGAAATCCGTAAAGATTTTATTGGTTTTGTAAACTGCCCTACTAAAAATTATTCTGATTTTACTTATGAACCTGTATTAACTGGAGACTTGCTAGCAAACACAATTGCAAACACATTGACAAAATTTGACTTTAATTTAAAGGATTGTGTTGGTATAGGTACTGATGGATGCAGCCTTATGTTAGGTGAAAACAACGGAGCAGTCACGAAATTACAGAAGATCCTACCAAACGCAACAAAAAGTCCATGTTACAACCATGCTTTAAACTTATCATTTTCCAAATGTTCGTCTCTGCGAGCTGTAAGAAATACAATCAGCACAATGAAAGAAGTAATATCATTTTTAAAGCTTCGTCGAAGCAAAGTAACGTTCTTAAATATATAAATAAGGGAATGCTTACAAGCTTATGCGAAACAAGATAGATTGAACGGCATGATTCTGCGTTAAGTTTTAAATCTTGTTTAATAAATATAGTAAAACACTTAATTTGATATCTCAGTGGAATGAACGGAATTCTTCAACAAAGGCCGCATTACTAAAAAAAATATCTGAGACCTTATTTGTAAAAACACTTTGTTCATTAGCCAATGTGTTAAATACCACAGTCTCTTTAAGCGAGACTCTTCAAAAAAAAATTATTGGATAAGGAATATGCTAAAGCTATTCTTAAACATACCATAAAGATATTAAATAAAAGACGACAGAATGAAGAATACTTTAATGCTGTATTTATGACTGCATCAAAGTTACTAGAAGACTTCGGTTTAAAAATCAAAATTCCACGAATTACAGGAAAACAAACTAATCGCGCAAACCTCAATACCAATGATCCTCTAACTTACTATAAAGTCAATGTTTATTTACCGTTACTTGGTAGCATACTTCAAGATTTACAGTTCAGATTTTCTGATGAAACCTTTAACTCTTTTGAATTAAATGTAGCAATACCTAGAAATTTATTAAATAAAACAAAGACAGTATTAACAGCATCCATAACTAATATACTGAGTTTTATGAAAGGGCTGCCCAACATAAATACTGTTGATGAGAATGTCCAATTAATTTGAATTTTGGGAGCTAAAATGGAAAGAAGCAATCAAAAAGCAGCAAGACCTACCTGAATGTGCACTGGAAGCATACAAGAAAGGTGATGGTAATGTCTTCCTTTAATTAAATGTATTATGCAACTGCTTCGCACCCTTTCGGTTAGCGTTGCTTCGGAAGAACGGAGTTTCTCGGTTTTAAAAAGACATAAAACTTGGTTAAGATCCAATATAGGCGAGAACGATTAAATGGATAAGCTATGATGCATATCCATAGAGATTGCATCATAAATGTTGACAAGATTATTGATAGTTTTGCATCTTTGAAAACTAGAAAGCTCAACTTTATATTGTTGTTTGTTAAATTTATAAAAGTCTTTATTAAAATAAATAATATGCTAAAGATATCAATTTTTAAATGGGGTATCGCTGAAAAAAAATTGTAGTATTTAGGAGTGTTTAGGGCTCCCCAAATTTTTTCTGCCTAGGGCCCTCGAGGATATGAATCTGTCCCTTATAACAGACTAAATATTTATTTTCAACGTTTGATTTTTTCAAGATACTTATATACAGATACATTCAATATATTTATTAGTAAACCTTTCTAAAATATTCTAAATAACCAAATAAAAAAGTGGTTTATCTGAAGACAAAAAAAGGCGGATTTTTTTGTTAATCAAAATACCCCCCCCCCCCCCCCTAGAAATTTTAAAATCGTGCCTACCAATTTCTGTCAAAACACAATCAGATACCAGATGGGAAAGTAGAACAAACTGTGTTGAACCACTTCGCTATTATTTAAAAGAAATCTTAGACACACTTGAAAGATTAGAAGAACATGCCTTAGAAAAGAGAGATGGGGAAACAGCCACAGATGTACGACCGCTGACGGTATATATTAGAACATGAACTTTCTTATTTTCGATCATTATTTGGTATGACGCTTTATTTCAAATCAAAAAACCATCTTCAGTCTTCAACAGTCTCTTTTGACATATTAGCTAGTAAAATAAACGCAACACATACATTTCTTTATGAGTATTGCGAAAATGGATTTTCCGACGCACGTATTACGGCATAAGAAATCGCATAAGTATTGAGCATTGAAAAGTTTTTTCCGATAGTGCGTTCACGAAAAAAAAAATCGATTTATTCATACGAGTGTGTTGATCACACTCGGCAACTTAAACATCAGTATAAAGCAGATTTTTTTTTTCCACTGATTGGTATGTCACTTGCATCAGTAATATAGATTCTGAGGATTTGGAGTTAAAATGATTTTTTATAGTTATAAAGGAGGAAAAAAATACTCTCCTAAAATCTGAATATGACTTCCTAAACTACATCTACAAAGAAGAGCTGCAAGAAACTTATCCCAATCTAGCTATTTCTTATTATATAATAATTATTATTGCGTTATAAATCATTCTTACTTTACCAGTTACTATTGCAAATGCAGAACGTAGCTTCAGCAAGTTAAAACTAATTAAAATATTTCATAGGTTAGTATAAATAATCTTGCTTCATTATACATAAATACTATATTTCTTTGTATCTTTAGATAGGTCAACAATGGTCGATGAACATTTGTCTTCCTTAGCAATGCTGTCAATTGAGAAATAATGATATATAATTAAAAAAATATCTTTAAATAAAATAAAATTGGTATATATAAACACATCAAATATGATTCATACCATTTATAAAGATCAGCGTGGAAAATAAGAAATCAAGCAAGCGGTCAAACATAATAATAATACATAAAATTGACGGTCAATTGTTTTTTTTGGGCGGTCAAAATTTTAATTTTTTTTTTGGTTTAAATTTTCATCGTAGTAATTATTCTGTATAACGAAACTTTGTAAATAAAACAATAACTTGATACTTTAAAATGAACGAACTCGTATTCTTTTTTATTTGTATTCTATTTTTAAAAAAAATAAAAAATAAACATTTTTATATTATATCAAAATAATTTTATATTATATCAAAAATATCAAATTAAACTGAATACTTAATCAATATCGTTCTATGTAATACTATAATTGCCTAAGTTACAAAAAACAAAGTTCGGTGTAACTTAAAAATGTTTTTTTAAAGATAAGTTTCATCTGATTCATTATCCAAAGTTTCATCGAAAGACGATTTTAAATCTAAAGACTCGTCTGATCATGATTCTAAATCAATTGATGTTTTTTTTGTTGCTTTTTTTGAATAAATTTTTCGACTTTCTTATGTAGGCCTTCGCAATGTATCTTCGGCCCATAATTCAATGGCAGGATTCACATCAAATTCTTCACTATTTGTTTCATCAGTGCACACCCAAATTAAATTATTTAGCCGTTTTCAGTTAAGCGATTTCTTGTGTCAGTTTTAATTCTATTCATAAGAGAAAAAAGACGCTCAACCTTTCCATTCGAAACAGGCAATACGAACAACAATTCAACAAGAAGTAGAACTAAACTCAAATCTTTTTTTATAGAACTCAAAAAAATTTGATACCATACTTTACGGTACTCAGTTTTATCTAGTGTCAAATATTTGACAGTGTAATCAACTATGTTATGCCATGCATCTAACATATTATTTACATTCCCAGTGAAGCCAGCATAACCTAACGGAATATTATAAAAGTCATATAATTTTTCGATGTTATCATCAGCAAATGAATTATTGTGTTATTTTGAAACCAGTCACCAGATTAACATTCCATACATATCAGGAACTGTATTTTGTGCTTCCAAACGCTCTTTATGGTTTCGGCTGTTAACGCTACAATCATTGATTTTGAATTCTTAACTAAAGTTAGTGCGTTTATAAAGTCATGAAGCTCAACATCCTGGAATGAATACTTTTCAGTGTTATTTGTTACTTTTGCAAGGAAACGTTTGACTGTTGGTAAATCATTAAATTCTTTTTTCTTCAAGCGACTTAAATGTTTTTTAGTTTGTTCAATAAATCCAGATGATGCTACGGAATCAATTGCGTTGCTTTGAAAAGATAAAGATAACAACTTTGCTGGCGATAAAACTTCTATGAATAATGCTATATAAAGAGGTATTCGTCCATGATTCTACTTCTGATGATACCCTTTAAACTTTGCTCTTTCTGCTTGAGTAAAACTGAAATCTGCAGTCATGTTTTCGAGATGTTTCATATATACTCCATATTTGTCTAAGATCATCTCAAGTGCTTGAATTTTATGTTCAATCCATCGTTTTTTTATTTATTATTGCACAAGTATTTTACAAAAAGTTTTTATTGCTCAAAACACTGTTTTATAAAGAACTTTTGTTGTATAAAACACTGTTTTATAAAGAACTTTTGTTGTATAAAACACTGTTTTATAAAGAGCTTTTGTTGTATAAAACACTGTTTTATAAAGAACTTTTATTGTATAAAACACTGTTTTATAAAGAACTTTTGTTGTATAAAACACTGTTTTATAAAGAACTTTTATTGTATAAAACACTGTTTTAAAAAGAACTTTTGTTGTATTAAAACACTGTTTTATAAAGAACTTTTGTTGTATAAAAAAACGAGCATCTAATAAAGTATATTATTTTATAAAGTATTTTTTACAGATAAAATTGAAAAAAAATCCAATATACCTGATGTTTTTTTGGGGCGATTACCTACAATGTCAAATGAATTACCCTCTTCAAGGATAGCAACAAGCTTTCCTAACTGTCGTAAATTTTTGGAATTTTTTATAAATGTTAGGCATTTTCAAAATGATTTATCTTTTAACGCTAACTCAAGGCAAAGTGCAACACACCAACCAATTTCTTTCTGGAGTAATACATTTACACTTATCCTACTTCCTCTATTTACAGCTGCGCCATCAGCACCAAAACCAACCAATTTAGTTTTAAAATTTTCAATACCTTCTGATTCAAGGGATTGACTGATTTTATTGAAAACTCCTTCAGATGTTCAGTATTCAAGATCAGAAATAGAAAGAAAAGAACACTCAACGCATATCTCTGTTTTTCCTATTAGAGTAGGATCGAAACTGATAATAGATATAGCTTCTTTTTCAATTACAGATACATCTGTTGATGCATTAATTAAAATACTGAAGTAATTTCGTGTTTTTAATTTATTTCTGAGAATATTCGACAAACTCAATCCAATGTAATCAATAAAAGTTCCACAAATTATTTTATTTCTATACGCTTGGCCAAACTCTACACCGTGATTTTCTTCCAAACGTAGTATTTTAAGGTATACGCTAAGCGGAAGCTCTTCTTTGGCAATAAAGTAAGCTACCTCAAGTTTTTTTCTTGTTAAATTTAGATCTTTTGTGGTCATAGTTTTCAGGCCCGATAAAATATCAGTTTGCCGCATTTCTTTCTGCAGGTTGCTTAATTTTTCATTTCGTTCGGTTACATCCATTCCTTTACTTTTCATTGCTAATTCGTATAAAATAACTCGTTCATTGCTATGACTTTGCGGAAATTGCGGGAAAAGGTTACGAGAAAAATGAATGAAAAAAAACCTGAGAAAATGTTCTTAGTTACATACATTAATTTCTTAGTTACTTACGTTAATGTTCTTAGTTACATACATTAATGTTCTTAGTTACATACATTAATGTTCTTAGTTACATAAATTTTAAATAATAGTTAAATAAGAACTTCAATCGTTACCGACGTTGAAAAAGAAAAATGATTGCAATTTTATATCTCATTTGTTTCATTCATTTCTTTCATATCTCATATCTTTTATATCTCATATCTTTCATATCTTTTATATCTCATATCTTTCATTTATTTTCATTTAAAATCTTTTTAAAAACTGCTAATTTTAATTAGTTGATAATAATGTTAATGCCTCTCGCCGGCATATGTTGAACTAATATTCAATAAAATCATGACAATCGTTTTATAAAATACTATCAAAATTATTTATGTTACTTAAAACAAAACTTTATACTACAATATATTTATTTTTAAGATTTCAATAAGCAGAAAAAAATAAGCAAACGCGCATTTGGTAATTTTAAATTTATCTAAATTTTAAAATTAACTTCTCAGTCACTCAGCATCAACCGAACAAAAAGTCTTTAAAGCAGAGTCTTCGACCGCGTGGACTCACAAAGCAACTCAAACAACAGCTTATTCAAAACTGCTCAGAAAAAAACAATTTCCTCACCGACAGTGTTGTCAACCCACGGAATGCTTTGACCCAAAATGCGGTGAACACAAAGAACCTCGACAATTTCAAATACGAAATTTCTATTTTCCGGAATCTTAACTAATTGAAATTTAAAAAAATTATTTTCATCACAGAGGAGCTTGGTGTGCGGCTCTTAGTCGATCATTTGTAAGTTTTGTTGACTACAGATAAATTAAACAAAAAATAAAAAATAAAGGCATTTTTTCATTGCAATTGGCAGCAAAAGGTTATTAGAAAATATGAATAAAATGTAGGAATAAAAAAATGTTCTTAGTAAATATTATATTATTATTAAAACAATAATAAAATAAGAACTTTAATCATTTATGAAAAAAGCAGTAATGGATTTCACCACCAGTAAAATGAATTTAGTCTTGATAAGTGAAGCAAAAAAATTTAATAGTTTACGTCTTTTATAATACTCACTAACAAAGCGATTTAAAGTAGCGTACAAAGCGATTTAAAGTAGCTACAAACGATAAAATTATTTTAGAAGCACTTTTTAAAGATTTACATTTTATGAAATTTTGGATTGTGCATTTTCAAAGACATCCTGATAATTTGTCAAACGTTATATAACTCTTTTCTTTTCAACCGGTCAACCTTGACCGGGAAGAATCCGTTTTGAGAGGTAAAAATAGTAATTTCAGTCATTTCGGGCGGTCAGTGACCGTTGACCGTCCGTTATTTTCCACGCTGAAGATTAATACCACTGTACTCAAATGCAGAAAACAGAATAATGGAACATATTAATATTGATTTTACCAATAAACAAATAAACTAAATTTAAACTTAACTCAAAGTAAGTAATAATTTATATTAAATAAAATTACCTCAAAATCCTTGCCTTTTTCAAAATTAATTAATAATGAAAATGACCATAGTTCCATGGTATGTGGTCTGTCAAATGGTATGTCAAGCCTGATAGTTTGAACATTTGCATTTGATTTATTAATATCATTAAATCCAAAATGGCAAAGTTACTTTCTGATGCTTTATTAGTAACAGGGTCATTAGAAGCTGTTTCAGCAACTGAATCAGATAGGTTCCAATATTTACCACCAGGTAACTGACATTCCAAAATAGCAAGTATAGCATAAAAAATAACTTCAAGTTGCACAGTCAAAAGATCAAACTCATCATTATGTTTGTTTTCAAACAGTTTGCAGGTTAACCCTATCTTGATGAAGACTACTCTCAAAATTTTTTCCATTTGCAAACAATAAAGAAGCATCCATACAAATAGATGATAGTCCGATTTTCAAACAGAGTAGGTAGGGGTTCAATAGTAAAA